>NW_028258381.1:17828888-18130000 GCF_053883595.1 Heterocephalus glaber
TGCCTCCCTGTTTCACTGAGTCTTGACTGGGTTAATGGAAAATACAGGAAGCCAAGCTCCAGTCCTCCATCAGATTGTGGATATAAATGCTAAATATTTAATCACAGATTTAGAAGTAAATTGAAGAGGAATTGGTACTGCCATAGTTTGGATCTAGAATGTCAACCAAATGTTAGTGGGTTAAAAAGCTTGGTTCTCAGCCCACAGTGCTGCTGGGAAGTGTTGAATCTAAGAGGTGTGGCATAGTGGAAAATCTTAGATTATCAAGGACATATCTCCAAGTAGGAATGTGGACCCTTGGTGTTCTCTCCCTCTCTCTCTCTCTCTCTCTCTTTTCTCTGAGGTGAGTGGTTTTGCCATTCACTGCCACCATGATGGGCTGCCTCATTACAGGCCCAAAGCATTGGGGCCAACCATGGACTGAAACCTCCACAACTGTGAGCCAAAATCAACCTTTCCCCTTTACATGCTGATTATTTATTTAAGCTCAGGTATTTGATGCACTGACAAGAAACTGCCTACCACAGTTTTACTCTGGCAGATATAGCTCTCAGAGGTAGTGTCCACACAAAACTTTGACAGAATGGCTTATTTCATGGTGAAAATTTATAGATACACTTGTTGACATGTCCTCCTTTTCTTTCTTTCTTTCTCTAACCCTCCATATTCCCTTCCCATTTAAATGACAAGAGCCTATTGAGGTAAGAACATTCATGACTATAAAAACTGTCACTGGAGATGCTCAGGGAGGCCAATCTCAAAGAGTCTCCAGGGAGGTTCATCTCTTCTTTTATTTGTTTCTGTTCTCTCTCAAGATTCTATGTTTGATTTCCTCTTATGGTTTAAATTTAGCAGCTCTAAGTTTATTGATTTCTTTTTTAAATATTAAAGTCTGATCCTCTAAGTTGCTATAAATATCAGCCTGGAAGTGATGGAGCTGGGACATCCATCTCACCAAGGACCAACTGGGATGAAGCGGCTGAAGGGATTGCTCAGGAAGCGGTTCCCGGTTGTCCTCCATCCCTGACAGGCATCTGGCCAGTGTTGCAACCTGGTGGAGAGTACAGCCCTCCTACTTAGAGAAGGGCATTCTCCAGACAGGGCAGTGAAAACCTACTTTCCCAATTCTAGATCCATTGACAAGAGGATTGGCATGACCAAGATGGTGGCCTTTGAAACAGAATTCCTCGCACACCAGAATACTACACCACTGAGATTCGTGAAAGGGTAAAAGAAGGTCCAGGATTCTAGCAGCAAAGCCTTGGTAGCCATACTCCAGAAGACTATGGTTCTTTTTCACTTTTCAACACACTGCATGGAAAATTTAAATGATTATTGTCATGTTAAAGCTATGTGATGCTAAACATCTGTTTGCTAGGAAATATTTGGATAATTGAAAACAGCGTATGTTTAAATTCCAGACCCTGGAACAGAGCTTTGCCAGGGCTCTCCGCCCACCACCCACTCTCACCCTGCAGCCTGGGCCTTTGGCCACAAAAATCTGTCGGGGTCCCAGTAATGCACAGGCTGCCTGGGGAGCTGGTTTTCCCAAGATTCCCAAAGAACAGACATTTGGCTGCATGAGCTCAGAATGTCTAAATGAAGAAATGCTTGTTTTTATCCAGATGTTTTGGCCACTGAAACAAAATTAAAGGCAGCAAGAAAGAATTTCTTACCTCTCCCAAATTTACATGCTTGCAATAATTTTAAACTCTTTCTTATTAAGGTAGACTTAATGGTTTTTAAGCAAGAACAACAGCTCTATCTTACACATTTTTATCTCAGTTAGCTTTAAGCAATGCAGAGTCAGGATTTTGCATATATAGGTAATAACAGGTAGCAACTATTGAGCATTTTCCATGAGTTAGGACAGAATGTTAAGTGTTTTAAATGCAATAATTTAATCAGTCCTTAGAGGAGCCCTATTTAGTAAGGATCACCTTTTGATAAAACACGGAATAGTGTGTGGTGTATACAAGGGAAATCATGACTTCTACTTTTGACATGTTAAATTTGAGATGCCAAGTAGGCAACTAAATGGAAATACCCAGAAAGCATTTGGAATCTGGTTCCTCAGAGTTCCAGAGCAAAGTTGAAATTAGGGATGTAAATTGGGAGCCATTAGATATGTACGGTAGTTAAAGAAAAGTGCTGGAAGGAACCATTTATGGAAAGAGCATAAAGAAGAGGAAGGGAGATGAGGCCTGGGCAGGTCAACATTAGAAGATCTGCAAGTGGAGCCAGCAAAGGAGACAAAGAGTGGCTGGTGGGATGAACAGATGAGGAGGAAGATGGCCAGGAGAGGTGGAAATCAAGAGCTGGTGATGTCCGAGCACCACATAAGGAAGCGTTTCAAGGACGAGATGGTGGCCAACTTGTCAAATGCAGCCAAGGGGTGGAGTCTGATGAGGACTGATCACTGTACTGGGCAATGGGAAGTCATTGTTGACCTTGATAAGAGCAGTTTCTATCAAGTGATGGGCTGGAAAGGCTTAGAATGCCATGGCTGGGAGACTTGGCTACCCGGCCGGCAAAGGAGACCCTGCTATCGGTACTTCACGGTTCACAGACCTCTTCAATTCCAGCAACTTCCACTCCCACTTCATTTCAGCCACCTGTACCAATGGGTCTTCCTTTTCTTTTCACTCTGTACTCTTGCTTTTCTGAACTCTAAATTCTAATGTCCTGTCTCCTTTTGGCATTCTCCCTTTTTAGCTCACCACACTCTTTCGCTGTAGGGAGATTTCAAGTTCCTTGGCTCCTCCATTCTTCCGCTGGTACTCTTACTACCTTCAGTTCCTTCCCTTTCTGGAATAAAATCCTTTGCCCTAGATCATCACAACAAACCTGGCAAAAATCTACTCCTGGAGGAATCCCACTTTCCAGTTCTTGGATGACAGAGCCCTGCTAGAGAAACTTAGACCACCTCCCAGACAGGTGCACCTGCCAATTCATGACACCCCATCTCTCCTACTCTGCCTGGCACTGCTCTTAGTAGTTATAGTCAGATCTCAGCTCAGCTCTCCACAACAAACTCCCTTACTTCACAACTTTACCAAACCTTTCCCTAAATCTCCCCCTACACCTTGCCCCCAGCATAAACGTGTTTTCCAAGCTGGAAAATCTTTTTGGAAAACAGATTCCAGAGTTTCAGGACCAACTCAATGGCACTGGGTTACACAATCCATCTGAAGGAGGAATTACTAATTCTGGATGCCAGGGATGACCTGATTCATATTCCGTCCCTGAGCCGGAGAGAGAAGCCCCGCCTGTGGGAAACAGATGACTGAGGTGAAGGATGAGCGCTGGCAGGGACGCAGGCGCTGTCCCCAGAGGCCTCGGTGGCTGCCTGTGCACCACAGCATAATGGGGCCTCATTCCTACTTGACAGCTCATGGTCCCCTAAGAGACCCTTGTGAGCAGGCTGGGCTATTCTGTCTTCTGGCCAGATGGGACTGTTAATACTAAAAGAACACATGCAAGCCGTGATCAAAATATACAGTGCATATTTAAATTAAAAATTAAAAGGTCTTGGCTCCAGTAAAAGACACCTTGCCATTATTCCCCCTCAGAATCCTCCCCTTGCTTCAAATACACTTAT
Source organism: Heterocephalus glaber (assembly GCF_053883595.1). Classification (NCBI taxonomy): domain Eukaryota; kingdom Metazoa; phylum Chordata; class Mammalia; order Rodentia; family Bathyergidae; genus Heterocephalus; species Heterocephalus glaber. The sequence continues at coordinate 17,832,490 of NW_028258381.1, forward strand.
CCTACCAATCTTACCACTTTCTGAGGAAGTTCTGAATGTCTTCTTTCAACTTTTCCTGGCTGCCTCAATGCCCTACATCAATTCCAAACTTAACAGCAGCAATTTCTGTCAAATAAAAATATTACGGTGTGCCCTCATCCACCTTACTCACTGTATCTGGCACCCTGGAACTTCTGGCTCTTCCCCTATGTCAAAAATAACCACAAAAGGTGAACATTTTGAATACTTAGGACATCTAAAGACAGCATAGTTAAAGACACACTGGAAAGAGGACTTCCAGAAGTGCTTCAGAAAGTGGCAAGAGTGATGGAATAAGTGTGCTAGAAGCAAGGGAGAGTATTTTGAGGGGGACTCATGGTTATGTGTCTTTTACTAGAACATTTTTAAAAATTTAAACATTAATTATATTTTATCATACCTCATATTCCCCTTGAGTATTTAAAGCCAACCTTCTTCCCATTCCTTGGACATATACAGAAACAGATATTACTTATTTCATGACCTACCTGTTTAACGAGTTTGGACTTAAGACTGAGGTGTGCTGTTTGGACTTACAACCTATTTTTTTTTGTACAGTTCTGTGCATCATGTTTATAGAGTCTTAATGTCTTTTTTGTACAGTATACCTTGTTTATACAGCATGTAATTTTTGCTGATTGTACTGCACAATACAGTACTATAGTTTTATGTTCTATTATATGTTACAGTACTGCATGTAAAAGTTATGCAAATAAAAGCAAAATCATCAAGTTGGAGTTTCCTTTGACCATTTCTTTGCTCTGAATATTATAATGTACACACTATATCCAATTCAATTAATGACCTAGTCTTAGGTCATTAGTAGGTCATTAGGTAGTGAATGTAACTTGGTCATTAAATGAGAAATGTCTGCACAACAGTTTCTGGTAAGATATTTACAATGTAAAACGTTTTACAACTGTCTAAATAATCAAAAGGCATGATCATTTCTTGGAGTCTTTTATGTCCCAGGTATTCGCTAGATGCTTTATACAGCATTTTAGTGATGACAGAGATTGAATTAGTACTGCCTAGACGGTGCTGATCAAATGAAAACTGCTTTTGCCTTCATGGACTAATATGGAAGAGACGCTTTAAATAAATAAGCTCATGAGTAAAAATATAATCATGAACAGTGAAAGAGCTACATAAGAAAAAAGATAGCATGGTGGGTTGAAATGTGCCTTCCCAAAATGTTGAACTGCTAACCCCTGCAGAATGTGGCTTTGTTTGGAAACTGGATTGTTGCAGATACAATGAGTTAAGGCAAATTCATGCTGGAGTAGAATGGGCTCTTAATCCACATGACAGGTACCTTTAGAAGAAAGACACAGGAGAAAGTCGTATGAAACCTGAGACATAGAGAGAAAACATGGCCACGTGAGGACAGAAGCAGAGAATGGATTTATTTTCTCACAAGCAGCGGAACACCTGGGTCCACTGGAACCTACCAAGGAGTAAGGAAGGATCCTCCAGCAGAAGCTTCAGAGAAAGGACATTCTGGCTGACATCTTAATTTTTGAACTTCACTCTCCAGAGCCACAAAAGAATAAATTTCTGTTGTCTTAAGGCACCTAGTACTTTATTGCAATAGCCCCAGGAAACTAACAGAGGTGCATAGCATGTAGGGCCTAATTTACATGGGTTGTGGATCACTCAGGCTTCTTTGGGGTTAAGTGAAAGACAGAGTTTCGAGCTTACATCAACATAAGGAACTTATTCCAAAGAGACAGGCTGTCCCAGTGAATCAAAGTAAGAGCTGATGACTAAAGTCTGGGACAGAAAGAAACCAAGGAAGTCCTGGGGCCTATGACAGAAACCACTGTGAAGATTATCAGGGCATGACCATCAGAAGAAATACACTCTCACCTTTTACTCCCTTAGGTAGATGTGACCAAATTGAAATCCAATTGGTTGAGTTTGGGTCATGTGCCAGCTCCCTGGAGGGTTGGGGAAAATGGACTGGGGAAAGTGGACACTATGACAGCCTCTCCCATCAAGGCTGCTCCATGTCCAATGAAACACTGGACCACTGTTACCAACAGAAGAAAAGGAAGAGAGGGTGGAAGCGATAAAGTGACTCTCTGAGTATTGACCCTCAGATGACTCTCCAGAGACGAGACAATAAATGTTGATTAAGGGTTAGGGTTTAGGGTTAGGATCTTGAAGGATGATGAGGAAGTATGAAAGCAGAGATAACAGGCGAAGGGAATGACAGGAATGAGCTTAAGGCCATCAGAAACAACTTGGGATGTTCAAGGAAATGGAGATGACATGGAGAGGGAAAGCCTGGAAGATGAGCATTTTTAAGTGAGATGATTAAGAGTTTTGTTTGGGGGCTCTTTGGTTTGAGAAGTCTGTAAAAAACAAAGAAGATCATTAAATAGGAAATTGAATACCTGAGCTGTGGCTTAAAAGAGGCATCTAGATGGACACATATATTTAGGAGTTGTTGACATGTAAACAAAAATGGATATCACCCGGGAAGAAAGTGTAAGAGAACAGATTCCATGGCTAAGCCCAGAAGATTTCCAACATTTAGAGCAGAGGTACCAATTACTGTTTCAAATTTTGCATATGTCAATAAACACTACTAGTCTATACTTCCAAAGTACCTCTTACTTTCAGTGTATGTACATGTACTATGTACTGAAATATTTGTATACCATAAAATATATACACACACACAAACACACAGACATGAAATTTTGGATGATGGTATTTTAAAAATTAAAACCCATTAAAATAGAAATTCGTAATATTGGCTGTGTGATTTAGAGCCTGGGGTAAAAGAATATGAGTGAGCCAGAGAGGCAGAAGGGAAAACTAGAAAAATTGCAAGTCATGAAATTTTATTAAAAGTGTTCCAAGAAAAGGGGAGTGGTTACAACATCAAATATTGAAGAGTATTCTAGCAAAATGAGGGCAGAAATAGAAGTCTTTGGGATTTGGCAATATGGCAGGCATTGGTGATTCCCACAGGAGCAGTTGCCATGGTGAAGTGAGTTTGGAAGCCACACCAGAGGTTGGTAATAAATGGGTATGAACTTATTTAATTGTCCCCAATACCCAGCAAGAAGAAAATCATTCCACTGCTTACAAATGAGGAGACCAAGGCTCAGAGCTGTAAAGAATGTGCCTTTGTTTTTACACCACAGGAGAAGAGTGAAAATTTAATACCAGCCCTTCCCAGATTTATAATGCTCCGATTCATCTATTAGAGGAGCTAATAGATATAAAAATGCCATTATGTAGAAGCAGGGCTTAGGTTAAGGCGGGGACAACTGCACATAAATGGTGCACTGGTGGCCTTGGGGCATTCTGGGAATTCCAGTTGGGGAGAAAAGAATAAAGTGCCACTAAGTCAAAAACAAAACACCTTTCCAAACCTCCTAAGCCAAAAAGAAGGTTTATCCAACCTCTTAAAGGTGGTCTAAGAATTGTGGTGGTATTGAATCCTAAGAAGAGGTTAAGGTTCTAAAGTCAGTCAAGGCTGGGTGTGGTGATGCACACCTATAATCCCAGCTCTCAGGGAGACTGAGGCAGGAGGATTGCAAGTTTGAGCCCAGCCTGGGTAATTTAGCAATTTAATGAGTCCTTGTATCAAAATAAAAAATGTTTAAAAGGGCTGGGGGTATAGCAGTGTGAGGGCCCTGGTTTCAATCTCCAGTATGAAGGAAAGAAAGGAAAGAAAGGAGGAAAGGATGGAAGAATAAAGGAAGAAAAAAGGAAAAAAGGAAGGAAGGAAAAGAGGAAAGAAGGAAGGAAGGGAGAGGAAGGAAGGAAAGAAGGGAGGGAGGGAGGCCTATCCCTAATATAAAAATTTTGTACAGTAAAAATGCTACTTCAAAAGTCTTCCCAGTTGGAGACCAACATACTAAGGCTAGGTGAGTTCAACCATGCAGCATCTCCTTTGGTTTTTGGATGAACACCAGATGAAGTACCTGACTTGTACCAAGGGACCATATTGTATGAAAATTGTATCTCTTGAAACACAAGTTGAATATTCATCCCAGAGTAGCCTGAGTGCCTGTGATGGTCGATTGTGTCAACTTGAGAAGTTTAGTTAAAAGAAGCTTAATTAAATCAGCTCACCAATTGCAAATCCTAGGGTGTGGAAGACCCACACAACAGGTGTCAGGTGGACTCGGTATTTAAATTGTCCTCACTCTTGTCTGACCTGTTTGGAGTAACAAGGATTGGACATCCCCTCCCACCATAAAGAAATAGAAAACTGGACAAACTATTTTCTAACACTGGGTTGAAAATCAACACTTCCCAGACTTTTGGCAACAAGTAGTCGAAGACTGTGAATCCCAGAAGAGAACCAAAAGAGGTGATCCCTAAGATCGATTGCCTAACTTCCCTTCCAGACCACAAGAATAAGGAAAGGGGATACCACAGAGCCTCCCCTGGTAAAAAAAAAAAAAAAAAATAGAGTATGAACCCCAAGGAGGCTGAGAAACTCAGGACAGAATTTTGGAAATGAGGGTGCTATGCAATTATAGTGTTTCATAAATCTGCATGGTGGGAGGCTTGATTCTTTGCTGGAATCTGAGCTGCCTATGCAAAGAGTAAAACTCCAGTAGGCCAAGGAAAGAATGACTTGGGAGTCATCAGGCGAACATTCCCAGAGATCACACAAAAATAGAGAGACATCTAAGCTCCACTAGCCAGACTGGTGTATTGCTTAGACCCAAAATATCCCTCCAAAGGGCCAGGGATTTAGCTCAGTGGTTTTGCTGCCTGCTGCACAAGTGCAAGGACCCGAGTTCGATCCCCAGTAGCAAAAACAAAAACAAAACAAAACATCCCTCAAAAATCTCATGTGTTCAGAGGTGGGGCATTGGAAGGTGATTGCATCAGTGTGAGCGCTATACTCATCAAAGGAGTCATCCATTAATGAGTTTGTAGCCAAATGTGCTGGCAGGAGGTGGGGCCTGTTTGGAGGTGAGTCACTGGGGGGTGACCTGGGAGGGTGCTTTCTTGTCCTTGGCTCCTCCTTTCTCTCTCTGCTTCTTGACTGCCAGAGTTTGAGCATCTTTCCTCCACTATGCCCTTCTGCCATGCCAGTTCTGCCTTGGAGCCATCCAACCATTGACTAAACTCTCTGAAACAATGAGCCAAAATAAACCTCTCCTCCTTAAGTTATGGGTACCAGGTATATTTTCCCAGTGACAGGAAAGTGACTAATAAAACTGCTGAGTGTTCACTGATTATGAGTCCCCCAGGGGAGACCCCCACTCATGTAGTAGGACGCGAGTCTCTAACCCAGCAAAGCTCAAAGTGATCTACAATTTTACTGCCTGCCAAAAGCTCAACACTCTCTGAAGGAGAAAAACAAAACACAAAATGATTTGACATTCTAAGAAGCAAGAAATATGATCTTAAATGATCTCTCTGAAGGGTGTATAGTTGAATTTGTGGGAAGTAAATGTGAAACAGCATTACTGTACTGCACAAGACCTGAGTTCATGCTCACAGACAGCTGGGTTGTTTGTTTGCTTGTTGGTAGTGGGGTCAGAGACCAGGGCCTTCACACTGAACTACATCCCCTACTCCCTTTTTTATGTTTTAATTGGAGACAATTTTTTATTAAGTCTCTCAGTTGCCCAGGCAGGGCTGGAACTTGTGATTCTCCTGCCTCAGCTTCCCAGAGTGCTAGGATTACAGGTGTGCACTGTGCCCAACACAGACAGCTCTTTTCTCCTCCTAATTCTCTTCTTCCTAGTTTCGAGTGATTTTTCTAAGGAAAAGCAAAAGAAGTCTAACTGTCCCAAAGACTCACTTCACATTAATTACATAGAGACAGGCCTTCTGGAAATGCCATAGCCCTCATCACAAAAGAATCAAGCAGATGTATATAATTCACACTAGGCACGTTCTTTAAAGCATAGTCTTGCTGATTTTAGATATTATTCTTATTATGCTATTTGAGATATTGTGTAGCACTTAAACAGCAAAAATTCAGGTACTGTGAAGTTTCACTCCCCAGAATAAAATACAGAATGTCTGTCTCCCAAAGCTATGTAGACAAAGGAGCTAAGGCCTAATTCATGGAACAAAAGACATAAGGGAGAGAAAACAATAAGTTATAAATGTGGATTTCAACGGTAGCAGGACAGAAACAGGGACCAGTGTTCAAAGTTCAATAGGAAAGAATTTTAGATTAGAAGACTAACCTTGGGCTGTTGATTTCAATCAGATCCAGGGTTGAATCATGCAACTACTGTTGGCTAATTGTGTGGCTTGGGGCACGTTCCTTAACCTTCTCTAGTCTGACCTCTGTCACTTCTTATCTGTGGATAATTTAGTCCTTTGTCCTTAGTTTTCTCCTTCTGAAGATGAGGATGAAACTCATATGTACACTCTGGGGTTGTTTTGAGTAGTAAATGAGTTAATGCATTTAAAGTGCTTATAACAATATTTAGTGGTAACTGCTGAATTTTTGCCATTATTATTGTTAGTTACTATTTTATTTTATTATTGCAATCTCTTGTGGATAATAGGTATACTGCACCTGCCTCTGGTGCTTGACACAAAGATCAAATTAAACATAACCATAAAACCTCAATACATTGCCTCACATGTAATTGGTATCCAAAAAATGGTATACATACGGACACTCCTCGTATAACAACTGAGTTCTGCTTCTCGGACTAGGTTGTTAAATGAATTGGTCCCTAAATGAGGAATTGTATATAGTATGTACATTACAATATTCAGAACAAAGAAATGGTCAAAGGAAACCCATCTTGATGGCTTTGCTTTTACTTGCATAACTCTTCCATGCAGTACTGTAATGTATAACAGCTACAGTACCGTACTGTACAGTACAATCAGCAAAAATTACAGTATGGTAGAAGCCACCATAAGGCTGAATTACCACTAGCGTTCCTGTGTCATAAGTCTGAACGCAGATTGCAAATCCTAGCAACAGATCATAAGTCCTAAAAATGCTTCTCAGTTATAAGTCTGAGAGTTGTTAAACAGGCAGGTCATTAAACAAGGAATAGCTGTGTTATTCAAGAAATAATAAGGGGTAATAGAGTAGATTTGAATGCATAAAAATGTTAAAGTTCTATATATATCAAAGCATTAATAAAATTAGAAGAAAAGCAAGAAAAGTTTTGCAACAAATGATAGCCCTAATAAATAAAGAGTTCATATAAATTCATAGAAAGATATAAAGACCCCAGTGGATAAAGGGACAAAGGAAAAAAATATTTCATACAAGAATATGTAAATTACCACCAAATATTTAAAGTATTACTTAGGGTCCTTAATATTCAAAGAGATGTAAATTAAATAACAATTTAGGTAATAAAACTCTGTTTCTGCAAAGTTATCTGACAGAATGTAACAGCCATCTTAAAAAATGCTGTGTTCATAAAAACAATGATGCTGCTTCCGAGAATATATTCTTAGAAAATGGCTAGAAAAGTAGACAAAGATTTATTACTGAGATGTACTCACAGTATTATTTATAATAGTTGATATAGAAGAAGATAGCACAAGTTGACTATTTCTGTTTTTCATAACCTTAATGTTGTGATCGTATTGCTTCAACAATAAACATATATTGGAGAAAAGATCGCTTTTATATTAAGACGTATTACCCTAGAGAGATTTTCAAATTGCTTTTAACCAATAATTACTGCTTCCTGGGCACTTAAAATGAGTAGTGTTTCAATGCAGCTGCAGACTTGAGGAAAGGTTTATTTGTCTCTCAAGGTGTCAGAAAAGTGCCAGTGTTAGCTGTACGCGTATGAATGACATTGTTGGTGGCTGGCTTGTGTTGGAACTTCACAAGCACTAGATCTTCGTTTCCAACAGGGGCAGGCACTTTACCCTGCAGACAGGAACACAAGAGCTTAGGGACTGAATAGCAAAGGCCAGCTAAGCTCATGGAGTCCAACCAGCTAGGACACAGTCCCCTGCCACCAGAAGTGGCTGACCATGTGTCCTTGAAAGAGCAGCTCACTGGCAATGTGATGTGCCACATCACCACTCCCTACAACTGTGCATTTTTGCAAGACTAAGGAAATGTCAAAAAGCTGAGAACTCTTGCTTTGGGGGGGAAGTTGTTTTTTTTTTTAGAGTAGCGGTGTTTAGAGTAGTCACAGTCTAGAGGTCTCTGCTATTCTAAAAGTCCCTGAAGGCATAGCTTTTAGCAAATTTATTTTTGGAAACTCTTGCCAAAAAGCAAAGTAATTTTTTGGACTGAAGGCTCTGGTTAAGAGAGCTAATGGCAACTTCTATCTCCATTGCACTTTCGCCAGCTTGGAGCAGGAAAAATCCAATCCGTTATGTTCAATTGAGTCTGAGACGTTATCTTTCAGACACAGAATTGCAGAGCAGAAAGAAGCCAGAAAGTTCTGGTCTGGGTGCCTGGATGCTTGGGTGCAGATGCAACCAGCCTGGCTCACTCTTATCAGATTTGGAGTGACCAAGAGGAAAGGGGAGATTCACACCCTGGGTACACTGATCACCCTGGTAGAGCAAAGACATCCTGGTTCAATTGAGCAGAGAAGCTGCGAATGCTTTTCCAGGATCTGGTTTCAATATCTTTCCCAAAGTCTTCACAGGGAGAGAAAAACATCCCCTTAATTCTCCCATTCTAGGGCCTTTGCCCAGCTACAGCAGCTACTCCCTCTCCTCTGACCCTCTGTCCCCCAGCACACTCTATTCTGCAGGTGATGCTCATTGATTCAGCCCTGGAACTGCTGGGATGATGTCCCTGACACACCAGGAGCCCTGTGCCAAGCACATCAGGGACCTACAGCCTGCTGAGAGTGCCCCAGGTGATTGGCAGTTGAGTGGCTGAGGTGGATAATTGATACTGCAGCTGGGTGAGGTGAGGCGTCTCCCACATCTTGACAGAGGCTGGTGTTTGTGGCCTGCTTCCTTCCCATCGGGCCAAATGACAGGCAAGGTGTAGTGGGAATCCCTGAGAATCCCAGTCAGATCCTGAGTGTGGGGCTCCCCCATGATGGCTGGAGGGGTGGCTTATGACCTGCTTTTGCACATTTAGCCCTTAGATTCTCCCTGATTCTCACGACCTTGATCCCAACAGAATGTAGCACTGATTCTCTTTCCAGGGAATCTCCTAGTCATGCTTAATGTGAAAAGAAAACAAAAACAGTGTGTACATTTAACATTGAATTGGTAAATCCCCAAAAATGAGAGGCTGGGAAGACGGGTTCAGCAGCTGGCCCAGTCCATCAGGGCTATTCTGGGGGCTGAACCCAGGCCCAGGCTTGGGGACCTGTGCATGTGGTCCCCAGGATGCAGAGTCATGAAGGCCACACGGACACTGCTGGACCCCTCAGTCATTGCTTCCATCTTCCGCTGGAAGCTGAGCCAGACAAAAGCTGTGGGAAATATCTGCGATAGGAAAAGTTTGTAGCTATGGAAAATGGCTTCTCTCCCCCAACCTTTCCCTCATATTTCAGCCTCAGGAACACCCTGGGACGGACATTATCCAGAATGCTCTTTCACACAAGTTTGTTTTGTTTTGCAGAGTGAACCCAGGGTCTACACACTGAGCTACATCCCTACCCCTTTTTATTTTGAGACAGGGTCTCCCTAAGTTGCTAAATTGCCCAGGCTGGGCTCAATCCTCTTGCCTCAGCTTTCCAGAGTGCTGGGATTACCATCCGGTGTCACCATGCCCATTTACTCACAAGTTTTAAAATATATCACGTCAGCTCTAGCCTTCTTGGTTTCTTGAAAAAATTGTTTTTTACTCCAACCCTGGACAAAGGACTGGTTCTGGTCTGTGGCCTGTCAGGCACCAGGCAGCACAGAGGGAAGTGAGCAGCGAGCCAGGGTGTGAAGCTTCATCTTTATTTCCAGCCACTCCCCATTGCTAGAATCACCTTGTGAGCTCTGCCTCCTGTCCTGTCAGCAGCCCTTAGATTCTCACAGGAGCATGGATTCTACTGCGAACTGCACAGGTGCAGGACCTAGGCTGCATGCCCTTATGAAAATCTAATGTAGTATTCATGGATATCAAGTCCACAATGTAATAATAATAGACATAAAGTACACAACAAATGTAATGCACTTGAGTCACCCATAGCTACCCTTCCCAGTCCTCTCCGTGGAAAAGTTGACTTCCACAAAACTGATCCCTGTACCAAAAATGTTGGGCATGGCTGATCTAGAGTTCTCACCATGATTCTTTCCAACCTTCAGCCTTCTTCTGGCTCCTCCAGCTTCTGTACCCAACCTGACGTCCAGAGTACATATTTTGGCTGCATTGCCACTGGTATTTGCACATCCTCCACCTCATCGTCATCCCACCAGCCTATAAATGCCCATGTGGGGATCAGTTTGACTGTCCATTCTCTCATCTTCCTCCAAGGTGGCCAAACACTGTGTGGAAAATTGCATAAATATCCTGATTGTATACTACGGATTTATGGCTGGCTTCTAAGCACACTCGCTCGGCCCTAATAATTAGGCCCTGACCCACTGGTTTCATAGCTTGTACTCATCTTCAGTGTCTCCATAATTGTTGCGTTATCACCACGCCTTCCCCACCTGCACCTAATCTTCGTGGATGAGCTTCCCCTACATCTTCCCTGGGACAATGAAAGCCACAGGAATGTCTCGGACATCACTTCCATCTCTCCTTTCCATGGTGACACTCATACCTGGTTGCCGAGAAACACATGTCTCATCTTCACCAAGCCACAGTTCACTGCCCGTGAACAAGGAGGGGCTCGGCTCCATCCAGCTCCTCCCCTCCTTGCACCAGCTGCAAACCCATCTCCACTTTACCTACATCATCTCCTGTGCCTGTTGATCTCCATCCTCTCAGCTCACCAACACATCCAAGCCCCCTCACCAACACATCCAAGCCCCCTGAGGCACTCTCTTCCTTCCTCCACTCTGATCTTTTGGCTGAAACATAACTATAGTCAATGGACCATTTCCAATTTCTCATGCCATGGAGTCTATGAAGCATTTAACACTGTTGACCATTCCAAACTCTCAAAGTCCTTTCTGGTTGTCCTCTCTCCTCTTTGACAATGTCTTCCAGTCTTCTTCTGTCCCACCATCTCTACCTTAGATTTTGTCTTCCCCAGGCCTCCACCTTGACTACCATTCTCTTCTTGTTCTACATGTCTCTGGCTTGGCCTCAACTATTCACTCCTTATCAACCTCTCAGTTTACCACCTGCTTTACTTTTAACAACCCTTTGCTTACTGGTGATGCCCGAATCCATGACTCCATTCTACTCTTATTTTCAAACTCTCCCTGCACAGTACTGCAGTTACTAGAAACTCCATAAGCCCTACCTAAACTCATGGTCTTCCCTCTCTATGTCTGATTGCAGTTAATAATGTCACCATGCACCGAGTCTCCCAAGCCAATGACCTCAGAGTCATTCTTGTTCACTCATCCTGTACTTCTTGCTGTTCCTCAAACCAACCCTATTCACAACTCTGGTCCCTTTGTCTTTCATCCATTTTGTCATCTTTCTTTGCCTGGCAAATTCCTCCCCCCTACCTCTAAATTCAGGGCACATGCCAGGACTTCTCCTGGGGACCCTGGCCCACTTGCCTGGCAACATTAGCCCCTTGATAGTCACCACCATCTTGTGTTTTTCCTGTAAAGAACACAACATATCATGGGATAATCTATCCTGTATGTGGCTGCCTTCCTTTCCTAGGCCCAGGGATTCTGCAAGACAAAGACACTGTTTTAGTCTGTATTCTGTTGCTACAACTGAGTACCACAGACTGGGAAATTTATAAAGAAAAGAAAGTTACTTCTTACAGTTCTGGAGACCAGGAAGGCCACATCTGTGATAACCTTCTTGCTGATGGGAATTCTGTAGTGTCCAAGGTTAGCTCAGACATCACATGGCAAGACAGAAAAAGCTTGATAGTGCAGGCCTCTCTTCCTCTTCTTAAAAAGCCACTCACACCATCATGGGGACCCTATCTCATGACCTCATCTGATCCTAATTATCTCCCAGAGCCCCCACCTCCACGTACCACTAACATTTGGCTTTGGGGAATAATTTTTAGCATGACTCATGGAGGTTACAAACCCCAGATCACAGCAGACAATTTCCATTTTAATGTAAATAGATCTAGCACAGTATCCACCCCTGTTACATATACTGCATATCCACTGACAGGATAGGGACTCTAACTGCCATCCTGGATCCCACCATTCCCCATGGAATGGTAGAATCAGGCTGTAGAAGCAGACAGACTTGGGGTTGACTCTCAGCTCCAGTACTTTCTAGTTACACATATGTGACAGTTAAACTTAATTGTCAATTTGATTGGATTTCAATCTATCTAGGAGACCAATAAAGCATGCTTCTGGGTGTAGATCATGGAGGTGTGACTTTGGGGTCTATATCTGATTCCTGGTCCCTGGCAACCTCTCTCTCAAGGCACTGTTCCCCGGCTCTGCTTCCCAGTTGCCAGGAACTAAGCAGCTATGTTCCACCATGCCCTTTCACTCTGATGTTTCTGCCTTTGAGCCATGCAGCCATGTACTGAATTCTCTGAAGCTGTGAGTCAAATATACTTCTCCTTCTTTAAATTGTGAATAGCAGGTATTTGGCCTCAGTAATGGGAAAGCTGACTGATACAGTGTCCTTGGGCAAGTTGTGGAACTGTTTAAGCTTTGAGGATATGGAGAAATAATCATCCTTTCCTCATACAGTCACTGTGAGAATGAAACAAAATGATGAATGTAAAATATGCAGCACCATGCCTAACTCAGAGCAAGAGCTTTACAAATGTTCACCACTATTATTAACAATGTGAAGGCTCCTCCACAGGCATTCACCTCAAACCTGGAATCTCTTTTAAACCCTCAGCTATCAGAAGCTCTAAGGCAAGTTTGAATTAGTAAGTTTCTGATGAATTTGGTCCTTAAAGGCATATGACATTTAAAAATGTATATTTTATGTTTGGGTATAACAGCAAGCTTCAGCACACATTTTATATGTCACAGTGATATAAGAAACAAGTCTTCAAGCTCATTGAAAATAAGAAATCCAACAAGGAAAACACAAAAATATCTATATTAAGTATTTGTGCTTCAAAAAAGTTTACAAAACACTCCAGCAGTTTTCTTGGTTGCATAAGAAGTCTTTGCCTTCTCCAGAGAACACAGTGGCAAAACAACGTGCCATGCATCATTTCCTCTAAATCTCTTTAAAATATTGACAGATACACATTTGTATGGATGGGCTCATGATGCATTGTATTGAATTATTAACCTGCTTTCCTAAAGGTCATTAATATCTAACTCCCACTGAATGAAAAAAAAAATCTAACTAGATTCCTAGGGAAAAAAACCAACGGCTTATCATTCTATAGATGGAAACTGCATAAATAATTAACTTGCAGGATTTCAATAGATTTCATTCATAAATACCCTGATTTGCTGGGAGTTGTTAACTCAAGCCATATTTTTAGGCACAGCCTGGAAGGATACTGTGGGTCAGAGATAAGTTCTCTTTAAAGGTAATTAAGTTAAAATGAGGCCTAGAAGTAGGACCTAACCCCATGTGGCTGGCGTCTATGGGAAGAGGAGATTAGGACACAGGCTCATCCAGAGGGGAGGCTGGGTGAAGGAAGAGGGAGAGGACAGCATCTCAAATCAAAGAAACAGGCCTTAGGAATAATCAGCTCTGCCAACACCCTGATCTTGGACTCCTCGTCTTTGGGAATGTGAAAAAATAAATTTCAGGTTTTTTCAGTGGGTCTGTGATTCTCAGTTATTTCAGCCTTCACAAACTAATAGAGACTTTATCAGAAACCTCATTTTTATCATTCCTACCCCCCCCAAACACACACTTGTTGTCTTCCACGATCTCAATTATTGCCTCATCTCCAGCCACAAGCATGTGGGTTGTCTTCCCAAGGTCTTTGCTGGCCCTCATTGGTGCATGCCAGGGTGACACTGAATGGGATTTGTGCCTTCTTGGTCTCTGTCACTTTCCCAATATGGAGGTGATTCCGTGGCGACCATACCAACCCTCTGCTCTTGGTCGGAGAGTCTTGGGGCCATGCCTGTGTCTATCTGAATTCACTGTCTCAAGTGCATACTGACTGGTTCCCCATGGGGAACCCCTGACCTACACAGCAGGGCCTCTCGAGGGCTGGCACCTTACTGTGCACACAGACCTCCACCTCCCTTCCTGGAGCAACCTTCCTAGGTCACAGGCCCATCACGTCCCCTGAAATGGCCCTCCCTAGGGCCTCAAGCATCTGTCCACTTTTGCCTTGGCTCAGCCAGCAGGCTGTTCTTTAATGCATGCTTAGCTAGTATGGCAATGGGCCACAATCCAGACACTCTGGGTTTGTTGTGTTGAATTACAACTCCTTACACACTTCTTATTCATTCTTTTAGCTAACAGTTGTGTTCTGATATTTGTCTGATAGAAGGCAAACTTTGTTATTACTCTAGAAGGCAGCTTTAGCATCTGTGTATAGGACGTGTAGAAAAGTAGTTGTGTCTTCTGCAAAAAGGGCAAAATTGTTATCAGTTATACCAAAAATGGAAAGCTATGTGTTGCAAAGGAGTGCCTCTCCAGTGGTAGGATAGCCATTTCCTTCCTCCTCTTCTTTCTCCACTTTCCCCTCTTCTTTATCCTCTTCCTATGACCCTGTGCTGGGAGCAGTACCACATCACCCAGGCTGTCCACACACGGGTCTGCAGTTCTCCCTTGACTCCTATCTCTGTCCATGCTGTACCCACTGAGTCACTTGACCTCAAGTCCATTCACCTTGTCTTGGTCTCTTCTTCCCACCCCTGCCCTGCCAGCTCTCTCTCCTTCCTACTGTAGGGCATCTATCTGCCTCTTCCCCTGCCTCCCTACCCATCCAATGCTCCCCTGACCCTGAACCCAGAATGGCTTTCCCAAAACCCAAAGCCACTTTAGGCCCTTCTTGGATTGACTTGTCAACCATTATCTCTCAGCTACACTCCAATCTTCTAGATCTTGCTTTGTGATGCTGAGGGTGGACTTCTATGAACCACATTTCTGCTTTTCCAGACTCACCACAAAGAGCCTTTCTCCAAGCTGCACACCTGCCTCTCTCATCAGCATCACCCAAGCAGTGGCATTCCATGGCCAGAGTTGGGTCAAGTCTCCAGCTTCTCTGTACACCCACAGACCCAGCCTGGCACAGGCCACCTGAGACACCAACTCCAGCTGGGCAGCCACCCCTCTTTACAGATCTGACTACCTCCTCTCTCTTTCCTCTGAACCTCAAATTCTCATGAATCACCTCTTCCCTGAACCCCTATAGTTGGGAGCCATGATTATCTTTGGGTTCTTTCCATCCCTTTCTACTCTTCCAACCCTCCATCACATGGGCAATGAATTCCCAATAGCAAATCCCCTCCTTGGAAATATCTAGAGGAAGTCTATTGTCTTGTCAACTACATCCTGACAGAGGCACCTGCAGAGGGCCTTCCAGGTAGAGCTCCAATCTTTTTGCACAAAGATTGCAGAGAGTTTGTGTTCTGGACCCAGGATTATCTGTCTCAGCCCACATATCTGTTCTGGAGACAGGCCAGAGTCAAATCTAGCCTGCCTGCTCTTGCGTTTTTTGTTTGTTTGTTTGTTGCATGTGGTTTCAACCCTGCTCTCTCTGCTCATTGCTCTGTGCATTCTCTGCTTGGAATTCACTGCATGTCCATCTTGCTCTCCAGCTCAGCTCCAGCATGTGCTCCTCTTGTTTTGCTGGTTCTGCTCCCCTATTCATTCCCAAGGACATCCCTTCTCTGACAGCCTGGCCTCAGGTCTCCTCCATTATAGCTTACAACACACTGCCTAGGGCAGAATCCCTGCCTGGTCTTTCCCCATCTTCCACTGTGGCACACTGGCTGTCTTCTCTCCCCACTCCCTTTGTCTCTCTGAGTTTCCGCCTCATTTATGGGCCTGAGAAATATTTTTAAACGGAAGGAAGAAGAAAGGAAGAGAGGGAGAGAGTCCCAAGATGACTCTCTGTGCCACCAGTATACACTTCTGACCTCAGTATGTGTTGTGAGACATATTCTCTCCAGGAATGGAGGTATGGTTAGAGTTTCAAGGCTGTGCTGGTTCTCGTCTGCTGTTGAGAGACATCTCCTTTGTCTGGTCGTGCATTTCCCGGCTAAGATGAATATGACTGGGGCTCTGTGGGCTTCAGCATTCAGCTCTGTGAGGGCAGACAATGAAAACAGCTTCTAAAAAGCAGGAGACACCTGTATGCAAGCCGATGCTGCAAGCAGAGGGCTGGGCCAGCCAGGAAAAGACCTCACTGGGCCTGGCAACAAGATCCTGCAGCAGGATCCTGCTCGCATTGAGCGAAGCTGTCTTGATGATAGAAGAGAAAATGATCTTTGCGCATGGGAAGCTGATCCTGCCTAAAACAAAAGGATCTGGCACGGACTAACCCCAGCCTCTTTCATCAGGTAATAGCCACCCTCTCCGCCCAAGGAAAGGGGAACATTTCCAAAGCAGCACCTCTAGCAATTATAGTTTCCACTTTGCCCTCCTGTCTATTTGCCTCCTGGCTCCCCTTGGACAGAAAATTCACTTGAATTGTTTTTCATCTGTTCAAAGTAACACTTGGAAGAAAGCCTTTTTTCTTTCCGTGATGCCGTGCATATGCACACACATGTGAAATGCTGCTCATGCCACCTGCGGTGGGTCTGACTCACCAGAGTGCTGCAGGTCTGTGGAGAAGCCAGCAAGAGGCAAGAGGAGCATGAAGCAAACACTTCTGAGACTTTCTGCCAGGAGCAGACAGGACAGGGAGGCCGAGGTATGAGAAGGGGTTTGCTGTCCAGAGACCAAACGAGGCCAGGGTCCTCAAACTTCAGATTCCCCACCACCCAAGGTTCTTGCTTTGCAATGAGATGCCACTCTCGGATTCCCAAAACAAGAATTTATTATTATCCCTGCAGCTCCAAGTGGCAGATTCAATATCCCTTTACTGGGTAAATTATTTATATTGAAATGTGTTCCTGGGAGGCCACAGTGAAGCCATATAAGCTGGAAGCATCATTTAATTTATTGTTGCTCAATTCCCCCATTGCTGCTGGTTCTGCCATGGTCATTTTTTACTGCCACATTTCCAGTTCGATGTTCTGCATTGGCCAGAGGAGGAGTTTCTGCAGACTGCTCTATGGGACATCGCACAAGAAGAGATGATATCATGGTTGTGTGGGTAGGCCTGAGAGACCCTCCCCAGGGACCATAACCCTCAGCTCCTGTCCCCTCTGACCTGACACAGCTGGAACACTACCCAGTTCCCTGCTCTGTGCTGGGTGCTTTGCAAAAGTGACCTCACTTTATAGCCCAACAACCAGGAAGGGGAAGTGCTGCCCCGGCCTACCTGGTCCATGGTTGCCAACCTGAAGGCCCTGCTGAGACAGATCATTGTCTGTGGCCATGCCACAGACTTGTCACGGCACCAGATTCTCATTCACTTCTCTCTGATTCTGAAGGCCCTCTCTCTGGGTGTCCTGCTTGATAGTAGGTAGGGCCGCTTCCTCGTTAAGAGCAGAGGCCAACCCTTGGGGATCACAGAAGCACTATTCATCAGTATCTTCCACGGTAAAACAGAGATACTGTTGTACAAATTAAAGGAATTTGAGGTGCTTGGACAGCTCACTGTAAACATCTGATTAAAATGCTATTAACAGTGAACCATGGAACCAGGTACAAATGGCTTGGTAGTATTTCGCCTCATTCACAAATGTGTCTAAGGCATATTAAAGGGAATATCCAAGCCCTTGATGCCCAGAGCCCAAAATCAGGTTTCTGGTTGCCATTTAGTGATTCATTAGCCATGTCATCTCACCTCTGAACCTCTGTTTCTCTATCTGTCAAATGGAGACAGTGATTCACCCTGTTGCTTCACAAGATTGTGAGACAATGGTGCTCTTGAAAGCTGAACGCTCTAAGTGATGATGGTGGTGATGGCGATGATCATGATGTAAAGAAATGGAGCCGAGGAAACCACAGGGCCCAAGGTGAACTTGTGAGTCTTTCTGGGGTCTCTCGGTCCTCACTGTGATATCCACATTTATTTAAGGTTCCCAAGTATACATAGTTACAGCTGCAGAGACATCCCCAGTGGCCTGCCTCTTCCGCCAGGCTCCTCCTCCCAATAGAGGTCTAGCTATACGCAGTGGATGAGTATCAGACACTTGCGAGCCAATCACCTCCCAAAACCCCCACCTATGAGTGCATAAGGTTTTGGGAGGCAACTAGATATAAATCAGAACTTCTTTCATACTGGGCCAGTGCTTCAGTGATCAGTCAAGTGTCAGGCCCAGGAAAGGACACCATACCAGCAAACAATCAGGGGAACAGAAAGTACCCTGTCCCTCCAAGGCCAAGGCCGGCAGCAGCCAGATTTGCCTATTCCACTTCCCCAACACAAGGCCAACTCCTCACACTTCAGGAGGGTTTACAGCTATTCTTTGCTCCCGCAGCCATCTACCAAGTCTGTCTTTGTTCCCCTGACACAACAGGATTTGTTCTCTCAAACTTTCCTCCAGTGAAGGCCCAGTGCTGCCTACAATATGCTCAGTTCTCCTCAGACAACAGTAAATGCTGCTCTGTTACATTTCCCCCATGGATGCATGGGGGAAATCCACAGACGCGAACTTTAAAATGTAAGGAGCTGCCACTATTGTAACTCGGGAGAAATGATGCTCCCAAATGTCCAATGTCTGGACAGGGATGTCCCCTTAACTGTTGGCCAAACATAAAATGGATTATCTTGGCCCAGTGGTACTCAGGCCTATCTGTATATGAGTAGCACCTGCAGAGCTTAAAATTAACATCAACCAGTTGAAAACAAATCGCTGGAGTGGGGCCCAGACACATACTACTTTTTAAAGGTCTCAGGTGACCCTGATGCATGGTGAAATGGATGCTCACTTTGCGGTGCTGCACGCTGTCTCTCACCTCCCTGAGCTGGACCAGGCTTTGTGCAAAAGGATTTGTCCTATAGCCTCAGGACACAAGGGTTAGCATGTGTCCCAGACCAGTACTATAGCTGTGCAAAGAGGATGTCACCCTGGCTATTTCCACAAGAGCTCTTACTGCAAAACAAAGCCATTCTGGGAGAAGGTATTATTGATAGAAATCAAACACCCAGAAACTGAGAGTGCCAAAGCAGAGGAGAACTCCAGACCCCAGGCCCAGGGGACACTTCCTCTATGACTGAGGCAGAATAACTAATAAGCATGCTGCCTGGCTTTCGGGGTGTTTACGGCTCCCAAATGAGGATGTAGACAGTAAAGCATGTTGCAACTCGTAAGACTTTGTACGACGATGAGTTATTATGTTGGATTAAAGTTGTCCCTGCTCTGCTGCTTTTGTAAGGATAAAATACATTCAACATAAAAACAACCATTGACTGAGAAGAAAATCCTCTTGTTAGACTAATTTTCACCTAGAAACTGGGTGTGCAGGCATCGTCAATCCCAGCCCATAGACACACTTAAATCACTCTGCCCCAACCCTCTGCAAAAGGAAGCACTGAATGCAATTATTAATCTAACCTGGAGCAGCCATGTTCTACAAAGGTGGGTTTTCTGCCCAACTTGAACCGAAAAGGAAACATATTGGTAGCAAGGCAAGACCTTCACTGGCATTTGCTAGACATGTAAGTCCCCATCTCATCCCTCTTACCCACTTGCCTATCAAGAGCTGATTGTGGAGGATTAATAGAAGGGGAAACTAAGTCAGGGTAAGGTCGTCTGGGAGATCTGAGCCTTTTAGAATCCCAACAAAAATGCAAAGGACCAGATATGGCTCAGGGTCATGAGAGGAGGAACCACCACCACAAGGCCCTACTTGTCCTCCCTCCATCAGAGGAGTCAGGGGGCTCTGGCAACATTCAGAACGACCTTCTGTCCCTTCTTTGCTAAGCTTAGAGAACCCACAGGATCATCACCCAAGCCCAGCCCGATATCCTTAACTCGGCCCAAGCCACCTGCATGATGACCAGCAATGCTGAAGCAGGGCCACCATAGACCTGGTATGAGTCACTCGGGCTGATACAACAAACCCCGCAGCCTAAGAGGGCTCAACAATATATATTCATGTTCTCACAATTCTGGAGGCTGCAAGGTCAAGGTGTTGACAGGGGTGGTTCCTTCTGAGGTCACGCCTGCCCTCAAGATGGAGCACTAAGAGGCTCCTGAGAGATGGGGACATTGGCATCAGGTAGGCTGTAGAGCCAGGACACTTCCTGCACACACAAGTATGTAGCAGCTGGGGTCAGCCGTGGTCCTGATCCTGGAGAGAAGTAGGCTTTCCAGCCAGCAGGTCCACAAGGGACAAAGGCAGTGCCATCTCCAGCAATGGATTCAAATGAGGGTGGCCCAGGGGACACCAGGGAAGAGACTAGTCCCTCAGCCCCTTGCAAGCATTCAGGACACCAGGTAGGACACCAAATGCTAGAGCAGCTGAGGTCCTGGGGATGAAGCGTGGTGTCTACAATGGCCTGGGACAGTTGTGAGGCTCCTTGTAGGTGAGCAAGGTCACATGAGCCCATCCCATGCCTGGATGGATGTTGGGTTCCATCTACAAGACTGATTTCCCCAAGTGCTGCTCCCACGGAGGGTCTCGCCAGCCTGATTCGCCCCATGGACTGTTTAGGGTGCCCTAAATGGGCAGTGTTCTTAGATCCGTCCAGAGTATCCTGTGTACTGTGGCACCACAAAGCAGTATTAAACAAAATCCTTAGCATATCAGACCTGTATTAGTCAGGTTCTCCAGGAAAACAGGTGAGAGAGAGGGGATGGGAGGGACCGTGCACATCCTGTGGGTTATATTTGTCTCTGGACAACCTTAACACACATCTCAGAGGGTTCAGCTTTTCCCTTGATCCTTTCCCTCTCTGTCTCTGCAGTAGGGGAGTCCCCTGGGGTTTTCCCATGACAATCCTACCCAATCCCTGCTCAGTTCCATCTCCTACTGAGCACTACCCAGTGGACCTTGAGTCCCAGAGGTCTTGAGCTGAGCCTGGGTTTATAAGCAGGTGGTGAGCACATGAAGCCTGCCTAGCACCACCCTGCACTCCTAGAGCTATGCAATATGCTCACCACAATCTGCTGTTACTGTGGTTAGCAGAGTGGACTCTGGGCTTGAATGCGGTTCAGCCCCTTCCTGGCTGTGTGAACCAAGACAAGTTAGGGAGCCTCTGGATGCCCCAGCTCCTCAACTGCAGAATAAAAATAAGGATGAGGTGGTGCCTACTTTTCAAGTGTGGCGCCATGATCACATGAGCCAAACCTTGGCGGGCAGTGGGTACAATCAGAGCTGGCTACAATCACCCAACAGATGGGCCTCTCCTGTCCACATAGGCTGCAGGTCCCACAGACAGATCTGGCCTCAGGCCCTTCTTGCCTCTGCTACCTACAAAGCCCCAGGCCATGACCAGAAGGACCAACCCCTGAATGTCCTAGAGCTGCTGCCTCGGGAGGGGCTGTCTGGAACCTGGGAATGCTTAGCTTTGGGAAGGCTGCATCTTGGAGTGCTTTCTGATGGCCAGCAGAGGCTGTCCTGGGGAAGGGCTTTGTTTGTTTCTGGGCTGGAGACAGAATCAGCATCAATAAATGGAAATTAAAGAGGCACAGTTTTTCCCTAGATTTAAGGAAGAATTTCCCAAGAATGAGAAACGTCTGGAGATGAGAGTGGAAGGTGCCCCATCACAGGATGCCATCCCTGAGAAGGCTGAGAGGAGCTTCAGGCTCAACATGGACGATGATCTAAATCTCCTTTCAGCTCCTTCCCAGCCTTTGGATGCAGGTTGCTGGTAATTTGATGTCTAGAAGCTAGTTCAAAATTAGTATTCTTAACTAATAATGTAAAATTTCCTTCTCCAGGCTGCCTGTTACCTTGCCTTCTCTGCCTGGAGGAATCAAGACACAGCAGGAGGCCGAAAATTAAATAAGGAAAAATAAGGGGCTTTGTAGTTCAAGAACCTGGAGGCAGGTCTAAGACCAAAGCTAAAGAGCATAAGAAGAGAAAGGCAGAGGACAGCTACTGTCGTCAGCAACCTGGGTAAATATCCCTGGGATTGGGCTTGGTGGCCAAGGGGAAGAAAACTTGGGACAAATTTCATCACAGGGAAGCAAATAGCAAAAGAGCCCTTCATTCTGACTGTGACCCGCACCCAAGTGGGATAACATATGTGGACCCCCAAGAGGAGCAGCAGCCTGCATCCTCTTCCCTGGGAAGACCTCAAGGAGGTGCCCAAGCCTCAAGACTGCCAGGCCACCCAGCATGGTGCAGGATTAGAGACCATGTGTCCAGGAAGACTTAACTAGGCAGACGGGCAGTGAGAGGAGCGTAGGTCCCACTCCCTGTGTCGCAGCATGGGTGTCAGCATGATCCAAGGACTGAGAGGAGCATGAAGCAGGGATTCTCACAGACCAGAAAGTGGGGTTCAGCAGAATGCCTCCCAAAACACTCAAGGATGGCCCTGATTGGCAGCTGGTGGACTCAAAGGAGCCCCGTGGCTAGAGGGAGGATGCAGAACTACATGAACAAACCTATGACCAAAGACTGGAAGGATACAGGACGTCTCCATGCACTCAGCCAGACCGATGACAATGCACGACCCAGGTGACCTCACCTGGCACTGGACACCTCCACCCTGTGAGTGCCCTGGTGCTCCTACTCAAGCTCAAGGAAACCAGAAACTCAGACTTGACAGAAATGAAGATTGCAGCCACTTTGTGGAGTGCAAACTTCACACAGGAATTAAATTTGCTTGTAAGAAAATAAAATGCAATTGCTTACAGTAGGAATCTGTAACTGGCTTCGTACCTACTCCCTGGGCAAATTTGTGGAAATGTGTTTGGCCCTCCTGGGGCAGCCTGTGGCTGTCTGGTTGGAATGGTGATTTGCTTTGCTGGGCTGCATCGTTTGTCAAGATGTCATCGGCTCCGCGCCCTGAGCAGCAGCTGCAATGCAGAGGAAGGCAGAGTGGCAAGTGGGGCTGGGTTCGAGAGGCTTGGGTCCTCCTCGGGCCAGTGTGGCTCCTGTGTGCAGCTGTGGCCAGGTCTGAATTCTGAGCCTCCTGGCTCCGGGCCTGACTGGCGCTGCACCCAGTTTTATCACCTCAGGGTGCAAAAGCCCCCGGAGAGAAGCTGTACAAACCCTGGGCCAGGGTGTGCACCCCCCATGTCCCCCATAACTCCTTGCTCCCTTCCTGTAGCTTTTGCCCATCTTGAGCTCTTGCACTGCCCTGGGCTGCCACTCACAGACCACTGCCCTCCTCGACCCCCTGCTTCTCTCTGCTGCCTCCCAAATGCACAGCCTCAGTCCTGAACCTTTCCGTGCGCATGATCTGACCTGTTGGCCATGCTCCTTCAGCTCAACTTCTCCCCCTCAGTTACTGGGGCCACAAACCCCGGAACCTGCACTGTCAAATCTTCCTCCAAAACGGGTCCCACCCATCGCTGCTCTCTTGCTCTTAACAAATGCTTCTCACAGAACAGCCAGAAAAATGGTTTAAAACATACATGTGCTCACACTGATTTCTTGCTTCCAACAGTCTAATGGCTTCCCATGGTGTCAGAATAAAACCTGCACTTCCCGCAGGGCCTTCAGGCAGACAAGGGACACTTTCCTGGTGACACACTTCTGCTCCAGGCCCCGCACGCTCTGTCTCCTCAGAAACGAAAGCCTGCTCCTTCCTCCGGACCTGGCAGCTCCTGGTCCCACTCCATCTGGAGAAGGGTTCCCCAGATCTCTGTGTGGCTCCTTCTCATTGGCCAGAGCTTGGCCCAAATGGGGCTTCCCTCAGAGATGGCTGTGGCCCTCTGTCTAAGTGGAAAGCTCTCTCCTCCCCTTGCAGCCGGTGCACCTGAGAGCTGCCACAGGTCCCTCAGGTTCCAAGAAAATACAATGAGGAGAAAAAAGAAAGCATTGGCATCTCCATTTCTACCTTTTTGTCCACTATCACAATATTTCTACTCTGTGTATCTTTTTAAACACATTAGTGCTATGACATATGCATATTATAAACAAATTTGTGCAAGCATACATGGCAAATGCTCAGAATTTTTAGACAAAGGTAGCAATGAAAAACGTGGAGGCTGCTACTCTATTAGAACACACTATCTTAGTATCTTTTTTATTATGTATCACTCAACGAAATTATTCCTTTGTTTTGCTTGTTGACCTTATCTTTCTCCTGGTACATAAACTCTTGTTCATGCTGTGCTATCGGTGTGACATTTTGTTGGCCACATTGCTTACGTTCAAAAAAGCACAGTCCAACCCACACACCTGTAATCCCAGCTCCTCAGGAGGCTGGGGCAGGAAGATTGCATGCTGCCAGCCAGCCTGGGCAACTTAGTGAGAGCTCATCTCAAATAATAATAATAATAGTAATAATAACAATAATAATAGTACAGACATCCTTCAGTACCTGGAGGATGAGTTCCAGGACCTCTGCAGATTCCAAACTCCACAGGGGCTCAAGCACCCTACATAAAAAGGTGTAGTATCTGCACACGCACCCTGATGTCCACTCTTAATCAACTGCAAATCACCTGTCAGACCTACTGCAATATCAGTGCTGTAGAGTTTTATATGGAATTGTTTATGTGGAAGAAAGTCCAGAAAAACATCTGAACATGTTTGTTGCAGACTCAATTTTTCCTCCAAATATTATTTTTTGTACCGGGGATCAAACTCGGGTCCTTGCGCTTGTGCAGCAGGCAGCAAAACCACTGAACTAAATCTCCAGCCCTCTTCCAAATATGTTTAATCCGAGGTCTGGTGAATCCACAGATGTGGAACCCAGGGACGTGGAGAACCAACTATCTTTGCTGACAGATGAGTTTAATGGATGAAGGATGCACAGAGTTCTCCCCGGGTTCTGGTAGGAGGCCAGTGAGCTTTTCCCAGGATCTTCTGGGGCTCAGGATACTGGTAAATCAAGTCACAGTAATCAGAACAAGACCTCCCATGGATACCCTGGTGCGTGTCTGGGCCTTTTGTCCTCTTTCCAGGTCAGTCCCTTGCTTCCACCTACAGACTCAAAGCTTTCAAGCAGCCAGTGTCTCAGAATCAGAAGGACAGTCCCTAGGAAGTCATCAACACTTTAGAATAAACTAGCTTAATGTGCTACAACTTCCAGGAAAACACCTCTAAAAACACTACCAAGGTGAAGAGCCAGGGAGTCTGGACCCAACTCAGCTACAAAGCATTTTTGAGGCCTTGCGGAAGACCTTGACCACCTCCAAGTTCACATTCATACCCTGAGAGGAGTTAGGCTCTGAGCAGGCATTTTCACCTTGCTATCTGTGCCTTGATTGAGATTTGCTCATTGCGAAAAATTTCCCCTATTTGCTCTATCACTTGCTCTCTTTTCTTATTTTTATTTACTTTTTTTTTTCTTTTTGGCACTATGGGAGATTGAACCCAGGGTGTTCACATGGAGCTACCTTCATGGCTCTTTTTAAAATTTTGGAACAAGCTCTCTCTAATTTACTAAGTTACCTACCCAGAATTTGAACTTGCAATCCTTCTGCCTCAGCCTCCCGGAGCGCTGGGATTACAGACAGGACCCCACCACACTGGGCTACTCCCTTTTCATATTCGTATGTATATATTTTTTCTAACCCATCTGAGACAACACCCATGCACTGTCCAAAGGATATCTGCTCCTTTTGCTCAGACAGCTGAACTACGACAGACCTGTTCCCTCCCAGAGTCACTGAGTCAGCTCTGTCCTCCTATGGTAGAAGTGGCTTCAAGACACCTCATCTCCCTGGGGCCTGACGGCTCCACACCTCTCTAATGCGGGTTGTTAGTTTGGGAATTCCTACCCCGCCCAATTTCTTTGGAAACAGGATCTCATTTACTTCAGGCTAATCTTGAACTCACTATGTATCCGAGGCTGCCCTTGAACTCCCGGCAATCCTCCTGCTTCAGCCTCCCAAGTACTGGGATTATAGGTGTGCTCCACTATGCCCTGCCGGGACCCTCTTATTCTAAGAAATCTTCAGATTCTGTAACCTCCTGGGCTGGAGATCACTGTTCCTGACTTCTAGTTCCCTGAGGCTCCTGCTGCAGGCAGCTCGTCAATCATTCTGCAGCCACGAGGCTGGTGACAGAGAGCTCAGAGCTCGGGGACCCCTCTGTAAAAACAGAGCCACAGGCACCTCTTCCAACTCCCACAGTCCACTCTCCCGGATGCCACCACTGTGGGCCCCAAGGTCACCCTACAGCTCTCAGTACCCAGGTGGGGCCCTGAGGTCTTACTGCCTCCACCCCAGGGCCAGGCAGCACCAGGACCCCCGGAGTCCTGGGCACCACTTGGGGTGTTTTCTGCTGGTGACCGGGCCAAGGGCAAGACCTTGGCCCGAGAGGCACCAGGGCTTACAAAACAAGACTGGAACCAATTATACGAGGTGTGATCTTGTGTATAGTAAATGCTTAAAAATTATTACAGAAATGGCAACTGCCATTAATCCTCAAAATATCCCCCCTGCTTAAAACATACTTCTCCCATCATTCTTGCCACTTTCTGGAGCAGTTCTGGAACTGCTCTTTCCTGAGGATTTTCAAGAGATCAAAACCTGTATTTTACTATATTTTGCTGTGATCAAAAATGCAGTGAATGCTGCTGTCCAGTGCCATCCAGTGAAAAGGCAGGCTGTAAAAACATCACACTGTGTCCTCATCCACCTTATTCACCAGATCTAGCACCCTGTGGCTTCTGGCTCTTCCTCAAAGTCAAAATGACCATGAAAGGGAAATGCTTTGAATTGATTTAGGACACTGAGGCAGCC
The DNA here is from genome assembly GCF_053883595.1 of Heterocephalus glaber. Lineage (NCBI taxonomy): Eukaryota > Metazoa > Chordata > Mammalia > Rodentia > Bathyergidae > Heterocephalus > Heterocephalus glaber. Next base: position 17,859,319 of record NW_028258381.1, read on the forward strand.
ACAACTGTGCAAGTAAAGACACTCATAAAAGAGGACTTCCAGAACTGCTTCAGAAAGTGGCAAGAAGGATGGATGGGATAAATGCTTGAAATGAGGCTAAGTATTTTGAGATGGATGAATGGCACTGTGTCTTACTGTAATACATTCTTTTACTTTAAACAGTCGACATAGCATTGAATCATACTTCATACAGGGGCAATGTGCTTAATTTGGGATCCAGGGTCACCCCAACCTCTGGCACCCACAATCCATTTCAGGCAACAGGAGGGCAAAGATCAAAGGTGCGATTCTTCATGGGCTGACAATCTAGCCTGTTCTTTTCCTCCTGGAGCCAGAATTCACACCTTGTCTCTTTCACAAGAAGAGTAATTAATGCCTTTCAAGCTGTACCTTTTCTTCTCTGAGGTACCAAAGTATTCATTTCTGGGATCAGAAAGATGCAAAAGGCTTTTTAAATTACCCTGCCCATGAGTTTCCTCTCCCGCGGAGCAACAGAGACCTAACGAAGCTGCAAAATTGCATCCTGGCCAGTGTTAAATTGATTCAAAGGCTGAGGTTTTTGGTCACATGGTGGGGAGGCTGGGGCTGGAGGGACCCATGGAGAACTCGTGGCATGTGCTTCTCCCCAAGCCCTGCCAGTGACACCAACAGCCCTGGGTGGAGCTGGCCAGAAGCCTACAGGCCGGGGACAAGGAGACCCTTCCCTTGAAGAATAAGAGGATGTAGCCAGCACTTCGTCACCCCAGGAACAATCAGCCTCCCACAGAAGGGGTCCTGGGGTGTGGCCTTAGGGTGGACAGGGGTAGGCCAGCCCTGTGTCCCCAGCCTGGCTGTCCTCACACCAGCCTTGAGACAGCTGGGCCACCTAGAGCTCGGGTGTCTTCTCACTTCTGTGTTTTCTGTTATCTCCTTTAAAAATGTATTATAATCCCAGTGTGGTGGTGCATGGCTGTAACCCCAGCACTCTGGGAGGCTGAGGCAGGAAGATCACAAGTATGAGCCAAGCCTGAGGAACTTAGTGAGAACTTATCTCAAAAAATTTTTTTAAAAAGGGCCGGGGATTTGGGGATTTAGCTCAGTGGTTTCACCGCCTGCTGTGCAAGCACAAGGACCCGAGTTTGATCCCTGGTACCAAAAAAAAAAAAAATTAAAAAGGGCTGGGAATGTAGCTCAGAGTGGAGTCCCTGGGATGGGGATTTTGTTTCACATACAAGTGTAGGATGTAAGTCTTTGGAAAAGGTCAGGGAAGAATGCCCTGGTCTTCTGGCCTGAGTAGCTCTGCCCTATTGGGCAGTGTGATAAAGAAAGAAAAATGCATTCTGAGCATTATTCACCTTAGCCCAAAGTGGAAAGGACCCAAATGCCCATCAGCAGATAAGAGATTAAACAAAATGTGGACTATCCACATGGTTTTTCACCCATAGAAAGGAATGAAGCACTCATACCTGCTATAAAATAGATCGACCTCATACACATTCTGCTAATTAAAAGAAGCCAGTCACAAAGATCCATATATTGTATGACTTTATTTCTTTGAAATGTCCAGAATTAGTAGATCAAAGCAGACAGTAGAGAAATGCTTTCCTAGGCTCTTGGGGGTGGGGAATGACAGCTAATGGACATGAGGTTGCTTTTTAGGGTCATGAAAATGTTCTAATGGTTCCCCACACCACCCTAGTACTAGAGATTGAACCTAGAGCCTTCACACTGAGCTATATTCACCAGCCCTTTGTTTTATTTTTAATTTTGAGACAGGGTCTAATTAATTTGCAAAGTTGTCCAGGATGAGCTTGAACCTGTGATCCTCCTGTCTCAGCCTCCCAGAGTGCTGGGATTACAGCCATACTCCACCACACCCAGCTTGTTCTAATGTTCTTGTGGTGATAACTTTAAAACTCTGAATACACTAAAAACCACTGAATTGTGCACTTTCTAAAGTGTGGGTGTGCCGGCCGTGGTGACGCATCCCTATAATCCCAGCACTCCGAGGCTGAGGCAGGAGGATTGCTGTGAGTTGGGGGCCAGCCTAGGCTACATAATGGGTTCAAGGCCAGCCTGAACTACATAGGAGATCCTGTCTCAAAAAAGAAAGTGTGGGTGATTGGTACAGTATCAGAATTATATCTCATTAAAGCTATTTTCTTAAAAGTTCGTTAAGGGTGGGAATGACAAGGAGGGCTGTAGCACAGACATCTGTTCAGGAGCTGGGTCCAAGTCCCAGCTCTGCACCTCTGTGCTGAATGACCATGACCAAGTCATGCAACCCCACTGGGGCTCAGTTGCCCCATCTGTAAAGTTGGTGAATACTATCCACTTTAAAAAGTGGGAGTCGGTCTTGGTTCATTTATGTTGCTATAACAAAATACCAGAGACTGCATAGCTTGTAAAGACTGGAAATTTATTTCTCATGGTCCTGGAGGCCGAGGGTCCAAGATAGAGGAGCTAATGGGTTTGGTGTCAGGTGAAGGCTGTTCCTCATAAGGCACTGTCTATGCATGCATGGCAAGGTCAAAAAGGGCAACAGAGGGTCACACTGTGTCCTTGAGTCCATCTTCTCCTGAGAGCAAAGCCTTCCCCAAAGCCCCATCCATTAATACCACCACAAGACAATTAAACTTCCACGTGAATTTTGGAGGGGACACATTCAAACCAAAGCCATGCGCATTTTAGCCCAGGCTCTGACCCGAGGCAGGACCTCAAGATCAAAGCTATTATTGGTTAGCTTTGAGGCAGAAAAGCTGGATGATAATTCCAGCCCTAACATGGCTTTGGTGCATGATCCTAGAGAGATTGTAGCCTCCCTCAGCCTTGGAACTGGTAAAGATGGATTGCAAAATCCACCTTCTCCAGACTGAAAAGGTCAGGAAGGTGACAGGAATGGAAGTCCTGTGTTGTGCTGTCGAGGGTGGCAATGGGATCTGGAACAAGTCTGCTGGATAAATGAGACAATGAAAGAATGGACGAATGGGTGGATGGATGGATGGATGGACGGACGGACAGATGGATGGATGGATGGATAGATGGATGGACGGATGGGTAGGTGGGTGGGTGGACAGATGGATGGATGGGTGGGTGGATGACTGGATGGATGGATGGATGGGTGGGTGGATGGATAGATGGATGGAGGGGTAGGTGGGTGGGTGGATAGATGGATGGATGGATGGATGGAAGAATGGATGGATGGATGGGTAGGTGGGTATATGTATGTATGGATGGATGACTGGATGGATGGATGGATGGATGTATAGATGGATGGGTGGGTGGATGGATAGATGGATGGATGGACAGACGGATGAAAGGACAATAAATATGAAACACTTGTGTGTGCACGGGCATGCACACACACACACACACACACACACACACCCCTTCTGGGTATCAAGACTGAACAAACCAGTATCTCCAGCCTTGCAAGTCAGCATTCTCCACACAAGACTTCCAGCCCCCAGGAGCAGGCTGGGGCCCAGGGACTTCCAGAGATGCCCAGAGTCACTACAAGGGGATGGTTCTGGGGCAGGGCACACTCAAATTTCCTTCTGGAAGGTAGATATTCTGTGTCACTGGTGGCCTCCCTGAGAAATCACTGTCACTTAGATGCACTTTGATTCCTCAGATGCCAAATGACCCCTCTGCCCAACTCTGTGCTCTCCCCAGCCAGTCCTTGGGTCACCAGCCAACTCCTGTGGAAGACCTCTGGTTCCTTGGCCTCATCCATTCACTAGGACAGAGCAGGACCTACCATCTACTTCTGCCTATAGCTTCAAGGGAAGGGAAGAGGTGGATCAGGCACACTAGAAAAGATCACAGCATCTTCCTGATGTTCCCTTTGACCATCAACTCCAAGTTCAAGGAGTGTGATGAATCCCTTATCTGAGCTTGGCCTATCAGAGGCCTCATCTGGAGTTACCCAGCAGGTCATGGCAATCACAGACTGTGTGATAGTCATTTAGGAAGCCAAGTTCAGGAAAAGGCGAGCCAAAGTGAACTTTTTCACTGCCTTCAGGTGATTAGCCCAGTCAGGCCAGTCAAAGACACAGCAATAAGGACAAAGTAGTCACAGGTCCATTGTGCTATGGCCTACCAGCCTTGCCCAGTTAGCTGGGGTGTGCTATTGCCCGTTTCACAATGGAAGACCTGGAGCCTCAGGGTTACAAAGCCACCAGCCCAGAGGCCTGGGGCATTCTCTGCTGTCCTCTTCCAAAGACCTGTGTCCTACCCTTGAGTGCAAAACAAATTCCCAACCCCAGTGCTGAGAACAGCCACACAATAACTGCACGTCGGAGCCATTGTGTGTTTGGTGTTGATTATTCCTTCCCCAGTGGATGCGGAAGAAGATCACAAGTTGCTCAGCTTGGTGACAATAAACCCCCTGCCAAAAGATGACGAGACGCTGAAGGGGGTAGCCATGTTTAAGTGGGATCCAGCTGCAAGACCCCCAGGAAGGAAAGAAAACAGGGACACGTGGGTGGAAGTTCTGCACTTCTAGGGAGCTCCCCAGCCCCGTGTTGCTGGCTAACTCTGCCCAACCCTGACACAGAGGTCCCCAGGAACCAGCCTCAGGAGGTGGGGCCCCAGCTTTGAACATCCAGAAGGGCTGGACCACCACACCTCAACTCATCTCCCTCAAGTCAGCCCAGCAGGGAGACCAGGAATTCTCCAGCTCCTGCTGGGTGATTTGATGGTCTCTTCTTGCCTTTTATTGTACCCTCCCTTTCCTTTCCTGTGAGAGGTGGGTCAGGGGCTGCCCACCACTGTCCTCCCCCAGTCGCCACTCAGCAAGGCCTGCTGCGGAAAAGAGAGAGGCCAAAGGCAGACACAGGCCTCCATGGACAGGATCTCTGTGTTTGATCCTCTACTAGGAGAGACACACAATCAATAAGTCAACCATCAGTGACCCAACACAACCCTGGCAGGGCGAGGGTGACCATAGGGTGAGCTGAGGAGGAGATCTGGGAAGGAGCCAACGTGATATTGGAGGAAGAGCATCCAGGCAGAAGGGACAGCCAGTGTAGACGGGCTGTAGAGTATGAACACAGAAACCAATTCGAGGACTGTGACTATGAATCATGGTATGTCCACTTGACTGGAGTCAAAAAGCACCTAGCAGATTGATGTGCAGGCAACAAACCAAGGGAGGAAGACTGACTGGGACGTGGATGGCACCAAGCTATGTAGCATGGATAGAATGAAAAGGGAAAGGAGAAGGAAGTGTACCCATTTTCTAAAGAGCGCTAGTCTTCAGCATCAGCTCCGGACATGGGTCTTCAGTCTCCAGGGCCTTCAGCCTTCCACAGCAAGCTCACAGCCACAGCTCCCAGGGAGCTTCCAGGCCTGCACCCTGGACTGGAGCTGCATCCTTGGTCCCTCTTGTTCCGCAGCTTCCAGCTTCTTAGGGGGCTGAGCGGCTCCTGGATCCTCCGGCTCTCAGGTGTATACAGGGCCACTGTGGACTCTCCTGCCCCGATCCTGTAGGCCTGCCTAGTAAAACCTCTGCATTATTATGCACATATTTTCTGTTGATTCTGTTCCTCTGGAAAACCCAACTAATCCAGGGAGCAATATTAGGCAAAGGGAGCCACTTCCTGAGGTGGAAGAAGGTGGGGCCAGAGCAAACCTGGACGAGGTGGGGGAAAGAGAATCTTCCAGATGTGCTGAGTTTCAGACCATGAAAGCGCAGTGCCAAGCTGTGCCAGGGGCTGAGCCTGCCTTACTGGAGCAGAAGTTGCTTCTGCCTGTGACTTCCACATTCCAGAGATGGCCAGGGGCAATTCTGCCTCACAAACAGCTCTGCACTCCCAGCCCCGATCTGGGGACCCAGGTCACCTGCACCAGTTTTGATCCCAATATGCAGAATTGGGTCGCCTCAAAGGAGGAGCCCTGGCTTCAACTCAGAACAAACCTGAGAGCTCTATCTCTGTCTGTCTGATGCCGGTCATCTCTCAGACCTACCTCCAACATGGCAAATCTCCACCTCTTCCTCTGTCCCCTCCTCTTCCTCCTCCTCCCCTTCCTGGGTCTTCACACAGAGCTTTCTTAATTGTTTACTTTGAGACAGGGGCTCACTAAATCTCTCAGTTGCCCAGACTGGACTTGAATTTGCGATCCTCCTCAGCCTCCCAGACTGCAGGTATGTGCCACCACACCTGGCTGCAATATGGCAAACATTATTCTTCATAACTTTCTCTGGGCTAGACCATGTGTTAGGCACTGGAGTTAGGAGGATGAGTTTATCAGCTTCATCGTGGGAGAGAGACTGCTGCATAACACATCAGGGAGGCAAACTGGAGCATAGACTGGAGGCTCTGGGAGCAGATGGGGAGGTGAAATCACTCTGTCTGCAAAGATGGGGCAGCTTCATCCAGGAGGCTCTGTTTGAGCTGATCTTGAAGGACGATGAAGGGGGCGAGGGTGTTGCTGTGGGATGTGACGGCACTGAAAGAAGGTCCGGAAACCCTCGGCCAGTGAGGGAATGCATAGGAGGAGCACAGGGTGCTTGGAGAAAAGAGGGCAGCAGTGAGCTGAGGGCAGCATGCACCCTGCAAACCTGGCTGAGCCTATTTATAACCCCTCCTCCTTGCTCTTCTCACAAGATAATCTTGACTTCTCTAGCAAGAGCTGAGAGTCTGTGTTCCCTCTCCTTGAACTTGGGCAGAGCTTTGGAATGACTTTGACCAACAAAATATGGCAGAAGGAGTCATGAGACCACCAAGCCCAGTCACCAAGGACATTACTGTTTCCTCTTTGCCTCTCAGATCACTGTGTCTGGGGAAACCCATCGTCATACCATGAGGGCACTCAATCACCCTTGTGAAGAGAAACTAAAGTCCCCAAGCAGCAACCAGCACCCGTGACCATGTGAGCAAGCCACTTTGATGGAGGATCTTCCATCTTCAAGAACTACCATGCCAAGCTGTCCCTGAACGCCTAACCAGTGAAAACCATAGCATAAGAAATGCTACGGTTTTAAGCAGCTGAGTTTAGGGACAGATGATTTTGCAGCCATAGTAACTGTAATAGCTGGAAGAATTATAGAGGACTCTGAATGTCATGCTAAGAAGCTGTTTTATTCTTTACAAAACTGAGCACTACTGCTATTTTCTGGGTGGACAATTGTATGACTCAGCCCATATGTCTTAGAAAGACCCATTCTGCCTATTGGAAAGATAGAAGGGAAAGAAAAGCGGGGAGAATAGAAAGGAACATAGCACAGAGGCAGTGAAGTTATTGTAAGGCTCCAAGGGAGAGAGGAAAAGAGGAAGGGTAAGAGGTGATGATGGGTCAGCTTCACAGCACAGAAACTGGCCAAGAGTGTGGAAGAGAAGGGGTGCTGGAGGGAGGGTGGCAGTGACAGGGAGTCTCTGTCCATTTTATGTTGCTAGAAAACAATGCATGAGTCTGTTACTTTAGAAGTCATTATTTGGCTCATGATTCTGGCTGCTGGGGGGTCCAAGCAGCATGGTGCCGGCATCCTAATGAGGGTCCCTTGGCTGTGTGGCCACGTGGTGGAGCCGTAGAGAGGGAGGTGGCTGTGTGCAGAAAGGGGACATGTGCGAACAAAGAAGCAAGAGGTTGGAGAGGGGCCAGGCTCCCCTTTTTATAACAGCCTGCTCTGGCTGGAATGAATCCAGTCCCACAAGGCCTGACCAGCCTCTCCAAGACAGAATTAGTCCTTCATGAGGGTAGAGCCCCATGACCTCATTCCCTCCCACTAGGGTCCACCTCGTAATTCCACCTGGCAACAGGACTGAACTGGGACCAAGCTTCCAGCATGTGGACCACTGGGGACGAGCCATACCCAAGTCTTCGCAGCAATTCTGAGGATTCCAGTGCACTAAAGCAAAAGGACAGTGACAGGAATGGGTGGAGATAGGAGGGTTTGTCATTTAACATAGAGGCAAGGCTCACATTTTGGCCTGTTTCCAGGGCTAGGTGGGTCTTCCTGTAGCGCTTTATCCACATCCTCCTGGGGGCATGGCCACTGCCAAAGCCCTGTCCATCTCCAGGGTCACTTTATTGATACCTTGGGTCTGATACTCAGGCTCATGGAGTACGGGGTGCACGTGACAGTCGCTGTCCCACTTTGACTTCCTGATCTTTTTCCCTTAAATCTTTCTTCTTCGAATGCTTCCAGCCCTTCAGCAAGTCCTTTCAGCAAAATACAACCATTCCTTCCCTCTTCACTGAGCTCTTTCCCAAGCTACCATCATTTCTCACCTAGAAAAACCACTGTATTCTCTGAACTTACCTTATTTTTTATTTTGTTTTGCTTTAATTGAAACCAGATAATGTCACCTCTGTGCTGAAAATCCTCCCCACTGGGCTAAAATAAAACCCAACTCTACCCTAAGGGCCACTGGCCCCGTCTCTCTGCTTCCTCTTTCACACACTCCTGGTGGACCTCCTGTCCTGGTCACACCCCGCCTCTGATCATCAGATGTGCCAAGCTCCTTCCTGCCTCAAGACCTTTGCGTGGTCCCTTGCTTTCTGGAGTCTCCTTCCCCAAAGCTGGGGCCCTAGAGGGGGCCCCGGTAAAAGGCTGCCTTTTCCCAACTTGAGTATGAACAGAGAAATGAGATAAAGCAATGGCCAAAGAAGATCAGGATGTTCCTGTGATGAGTAATAAAGGCCAGGTTGGAAAATGCAGCCTAAGAATGAAAGCTGAATGGTTTGAAAACTAAACCCCAGATCCAAAGCAGCCTCATCAGCCAGACCCGAGTCCCACACTGTACAGGTCAGTGTCCCCACGGCAGGACTCAAAGCACAGAGAGCAGAGAGGCCCTGTGAACTGTGGGTGGCTTGCTCCCAACAGAGGAGAGAGGGGCAGAGGATGAGGTGGGCATGCCTAGTCAGTTCTCTCCAACTCTGCTAACTAGATCTGTCCCTTTGCCTGCGCTGGGTGCAGTGAAGGACAGGGCAGAGAGGCAGGAGCATGACACCACAAGAGAGCAGAGAAAGAGCATGCCCAGGAACCAATGCCCACCTCGTCAGTCACAGAGAGGCCTTCCCTGGCCTGTTGTTATGTTTGGGATCCACAATGTCCCCCCAGTCTCCTGTGTGTGGAACGTGATTGGATCACGGGGCGCTGTACTCATCAGCGGACTTTCATTGATAAGTCCATGGCTGAATGTGCTGCGAAGAGGTGGGGCCTAGCTTGAGGTGGTCACTGGAAGGGTGAATTCTTATCCCGAGCTGCTCCCTCTCCATCTTTCTCCCCATCCACCCTGCTTCCTGGCTGCCATGGAGCGAGCAGCTTTCCTCCTCCACTATCCCATTTCTGCCTTGTAGCCAACCAACCATGGACTGAGCCCTCTGAAAACCATGAGCCAAAATACCTCTCCTCCTTTAAGCTGTAGGTGTTGGGTCGTTTGTCCCACCAATGGGACAATGACTAAGACACCCATTCTACATAAAAGAAGACCATCACACATGTGCACACAGACACACACACACACACACACACACACACACACACTCCTTCATCTCCACTCACTGAAGGTAGCTCTGAGTCCTGTTGGCCATCACCATCAGTCATGCACTAAAACATAAACTCTGGGAGGTCAGTGGCCTCATTCACAGATGCATCCCCAGCACCTGCACATAGCAGGTGCTCAGTAAGGACCCTTTAATGCAGTGAAGATACAGGAACAGGAATCCTGAGCACCAGTCTCTCCTGTTATGGCTGGAAGCTGGTGACTTAGGTCCTCGCAATCCCAGAAAAGGGTTCCTCCCAGAACCAGGCTGACCTGCAGCCCCAGCCAAGGGCAAGAGCGAGCCTGGTGAATGTTCATCTTGCCTCCCAGTCTTGAAGCATCAAGCCCCTTCGTACAGACTGCTGATACTATTTTAAGAGACCATTTGCAACTAGCTACCATGACGACAATGTCTCACCTATTTCCTTTACTTGGAGATTCAGAGCACTACAAATGCTGTGCAGTGTAATTGGTTTCTTCAGCGTGGGGTCTAAGCTTTCTGGGGTGTATTTTGCTCCAATTGAAAATGAACAGTGAGAGAAACCATTGACCCTGCTCCTTCTCCCAGAAAAGCCAGCTCTTTCCTGGCTGCTGCCAACCCATAGGGGGTTTTAATGATGGAAAATTCATTGCCTGGGCCACCTGAAATGCTACTTCTTTAGTTCTGAGAAAGGAAGCAGAGGTGGGGAGGAAAGACAAACACCCACATGGCAGTCAGCCTTTCAGAGCATCAGGTGTCACAGACCAAGGGTAGCTGATGGGTCCGCAGCCCCCACCCCAAATGGGGGATCAGGGGGCTCCCTGCACTTGCTCCCCAAAAGCAAATCATTGCACTGGCCCATTCCATATGTGCATATCACATGTGTGCTCCATGCAAGGAGTGGGGACAGATGACCTGGGATGACATTCGTACCCCAACGTTGCCTCCCCGGGCCACAGGAAAGCAGGCAGCTCTGGGGTTCTTTAGAACAAGGATCCCTCATCTTTTTTCTTCATAGTAAGGATAAGATAAAGCAGGTCCTTCCGCAACTCCCCCTCAGCACCCCAGGTCCCCAAACATCTGCCACTCCTGCCTCTTCAAGACTGGATCTGGTTTTCAATCTCTAAAGAAGGGGAGAGGCTAAGGAATTCTCTTTCATTTCACTCCATTAATAACTAAGCAGCATGGACTGAAATATTTATAGGCACAAGCACAAGAACCAGGCAGGCTGTGATGATTTTCGGGGCTGCTGCTCATTCAGACCTTTCTGCAAAGGACCCTGGAGAGTTCAGGGTCAGGAGGAACTGGGGCTGACAGAGGCAGCCTTCAGGTGTGTTCGATCTGCCAGGGACACTCGGGAACTGCTGGCTTCATCTAGGTCCCTTCTCAGGAGAGGAGATATGGGAAGTATTGGCCGCTGACTCTGACCTTTGTCTGCCTCTCCACCTTCTAGCACTCGATGGGGCCCAAGGAGACCGCCTGGTGTTGAGCAGGTCTCCTGTCCCGGAGCAGGCTCCTGTGTGATAGTTTCCAACACTCTGTCTATCTGAGTTGTTCACAGTCCTGAACTGCAACTGGTTCGTGGCCACCAGTCAATATGCTCAGGCCTGCAGGGGACCGGTGGCGGGGTCGGGGAGCTCACTTGGCTTCTGTGGGCCTCCTTTCTTCATAGAAAACAAGAACCTTAAGCTACTCTGTCCTTGAAGTTGTTTCCAATTCTATGACAATTCTATGCCTGTAGCAGAGAAACTAGCTTAAGCTTCAGAAGGAGAGAGGGAGAGAGAAAGAGATAATATGACAATGATGGAGATGTAACGAAAAGTAAAGGGACAGGGTCCAATCCCGAATAAAATGTGAATGATAATAAGAGACAGACTATGGGCCAGGCATTTGTCTAAGTACTGTGCGATGGATCTGTTTATTATGTCCATTTTAGAAATGAGGAACTGGATGCACAAAATGCTGGAACAATTTGCAATAATTCAGCCTCCACCGTGGTGATGCCACAATCCAACTCAGGTAGTCTGTGTCCTCAGCCTATGCTCGCTTGGGCAATGTTATAGTATTTATTCAATTATATTCCACTCATTCAGTCATTCATTAAACAAATGTGTATAGAGCACCTGCCATAGGTTGGACCCTAGTCTGAGTGGTGACCTAGAAGTTTCATAAAATGCACTGAGAAATTTGCACACAAAAGACCCAAGCAAGAGTAGAGAAGTCCTGCTCCCCACATGTCCCTGAGTCCTCCAAACTACTAAGTTAAACCTTGTCCTTTAGTACTTGAATAGAACCACTCAAGCCTCAACCCACATAGGGCAAGAATCCCAGGTCTTCCTAATGTATCAGAGGTCTCACCTTTTCTTGCTCCAATTTGCTATTTATGGTGAATTATCTGTCTCCTTCTTGTCACCCTTCAGGTTCCCCCCTCTGTGACCATTACCTGTGGTGTCAACTTGAATAAGAAACACTGAGCAGACTGGTTTAGCACAGTTCTGGATGTATCTGGATGATGGGCTTCCTGAAGGGGGAAGATCCTAGCACCCTGGGCGTGGCTGGCACCAACAAACAGGCTTATAGCCTTGGTGATTAGAATAAATAGGGAAAGACGAAGGAAGTCTTGCTCTTTGCTTCTTCAGAGGAGCTGCAGTCCACATCATCACTTTTGGACATCCATCTCCAGGCTTCCAGGGCAGATCCTTTGCAAGTTATAGACTTGCGCAGGACTCTTCAGTAAGCTCCAGGCCTTCGATGTATGACTGGATCCTTCAGATCTCCAGCATACAGACAGCCCTTTTGCATGCTTCTATAAGCAACTCTGCAGGCCACCATTGTAAGCCTGCCATGTAAATCCCTGATATATATTTATATTAAATCTGTTCCTTAGCAAACACTAACCGATACACCTTCCCTACATTCATATCAACTCTAACATGGGTCAAAGTACAGTGCAAGGAAGAAAAAGTGCATGACTATATAACTGATACTGAAAAAAACTTTTGATAAAAATTCATATTACATATGACAACAATTCATGATTATATAAGACAACTAAGTAAATTAGAACTACAAATTCCTCAAGTCAACAAAAACTGATCTATAAAAAACCTACAGTGAACATTTAGGGGGAAAATATTGTTCTCCTCTTAAAATCAGAAACAAGGCAAAAATGTGTACTATTACCATTCTTATGGAAGTGGTTGGAAAAACAGCCAGTGAAATAAGCCATGAAAAAGAAATAAAAGGCATACAGATTGGAAAGGAAGAAATAAAACTGTAACTATTCATAGACAGTATGATCACCTAAAATTTTTTTAAAGGCCCAAGGAATCCACAAGAAGAACTTTTGGAATAAATGAGTAGGGAACAAAATTAACTACAGCATCAATTATATTTCTCTATACCAGCAATGAACAATTGTAAACCAGAACTTGAAAATCAATGTCATTTTAAAAACATCAAAAAGTGGACATATATAGGTATAAATCTAACAAAACACATACTGTATCCATTGCTTAAAACTATAAAAAGCTGATAAAATTAATCAACAGAGACACAGATGGAAGATAACTCATGTTTTTACATAGTAAAAAGGGCAGTTCTTCCCAAATTGATCTATATACCTAGTTCAATTCCAATAAATCAAAAGTATAGTGATTTATGTATAATAAAAGTATAGTGATTTATTTATATGGAACTGTTAAAAGCTACAATAACCAAAACGTTTTTGAAAAAGAAAAATTATGTTTGGAGGATCTTACTAACCAATGTAAGATTTAACATGGCATTACTGTAATCAAGACAGAAACAGACTAGTACAAGTATATTCCACTGATCTTTGATAAAGATGCAAAGGCAATTCAAAGGGAAATTATAGCTTTTTTGATAAATAGTATCGAACAATTAGAAATCCAGGTGTAAAAAATAAAACTCAACCAAAACCTCAGACATTATATAAAAATTAATTCAAAATAGATCACAGATTTAACGTTGTGTGTGCTGAAGATCAAACCCAGGGCCTTGAGCATGCTAGATAAGTGTTCTGCCAATACAGACATAAATATAAAACTGCAAAGCTTCCAGAGGGAAATGTGAGAAAATTTTTACAACCTAGGGTTAGGCAAAGACTTCTTAGACAGGATAGCAAAAGCGTGATCTATAAAAGCAAAAAGTAATAAACCGGACTTCATCAAAATTATAGATGCACTTTGAGACCATAATGTTAAGTGAAATAAATTAGACACACAAGCTTAAATATTGCAGGGTTTGTCTTATATGCAAAACCCAAATTATAAATAAAGAATAAAATAAAAGATAGATGATAGGAAGTAGGAGATAGCTCTCTCTCAGACAGGAAGGGGATGAAGAGTTGGAGGGAGGGGAGGGAGGGGATGAAAAGAGAAATTAAGATGTGTTAAGTGCATTTGCCAACGCCATACAAGGAATATAGACATTATATACTTCAAACGTGTACTAATAAAGAAATGAATGAATAATAAATAAGACTATGAATGAATATATTATATATTCAACAGTGAAGAAACAGTACAATTAAAAATGGACAAAGAATCTGAACAGGCTTTCACCAAGAACGACCTGGAGAAGTCAAATAAGCACATGAAAAGATGCCCAATATCATTACTGCTAGGGAAATGTGGGTAATCTAATGAGGTATCACATCTGCTAGAAAGGCTAGAAATGAAACAAAAACCACCAAGTGCTGACAAGAATGCAGAGCAACTGAAACTCTTCTGCATTACTGCGTAAGAATGCAAAATGCTACAATCATTCTAGAAATGAGTTTCACAGTTTCTTATAAAGATGTCATATGACTTCTAAGTATCCTAGAGAAATGAGAACTTGTGCTCTCATACACACAAAAGCCATATCTGAATGTTTATAGCAGCTCCATTCGTTTTAACCCCCAAGTGGAAACAACTCTAATGGGTAAATACCAGGTGAATGGATAAACAAACTGTGGCACTTCCATACAATGAAACATTACTGAGCAATGAAAAGCAATGAGCTGTTGGTCCACACAACAACTTAGGTAAATCCTAAAGGCTGAATCAAAGAAGCCAGTCTGAAGTGTTCACTTACATACTAAGCAAACAAAGTCAAAAGAATATATACTTTATGCCGCCATTTGTATGGCTGAGGTGCTGGGGACTGAACTAGGGCCTCACACATCTTGAGCAAGATGCTCTACCACTGAGATACACACCCCCAGCCCTGTATGACATTCTTGAAAAGACAAATGATAGTGATGGGGAGCAGAGCAGAGGTTGCCAAGGACTACGGTAGGGAGAGGATGTGACAACAATTGGGTAGCACAAGGGAATGTGGGGATGGGTGAAGCTGCTCTGTATACTATTTGCCATTGGTTGCGCCGATTTATGTATGTGTTAAGACTCATAGAACTATTCTAGAACCTTCACAGAACTAGGGCTGGAAGGTGAATTTCACAGTATATTAATTTTTAAAATATAAATGTTTCAATACCCCCCAAATCATAGTTGCAGTCAGGTCAGCTCCTTTCTTCTGTGCTTCCCCTGCCCACCTCACCCCCAGCCCACCTCACCCCCAGCCCCACCGATCTAGGAAGGGCTTTGCCTCTTCCAGGAACCTCACTAACCCAGACCAAGGGTCTGTGTTCAGTGATTTCCAAATTAAGCTCATATCACTAGACCTCTGCATGCACTCAGATCATTAGGCCTTCAACTCAGAGACCTGGACAACAGAACATTGTCCAGGTTTCCCAGAATTTTAACAATTCTTCTTCAAGATCAGTGAATAAATCAAAAGCAATTTCCATCTTCAGCTAGCATCTCTTGAGAAAGGATCCAAACCCTAACTTCAGGAAGATAGGGGAAAGCTCAAGGGCTAGAAGTATTTCAGTATCAATCACTGTTTGTCCCATCACGTAAGCATAATGCAAAGTTCTCAAGGCCAAGGTTGGGTATCTGATTTCCTGCACAGGAAATGATTCTGCTGCCCAGGTACATGTTAGATCTTTCTCCCCCATCATTCAGCTCACAAATGCATGGACATATGTGGTGCCTATCTTGGACATGTCTTGTTTATATCTGGTGCATTGGGGGCATGATACCATCTGTGAAGAGTGCTATAAAAGTGATGGTCCAGTGCAGTGGACACTTTCTCCTCTAGAAGCCCCAGTGACCTGTGTGTGAGTACAAAGTATCATTGTGACTCCCTTTCTCCATCTAAATGTACTTGGAAAGATTTTTCAGATCCTCCTTTCACATCCGGTTCTTAAAAGAATCGACTTTCACAGTTCTGATTCTCCCTCATGTGTGCTATGATTTCTGTTCTCATTTCCTCTTTGCTGGTGGGAGTGTTTCTACAGGATTCCATGCCTTTTGGACTGTGGCTGAACCTACACAGAGCAATTTTATATTTGCTCCTGTCAGACCTCTAGGGCTTTCACGAGTCAGGACAAGTTTTAGTATTCATTTCTTAGTTTGGGATTCCTACCCACAGTGCTGGTGTAAGTTGAGGCCCCATCAAATCCTTGTACAATACAGTTGATTTTCCAGCCCCTGCATCATGCCAGTGCTGGAAGCTAGGGAGCTTGAGAACATCCATCCCACCTTGGAAGAGTCGTGGAAAAGATGTAGACAGAAACGCCTCTATTACTTACAAGGAGCTAGAGATTTACACCCGTAGCTTCAGTTGTTTTTTCAGAGTGTGTGTGTGTGTGTGTGTGTGTGTGTGTGTGTAGAGACAGGGTCTTGCTAAGTTGCCCAAGCTGGCCTTGAACTCAAAATCCTCTTGCTTCAGCTTTACTGATTATAGGCATACTTCATCACACCTGGCTTACACTGCTTAGCTTCAGGAAGACTGCCAACCATCCACTTGTTTTTGATTAAGTTTTAGAAGGAAGGAAGTGCCTGGCCATATACTTGAGAATTCAGTGTAGCCTCCATGGCAGACATGGTTAATGCCCTGACAGGAGTCAGTTCCCTGCTTCCTCCTTTGCTATGACTGGTGCAGACAGCTTCGTGCCGATCCCAGGGGATTAACCTCAATGGGTGTAAGACAGTCTTGGCAATCAGGCAGAACTATCTGCTCTCACAGCTGGCCTGGGAGCTAAAGGCGGTGTATTAGTGCGTCTTGGCTCTCCTTTAAGGCCCTTCTCATGGTCACATGATTGAAAGCAAGGACACTGTCTCAGTTTCTTTCCTGTCACTGGGACAAAATACCCAAAACCCATAACGTAAAGGAGGAGAGGTTTATTTTGGCTCCTGATTTTCAAAGGATTCAGTCCATAGTTGGTTGGCTCCAAGGCAGAAATGGCACTGCAGAGGGGCCTGGCAGAGGAAAGCTGCTCACCTCAAGGGCGCCAGGAAGCAGAGAGAGAAGAGAGAAGTAGGGATGAGAATACCTACTGGCCTTCCTGGTCACGCCCCAGTGGCCTTCCTCTTCCAACCAGACCACACTTCCTAACAGCAGTCAGCTATAAACTTAAGGGATTCATCCACTGACGAGCACAGCAATCCCATGAGCCAATCACCTTCCAAAAGCCCCTCCTCTGGGCATGGGAGACACAACTGAGGAGCTTTCATGGAGGGGGAAATAAGCCAGGGAGGTTCTAGGGAGAACTCTCTCTGGTGGAAAAAAGAAAGCTCTTGAGAAGAGCTTCCTGTTTCTCATCAGTGACGCTCAGAGCTGCAGTCAGCACCTTGCCATCATGAAAATCTATATGAGGGTCAGAGAAACTCAGATTTAGCACCCTAATGCATTTGAGATGCTGATCTAGTGCAGAAACAGCTGACTTTTGTTGTGTGCGTCATTTATAATGCTTTTGTTATTTCGACATGAGTAGTCTCGTCTTCTGGTACTTTGGATGAGATGCTGATCTAGAAATAGTTGCAGCAAGAGATAAAAATGTTACTCTTTTCTTTGGCCTCTCCTGCAAGGCTGCTCCAGGCTGGGGATTCAGGGTGCTGGCCGGACACATGTGCACCTGAGTGGCCTGGAAACAGAGGAGGGTGTTGCAGTTTAACCCTCAGCTTCCTGCACGCATTACATGTCTGTGGACATGCTGCAGGGCTGACTGCTGCCCTACACCAGTCTGCAGGTTGTCTCCTTGCCACCCTTTGAAACAGCAGGACTGACCCCAGCTATGCTGAGCAAAATGCAGCTTTTTTGGAAGGGTACCAGGGAAGCTCCGACCATTAAAGGCAGTGCAGACCAGGAGTTCCTGGCAAACAGAAGAAGCAGAAAGGCTCCAGGAACCTCAGATGCAGGAACCTAGGACCTCTGTCCATCAGTGTGTCTGTTTCTGCTTCAAATTTCCAGGACAGGGAATTGGGCTGATGAAACTTGGCTGGGTGGCCAGGAGCTGAGAGGGTTGCTGGTTACATCTGTCACTGCCTTAACCAAGGTGGACCTCAAGATCCCATGGAATGGGATCTGCCTCCAGAAGAGCACAGAGGAATCGGTGCTGGCAAAGAAAAGCAATCACCACAGTACTGTGTGTTCTCCTGAAGCTGTCATGGTTGTGACCCTAAGCCTGCTTGACCCTCATCAGCCATTGTCAGAATCTGGAAAAAAGGGCTGCATCTGTCCCCGCATGCCAGCCCTGTTCCTAAGGAAGACAACTTTTTGTCATCAGATGGGCCCACAATGGGACAAACACTGCAGGGTTTCCAACCGGGGACCCATGGGTTCTAATCTATATTTAGAAATTACCCTGGCTTCTCAAAAGACTAAGGAATGGACAATGAAGAGAAGGTTCAAAGGGACCAATTGGAGGGGGGACACAGGCACCAGCTAAGGAGCATGGTGGTCGGGAGGGATGGAAAGGGCTGGCTTCCATTTCTGAAGGAAACAGAGCTCTGGCTTGAGCTCCTAGGTAGATACTGGTGCTGCCCATGCACATGGAGTAAGCAGGTGACAGCTGGAGCAGCTTTAGGTGGATGCTAAGACAAGGGCAGATACCAAGTAAGAAGCCCAGAGCTCTGGGTCCAGCCTGGAAATATTGGGAGACGTCAGTGTATAGATAGCTTTAGCCCACAGAAAGGATACAATCCTAGGGAGCACAGTCAGAGCCAAAGGACAGAGTGCCTGGTCGGAGCACTCAGGCCCATGGCCTTAGAAGCCATTTGTGCAGGAGGTACAATCTGCTGGGACTGAGAAGGAGCAGAGAGGGGAGAAGGGAAACCAAGAGCACAAGGACCTGGAAGCCGAGACAGGGGTGATTTTCAATGATGCGGATTCCACTGTGATGGCAGGACCCTGAGATCTGACACTCTGGGCTCCTCCCCGCAGAAACTCCTGTGCAGCCCTCTCTGGAGAATGAACCTCTTCCCGCAGGCTTCTCTGCCTCCTCCCAACATCTCAGTGGGAAGCCAATCTGATGTTAGAGGCTCACTGACCAAATATCCCCTGTCCAACCCCAGCGGTTATATCTCCCCTATCCAAATGGATTATTTTCTTAGCAACTGAAAAAGGGAAGAGGAATTTGAGGCTGGGCCATGGAGCTGGTTTTGCAATTACATTCCCTACTTGGGGGGCCCTCTCACTCACTGCCATCCTTCAGGGAAACCAGAGGCGCCGATCATGCAGCCCGGTAGGGCCTCCAGAGCATGCACCCCTGGCTCTGGTCTTCAGGCACCAAGGGGAGAAAATCCAGGAGATCCAAGCTCCGGGAAGACTGCTGAGCTCAGCAGTCAGCCTGTTGCACACTGGGAATCGGAAATTGGGGCCAAGCAATAGCATTTTGTCTTGGCTGACCCTCTGAGTGGCTTTGGTGGCTTAATTTTAAAATTTAAGATGAAAAGTGCTTTCCCAGAAGAGAGGCTAACATATTTCCTTTCTGCCAATGACATTCAGCAGCTGAACTCTACCTGGGGAGGAGGGGAGCCTGTGCCCTTTGGAAGGAAAAGTAGCTCTTGTGACAAACAGCTATCACCAGAGTCCTTAATCTTCCCATGGGAGCAGAGGAGCAAGGCCCATCCAGGCCACCACAGCAGGTGACTCACTGTGAAGGCCTTCTGGGAAGTGGCCAGAGCACTCTGCACAGGGTTTTGTCCGCCCTGATCCAAGAAACCCTCAGGCACACCCTAGAAAGCCAGCAGGCTGGAAAGCAACATTTTTTGGACCCAGAGCTCCACCTCCTGCCTTCTCGATTTCCAGAGGCCCTGGCAAGGTGAGTGACTTCCCCAAGGGCACGCAGTAAGGTGCAGAGTCCTCCCAGACATCGGGATCTGGAGGCAGGAGTCCCACAAATACACCAATGCCCGTACTCAAAGGCAAACAGACGAGCCTCACCTGCAGGAACACACACTGGCTGCCACAGGGAGAGAGGTAGTATGGCTCCTTGAGCCCATTCTGTCCCTTGCTGTCATCCTAGAAAAGCAGATGTATGGTTTTGTCTCTGAAGCAGGATGCATGACTTAAAAAACAGTAGACTGTATGTATTTTAAAGCCAGGCATGATGGCACATGCCTGTAATTCCAGTACTCCCAGAAACGGAGGCAGGAGGATCACAAATTCAAATCCACCCTAAGCAACATAGTGACTTAGTGAGACCCTACCTCAAAATTAAAAATAAAAAGGGGCTAGGGCTGTAGCTCATTGCAAAGGCCCTGGGTTCAATCCCCAGTACCTCAAATAAATAAATATGTTTGAGGCAAAATACCCTTATGGAGACAAAAGAGTCTTTACATAATGAGGAAATGTTCAATTCACCAAGAATATGTTCTGATTTTAACCAAATAGACTCAAAATATTCAAAGGGGGGAAAAAGGCTCTATAAGGATAAATTGATTGACAAATCTGTCATCATATGGGAGTATTTTAACACAATGCTCTCGGGAGTTGATAAAACATCAGTAAGAAGTAGAAAATGTGAACATTAACATTTTGACAAGATAAACATACCATTCCACACCATCTTGACTTTGAAAATTTTTAATGCGGAACAATGCTCAGTGAGTGTCAAACAACAGCAGGTTATTTACTGCTACTGGGTGTATAAATGGCCACGACCACTTTGGGAAAGATTGGGTAAAAAGCTGAATGTCCATAGACTCTGATGACCCGGAAGTGCTAATCTTCACACACACACAGGAGGTCTCTGTATGACCTGGAAGTGTTACTCCTCACGAACACACTTAAGAATACTTTCATACACGGACAGCAGGAGACCAGTGTAATAGCAACAGCTGGAACCAGCCCAAATGCCCATCAGCAGTAGGATGGAGAAACCATGGTTTATTCATGCTCTGTAACCTTGTACAACAATGAAATAAAGGAAATACCCTTTCCTTCTTGGTTTACATGGACCAGTTTCAAAAATATATAATGTCAAGTGAAAGAAGAAAATGTCAGAAATCAAGTTTAAAAATAGCCAAAGCTAAACAATATACTGTGTGATGATGGAGACCTAGGTAGAAAAACTGTAAAGAACCAAAAGGATGAAAACATAAATTAGGGTCCATTTCCTGCAGAAAATAGTGATGGAAATAGGGGATTTTATTGGACAGTGCAGCTAGAAGACTCTAAGGTGTTGGCCTATTTTATTAATGCTTGTTAACACTACATGATGGTGGGGTTTACTTGGGAGAGTTTTGGTACATGTATCTAATATATCTTAATTTCAATCCCATTACTTACTTCTCCTTTTCCTTCCCACTCCCACTTGTCCCCTTTCCTGTGTCCAGAGGTCTACCTCCTAGTTTTCTGTCCTCTCTAGTTAGTAGTTTCTCACATGAGAGAAATCATACCATATTTAACCTCCTGAATCAGTTAATTTCACTTAACATGATGGTTTCCAGTTCCATCCATTTTCTTGAAAAAAAAGAAGACATGATATAATTCTTTAAGGCTGTGTAATATTCTACTGTGTATATATTGTGATAGTTAACTGACTGTGTCAACATAAGTAAGAAAGGCCCAAATAAATTGGATCAGTATAGCTCTGAGTGTGGCTGAGGGGATTTACTGAAGACAGAAGGCCCATCCTGGGTAAGCTTGTCACAATAATGGCATAAAAGGGAAATGAAGAAGGAAGGCTCACTTGTTTCTTCAGTCGCTCTAGTTTTCACCGTCACCTTGGACATCATCTTGGCTTTCAGCACAGATCCTTCAGCCTACAACGTAGACACTTAAGCTACTTGATACGGACTCTAACAGGACACTGCAGTGAGCTCCAGGCCTTCGACTGGATCCTTCAGGTCTTCAGTGTACAGACAGACCTTTCGCGCTTTTCCAAACCTGACTCTGTGGGTGGCCACTGTAAGCCAATCTTACAAATTTTTACATACAGTGGACCCTCAAGTTATGACCTGCCTGATATATGAACAACTTGGATTATGGCCTCAATTTTCGTTTTAACTTATGACCAAAGTTTTGAGTTACAACCCAAATGCTGGCCACTCGTGCTTCTAGATGGTCTCAGATACAGATCTAACCCCTAAAGTGTTCTGGAAGGAACATTACAACATCCTTTCCTGTGTGGGGTTAATTGGGAAATCCTGGGCCAATGTCTCTCTAAGGACACTGAGATCTCCCTGTATACAGGAAAGAGACTTTGAAGGCTGTGTAGAGGAGCCTGAGCCTTCAATTGAATAACCTGAATTACAACCAGCCCTCGAGAATAAATTGAGCTGGTAAGTCAAAATCCACTGTATTTGTATATCTGGCATTAAATTTGTTTCTCTAGTAAGCACTGCCTGATACATATATGCTACATTTTCTTTATCCATTCATCTGGTAAGTTCCATTTCTTAACCAGGAGAGGGGATATACTTGCCTGAGGGATATTTTCATTCTTACATACATCATCAAGAGATATGTGTAAGAAAGCTCATAGCAGCACTGTCCATAATAGAAAGATATTTTATAAATCAATATTCTTAAAACTATATGCATATATTTCATAACTAGTCTTTTATATATTTTTTTAAAAGAAAGGAAATATGTCATAATGCCAGCAACGGTAGTCACAAAGTGGGTGGAATGCTTATGGGTAACTGTATTTTCATCTTCATACATTTTTGTATTTAAAAAAATTTTGTACAGTGAGCAATCTGTCATTTTCACCATCAGAAAAGAAAAAAAGAAAACTTTGGAAAATAATGAAAGAAATCACAAAAGGAAAGTCTTATGTTTGAGCACATAAAAATATAAATTCTCCATGTTTAAAAACAAAATCCAAAGTGAAATACAACAATGAAAATAATTTACTTTACGTGGATTCTTACTAATAAATAAGAAAATAATGGATAGATAAAAGTTATGGGTAAAGAATTTACAGCAAAAGAAATACAATTGTCTAAAAACACATGGAAAAAAAATTCAATTTCAGTTAGAAATCTCCCAAAATGTACAGCAATGGAGAAGATATGGAATGGTCACAAAACTTCACACCAGACAGCCCAGCTTTGAATTCTAGCTCTGCTGACATTACATGCATGCTAGGTACCCTTTGGACAGTTCTCTTTAACCTTCCCTTCTCTGCCCATGCATAAAGCAATGAATAATCACTACCTCTCGGATCTGCTCAGACTTAATGGACTCAAAGCCCAAAGCCTGGCACATGGAGATAGCTGACAAATAGATCTCCTTTTTGCAACTGTGAGGGGAAAGCCAGGGAATGAGCCAGCCCATGTGGCAGTCTAATGGGGAACACAGGGATTAAAAGAGACTATGCCAAGTGATGGGGGAGTAGAGGGTGTCCTAGCATCAGATCACAAAGTGACTGGCCCCTGTGTAGGTGACCACAGGCTTCCTGAGAAAGAGATGGCCCTTGTCCTTGAATCTAATGACCTTGCAACTCTAGCGATGCTGTACAGCTTCTGAGGCAGCTTCTGCCTGCCGCTCTTGAGAAAATGGCTCTTAGAACTTGTGTTCTAAGGAATCCTGAGCAGCCCATGGAGCAGTGAGGAGAAGCCGAGGGCCCCAGTGCTGAGGCCCAGGGACAGCCAGTGTGCCATGGCAGGGCGCCATATTGAAAGTGACTCCTCCAGTATCCACTTGTGCCGCCTCCGAGGCCACCTCATGGAGCGGAGGTTAGCCACTGCCTCTGAGGAGTCTCCAAATTGGAGGTCCTTGAGCCAGATAGATGACTGCCACTGCTCTAAGTCACCAAGTGTTGGAGGGGGCTGCTGTGTAGGAAAGATGACCGGCAGGGTGAGAAGACGTGTCAGGCATCAAGAACAAGCATGTGCCAATGGCGAGAGTCGGGGACCGAGCGAGGGCTCACTCCTGTCCAGCCCCGCTGAGAAAGCAGCAATAGCAGGAGTCTGGGGAGAACACAGACCTCGTAGGCAGAAAGCAGACAAACCCCCCTCCACCCGGTGCCAGAGCTGGGACCATGGCTTCCATCCCATGGGGAGCAACTGCTGAGTTTTAAGCAACGTCTTCTGTGACCAGATAGTACTTTGCAAATATTGCTTAGGCCACAGCCTGGTTTCCTGGTCCATTTGTGTTGCTATAAAAAGAATACTGGAAAGTGGGAAGTTCAGGAAGAATGGAGGGTTATTTGGCTCACGGTCCTGGCAGGTCAAGAGCATGGTGCTAATGTCTGGCGAGGACCTTCTTACTGCCTCGTCGCATGGGAGGGAAAGGCCGAGGACAACAGTGCCCCGGGTGTGCTTGAAGCTTGGGGGCATGTTCAAAACACTGTACCTGGTGACAAACGGACAGGAGACAAGACTGGGGCACGTGAGTAATCAGGCAGAATTAGACAACTGGTAATCATCCAGGCAAGGGAAGTAATCAGGTATATTTCAATAACCCCAGCTAAGGAGATTTTTTTTTTCAGTACTTCACACTGAGCTATGTCTAGCTCTTTTTTAGTTTTTTATCTTGAGACAGCCTCTCGCTAAGCTGCCCAGAGTGGGCTCAAACTTGCAGTCCTCCTGACTCAGCCTCCCAGAGTACTGCAATTACAGGCACACGCCATGAAGTCCGGCTGCCCTGAGGTCACTTTGAAGAATAGCGTCCCTCCCCTCCCTCCTGTCACAGTCCCCTCCTTCCTCATTCTTCCTCTTCTTTCCATCCTAGCAGGAAATTGGCTCATGCACTCTTCTAACTCTGTTTATCTCACACCAGGCCTGTGCTGGGGTCGTGGGGCCTTGCGGTGGGACTGCCCTAGATGGCAGGAGTCACAGGATGATGGAGATACCTGCAGCTTCACACAGTGCTACAAGATGATGGTGGCTTGGTCCAGAGAAGAGGTGATGAGGGGATGAAGACATATAACCACAAGGAAGAGCTGGACATGGTAGTGTGTTTGTAATCCCAACACTCTAGGAGGCTGAAGCAGGAGGATTCCAAGTTTGAGCTCAGCCTTGGCAACTCAGAGAAACTCTCTCAAAATAAAAATTTTTTCAAAAGGGCTGGGGATGGAATTCATTATAGAGGCCCTGAGTTCAATGCCCAGTCAGAGGAGAAAGAAGAGGAGGAAGAAGAAAAGGAGAAAGACGAAGAAGAGGAGGATGGGGGAGGAGGAAGAGAAACACGCAGGTGGTGGCCTACAAGACGGACTGGCCCATCCTAGGAAGCTCACTGGGAAGCAGATGAACACATTTCCCTGAATTCGTTTCCCCTCCCAAAGCTCCTCTCCAGGGACTGTCTGTCACTAGAAATCAAGTCTTGGCCTGAGCTATCTCCCTGCTGTCAAAGTCTCGTTACCCAGTTCATTGTGCCATGAGCTGCCATTAAGAAACCTGTCACAAAAAAAAGAAAAAGAAGCCTGTCGCTTTGTGTTAGAAACTCTGGGCTCGGGAAAGAAAACCCTTCCTTTCTGGGTGCCTTTTGTGGGGAGCTCAGCATCCCCAAACCCTGCCTATGCTCAGCGTGTGCCTGGACAGCAGACCTTCAAAAAAGGCAGCTTAGGAAACACAAAGGAAGCATCAGATTCAGATCCAGCCACAACTTTGTGAAACAGGCATTTTATTCCCATTTTAAGGATGAGGAAACTGAGATTCACAGATACTAGTAATTTCCTAAGATCATAAAGCTAGAGAGTGGAGACTGAGGCTGTTGCAGCAGGCTTTGGAGTCAGACGTCTTTCCCATGAGCTGGTCACAGGTGTTTTTCATACGTCCTAACCACACATATCACCTTCCTAAAGTAATCATCTCATTAAAAACCACAGTCCAGCCAGGCATCGTGGTGCATGCCTATAATCCCTGCACTCTGGGAAGCTGTGGCAGGAGTGTTGCAAGTTCAATCTCAGCCTGGGCAACTTCATGACTTAGAGAGACCTTGTCTCAAAATAAAAAATATAAAAGGGCTGGGGATGTAGCTCAGTGCAAAGGCCTCAGTTCAATCATCAGTACTACACACAAAAAAATAACATTCTGGACCCATGCACCAGACATCCTTGGGGTGCAGGTGTGCGTAAGTCCAATGGGAGTCACACATCTTAACACACACACACACACACACACACACACACACACACACTGCACATCTCGGCCACAAATAAGGATCTTGAGAACAGCACTTTTATTAAACATCTTCTGTCCCAGTGTTTCCAGCACAGTGCAAGACATGCAGGGGTTGAATAAATATCTGCTGTTTGGACTGACTTCCCACCATTCCAAGGTGCCCAGACATGGGCTCCTGAATACAACCATGGCTTTTGAACAGTAGGCATTGTCTGATTAATGAAATTATCATAAACATATTGAGTTTACTTGATAATAAGTAATCACAATCAATTGATAATGAAGTGAAATACACAATCACTTAATTGGGAATAATTGGGTTGAATGACAAACTTAGACTGATTAAAATTAATTGCATCCCGAGCCAGCCTTGGAATCCCAAATGGAAGTAATTAAAACTTTCACAGGTTAAAAAAAAAAGACACTTGGGGCCGGGGATTTAGCTCAGTGGTTTCGCCACCTGCTGAGCAAGAGCAAGGACCCAAGTTTGATCCTTGGTACCAAAAAAACAAAAAAGACAAATTCTTTCATATGGCAGTCCAGGAAAAACAACAGTAGGTTCATACTCAATTTTTAAGCTACATTTCAAAAAGTAATGATGGTGTTACCTTTGGAGAGATGCTTTGATGAAAAGCTAAAGCCGGGTTAATTTGAATGGGCAAATATTGAACCTTTCTCAAGAAGAGAACCATTTAATCTGGGAGCTCTGGGGAGGCTTAACTAACTAATTGAGGATTTGGGTTGGAGGAAAACACAAACCGAGCGCACTGTAGAACATTTTTAGTGGTGAGTGGGTCACACAGGGGAGACCCCTCTCCTCACGCGCTGCTCAGCTGGCTTAGGAGCCAGAAGTGTGCACGCCTAGGACCACCCCTCTTTGTGCTGCCCAGTCCTTAGCACAAGGAGAATCACCTGAAAGCTTACTAAAATGCAGAGTCTGACATGGTGCATGAGGGGAGGTGCTAAGGTTTGTTTCTAACCAGCACTTGTGTGGTGAGGACTATGGTCCACCAGGTCAGACGTTGCTCAACAGTCAGGTCTGTCCCTAGAACCTTCAGGCACATTCTGCAGAGGGAGAGAGCGACCCAGCAGATGGCACCGCGGCCAGGGCTGTGTGTTACAGGGTCTCCCACAACTACTACACACAGTTCCCACACTATTGTACTCTTTCTCATAAGTGGACCTTTCCACGCAGTCTCCTCTGCCTGAAATGCACTGGCCACAGAATAGAACCAAGGATTAGAAGTCAAGCTACAGGAACAAATTCTGGCTGATTTAAAGGGAATAATTAAAAGATTTTAAAACACAGGTCACTTTACATTATTAAGTCATGGGAACAGAAAGGAAAAAAGAATAAAGAAGAATGAAGAATGAAGAAAGTCTAAGGGTACTTATGGGAATCCAGCAAGCTGACCAATAAATGTATTGTGGTGATTCCAGAAGGAGAAGGGGGAAAACGAACAGATTTTTTTGAAAACATTGCTTTCAAAAACTTCCTAACCTCTGAAAGGCAACAGACATCTAAATTCAAGAGATGCAAAAGCTTCCAATGAGGATAAATTCAAAGAAGCTCACACCAAGACATGTTATGATCAAACTGTCAATTTCAACTATATTGTCACATTTTTGCCCATTTCGGGAGGTCTGTCCACATACTTCTTCAGATTTCCTTGTCACCAATCATCCAGTCATGTTCCTTCCACTCCCTAAGCATCCAGTCCAACCACTGGCCAAAGCCCATGAGCCTGGCCATTTCTCTCTCCAACCAAAGTGAATGACCAGGGACCCTGCTTAATATCCTGCCCACTAGGAGGATTTCCCTGCACCACTGTCCACCAGGAATATTCTAGAAAGAAGGTGCAGTACTACAACCTTCTTTGGGGGGTGGTGCTTACATATTATGCCTAACTAGCCTGAGCCTTCTCTTCCCCTGTCAACAGATCATAGAGAACTCTCCATGAGGCCACAGATGCAGGCTGGAGGACAGAAGGCCATGTGGCACAAGTGAGAACCATGGGCATTTGGGCCATGTCATGTGACTTACTTGTGCCTTCAGGGCCTGCTCAACAATGATTGCCCATTGGATAATGGAGTTCTGTTACGCAGCCCAACTTTGTTGCTTGGTAGGTCAGATAACAAACACATGGTTCGTAATGGGCAACTCAGGTTTCATGGTAGCTTGGTAGCCCATGGTCAAGGGTTCATGAAGGCGAGAATATCAGGCCAAGAGTGGTTTTCGAAAAGTGGGAGTAGATCTCTGTGATAGGTGGCAGGTCTTAGCCCCCAAAGGCTAAGGACACAATGTTCACCTCTAGGGGCCTACAAAGGCCCCAGACAGCATCCCTACCTGCCACTGGATTGGGTCTGTTGGATCGTATGGCCCACGGGGCAGAGAGGTCTGTATAGCAGCCCGACCTGTGGCAGAGCTTTCTCCTGTTCTGGGATTCGCTCAAGATGAGGAACTTAACCAGGAATGGTGGTATAGGCCATAATCCCAGCTCCCAGGAGGCTGAGGCAAGAGGGCTGCTGTCCAGTACTAAAAACCAGACTTAGAGATTGCAGAGCCAGGATGAGGTCCAAAGTCCAGGCACCGAAGGACCATTGAGATGGCTTCACAGCTGGGCCAGGAGCCCACAGCCTGCACAGCTGGTGACCCTAAGGCTGAACCCTGGACATTGCTGGGAAAACTGCAGCCACTGCTGCCTCTGAACAGCCTAGCATCCTCCCCCTTGCAGAGAGGACCCTGCACAGTGCTGCTTCCTGGCATCTTCAGCTCCCCAAATCAGAGATGGTCCAACAGCACAAACTGGCATGGCCTGAATTGAAGAAAATAGTTTACTCAGTTAGCTTATGAGTAAGGCCGATAGCTAGGGGCAGGGCCTGAGATGGGAGTTGGGTGACCAGCCATGTCGCTAAGAATTAAAATAAGAATAGACAGTCAGTGAGGGCTCTGGACCAAGAATGAACTTCCCCAGGCAGTATGGGATGCAGCCCTCTCCCTACTAATGGGAGTAAAGATGTTGCCTCTCTTCACACTCCTGACGCCTATGGAACTTAAAATGCAAAGTAACCAGGTTTTTCATTTTCCTCTAAAATCTCAGTTTTCTTTAAACCCTACATGTTGAATAACTGCGTTAGAAGACTAAGTTCCAAGTGCTCATTTTAAATCCACAGAGCTACTTGTGATAGGTGGCCACTACACAATTGAGCAATTCCCATGCTCTGGCTCTCTATAAGCAGCTCTGGATTGAGAGGTCATGTGGCCACCCACTCAGGACCCCTCCTGGAAATCCAGGAGCTGTTCTCTTTATTATTTCCAACAAAAACTCTCCCAACCTCCTCCTTTGGTTCATGACTTCATTCTTCAATGTTTGCAGAACCACAAGCTCTGTACACACGGTTATCAGGATCGTGTGCCCATCAGAGCTGAAAAGAGGCTGAGAATGACTATCTGACATTTGGAGTGTCCACAATACTGGGCTTGTCACTGACTGAGATTCACAAGATAAGGAGCTCTCCAGATATGAAAAGGGGGTTCCACTGCTGGGTGGCCTTGAACAATGACCAACCACACTGATTGCTGCAGACACAGTCATGACAGTCAGAGGCCACCAGAGGGGTGGGGAACAGGTAGGTGGTCCTGGGCCCTTGCCTGCTACTCACTAAAAGAATAATTTGTTTTCCTCTGGGACAGTCAGGGACTGAAAAGCTATTCTATCCAGGAAGGGTGGAGCCCAACATGTCTGAGACCACAGAGACGATCCTTTCCTGGGAATGAAAGCATCCCTCAGCAACAGAGATTCCAAATTATGACACCAGGACTGAGGTAATGCTCCACTGGGCCCCAGCCCAGCATCTACTCCTTAACAGCTGGCCTCCACCTTTGCAGTTAGGCTAGTCTGAACCCCTGTATCAGGCTATGCCTCCCCCACCTAAGCCAGTCCTTTCCTATCTTCCCTCTGACTTTCCAATTAAATCTTTTGTCCCTATAAATGTGTGCTTTAGTTTTAATTTCCACTCCTACTAAAGCAAGGACCCTTTCGAGCTGATGACACCATGGTTGGGTACAGTTCTTGTGCTGGGGACTCGGTGCCCAGTGTGGTGGTGCAGACAGGTGTTGGGATCTTTCTGAGGCTTAGTCGGAGGATCTACGTCATCAGGGGCTCTGTCCTTTGGAGAGATTAATGCAGTTCTCATAGGACCCCAGGTTGTTACTCCTTGTTATTGCAAAAGGACCTAGCCTGGCACTTGAATCTCTCTGGCTTCCTGTCTCATCGTGTTGTCTCATTACCACCATGACATCATCCACCATGTTATGGCACAGCTGGAGGGAGAGGGGTTCTCACCAGGGTGTTGACACCATTCTTCTGAACCTCCACAACAGCGGGCCAAATAAGCCTCTTTTCTTAACAAAGCACCCAACTGAGGCAGGAGGTACATGTGGCAAACTGGTTGGGCAAGTGGATGTGGCCTGTCAGTCACAGAGATCCAGGAGACACGTAGCCAAGCCCTGCAGCTGGAACCAACCGTAAGTGCTGTCTTCAATTGTCTTGTGAGAACTCAAGCGGGTTTTTGATAGGACAGCCTAGACCTGATGTCAGCCTCAGGCATGGGAGACACAAAAGATGGCTGCCACCGAGTTCTTGGCCACCGTGTGCTCCCTTTCACAGTGGTCCCCTTCACCCTGTAGAGTGTACTTCTTTTCCTACTTTTAATTGGCCCCCAGTCACTCTGCAGAGTATGTTTCTTTGCCTCCCTTTAATACTTTCAATAAATGTAAAACATCACTACCTTTTCACTTGTCTTGACCAATTCTTTGTCCTGGACAGAAAGAACCTAGAAAATATCTCTAGAAGGAACACCCTAGAACCCCAGAGCCCAGTAACACAACCTTAGGGATTTTTGTTATCGTTATGGTAAATGGACTAATAGACCTCCCCTTTCTCTCCCTTCTCTTTTGCAACCTCCCACAACTTCCACAACTTGTCATTTAGCTCAATTTTCCTGTGGTTCAGGACACAGTCCATGCCCTCAAAAAGCCTTTACTGACCCATCCTGCCCATTTGGTTTGTATCTAGATGTCCTCCCAGAGCCTCATATGCTCATAGATGGGGCTTTTTGAAGATGGCTCCATCTAGGGTGTGTGAATGTGAATCAGGGGTGTTTGAATATGGATTAAGGGTGTGATCATTGCAGTAGCCCACTGATTGGTTAGCATTCTTCTGGGTGTGTGTAATGGGAAACCCCACTCTGGGTATAGACGGCACCACCCAAAAGGCTTCTTGCCTGGATAGGATAAAAGAGAGACTTAGGACTTCATTGCTTCTGCTTCTGGTGCTTCTGCTCCTGCCTCCTGCCTGCTCTGCCATGGATTGTTTCTCCTCTGTGGTGCCCCTCTGCCATGCCACCCTGCCTAAGAGCCAGCTAACTATGGACTGAAACCTCTACAAACTGTGAGCTGAAATAAACCTTTCTGCCTTTAACTTATGGGTGTCAGGTACAAATGACAAGAGAAGTAACTAAGGCTCCCCACCTCCAGACTTGGATTGATTCATTTCCCACAGCTTGCCATATGTCAGAACATACCACGTCAGCCCACCAGGCTGTTAAGTCTCAAGGACAAAATCCCATCTCTATTCTATGTCAGTGTCTGACCCTGCAGAAGGTTAGGTAAGAGGAGAAGGAAGGCAGGAATCAGCCCACCTGCCAGTCAAGGTCAATTTTCCCAGAATGAGATTAGCAGGCACAAGGCTGAGCAGTCTACCGTGAGCAAAGCCTGCAAGTGAATGAACAACCCTGGGCCACCCAGAACATGGCAGGGCTGATGGTCAGAAACCAACATCCTAGGGGTGGTGGGTGGGGAAAGAGGAGGCCTATTCCTAGACAGAAAAGCCTGTAAGCACAGTAAATATGTGAGACCTATCAAAACCAATGATACCTCCACCACATAAATTATGAAACATGTCACAGTTTATTTTCTCTGTGGCAGTGTTTTTAAAAAATCTCAATTTTTCAAAAGATGGAATATTAAAACGTGTTGCTAGGGTGTCTGAGTACTCTTTCCTGCCACCCCCTACCATCCCACTATCAAGAGTAAAACACATAAAACAAACACTCCTGTCCTTCTGTCTTGTCCAAGCAGAACAGCATCAAACTGGACTTAATGGCATCTAGGGCACAGCCTGGGGCTCTTCCCCAGAAGAGGCAGTGAAGGGTCAGTTTCATGCAGGACTGAGTCACACAGCAAATTTGTAAATGGTCCTAGTAGTAAGGGGAGCAGATGCTGGTGCTAGGGCAGAGGTGAAGCTCCCTACAAAGAACTCAAGTGAAATGGCCTAGGCACAGCTAGGATCTCAATTCAGCTGCCTCCAAAGGTTTGGAAAGCATTGTTGACCAGAATCCAGAGCTCCCCAGGTCCTCACTTCCCTAGCGGTAGGGGATCCCAGACTTCCAGAAGACTGGTTCTCACCTAGATTTTGAAACCCACATTCCACTTAAATTCCCTTTCACTGCCTTTTGAATAACAATGCTTTCTACTAAGCCAGGCTAATGGGAAAGTAATCTTTCTCTTTCAGAGCTATTGCTCTGTGAAGTGCTTACCAAATAGGATTTTTAAATAGCAGGAGAGCCAAACTCAATTTGGGAATTAATGTGTTTAAACCCAGCTGGAAACGTTCCTCTTCATTTCCAAGGCAGAAACTAGAAACAGAAATCTCCAACTGGCCCCAGCCTTGGAAGAAGACAGAAGTCACCGTTGTATATCTCAGCAGCATCAGGTTCTGGCGAGGCCACCAAATTGTCCCTGACCCAAAGGTGGCCCTGCCAGAGCCTGAGAGCTTTTCTCTGCAACAGGCCTAAAGACCCAGCCACTTGCTCATCAAGCCAGTAACCTCCCACAAAGGCTTCAAGAGCAACAGTGGTTGCAGTGGTCTCTCTCATCTGTACAATCATCACTGAGATAATACCCAACACTTGCAGGAGGAGAGTAATTTGCTCATGGTTTCAGTCCATGGACTGACAGATCAAACCAGAGAGAAGGCTGACAGGGTACTCAAGCTGCTGAGGCTCAGCCTCAGGAGCAGCCGATATTGAAAAAAGTCAGCCTCCCTCCTGTTGGCATTACATTTTCATCTCCATAACACATCAAAGCCTTAGTGAGGAAGGTGATTAGGGCTGGGTCAAACCGGACACCTACCAGGATGAAAAGTGTCAAAGGCCATAAAAACCCACAGCTAACAAGTTGAACAAGATATTTCCCCCCCAAAAAATGTGAGGGTGAACATGGGAAAATGGCAGACAACTTAGGACTCCTGAGCACAGTGGACCAATCAGAAAAGTGCTATTTTCAATCTCTCATTTACATATGGGCACAACCAATCAAAAGATACTATTTCTGATCCTTCTTTGTATCTGATGAGAAGAGAATTTTTCAATAGGCCAGTTTAAATCCAGCATGAGGCCAAGTGAGTTGCTGATAGGACACATAACCTAGTGCCTTATTTGCATGAAGGAGAAGTCAATCCAGGTCTTTTGGATACCAAAGACCCCTTTAGCCTTAACCTCAGGGTCACTGTGAGCCTTTTCACCACTGGCCTTCACCCTGTGGAATGAAATTCTTTTCTGCCATCAAAAAAATGTACACCCTCGCTGCCTTTTCTGTGTCCAGTTCTCTGTTCGGGACACCAAAGACCTGAAAAGATGCCCCCAGGACCCCCAGCTGCTAACACTGGGGCTCATCTCTTCACCAGGAAACTCCACTTGGCTTCCAGGAGCCAGGGGCCGGTCCTCTCCCCGAGGCTGGTAGCCTGGGCTACATCAGGCTAATTCTCTCACTGCCAACTCCTCCAGCTGGCTGAGAAGGGCACAGGCTGGGCCAACAGGGTGCAGAGTGGCTAAGAGGAAGGAAAGGGGGCTCAAATAATCCTCCTTGCAGGGCCCCAGACTTCCCAGCCCTGTCAGGGTCTTCCTCAGCGGAAGCTCACTTAGAACAGCTTCCAGGTGACAGACTTGAGACACTGACCAAAACATCTCCCTCCAGCAAAATCCTCGCCAGCAGAGTGGTCCCCAGCTCAGCTCCTCTCCCTTCATCTCTGCAGCTTTTCTCCTTCTGAGAATTCTTGCCTTCCCCCCATCCTCCCTCTTCTCCAGGCTGGAGAAGGAACTCCTCTCAAGCTCTTACCATCCCATGGAGTGAAGAGCCGCACACTGGGACTATCAGAAGGAGGGCGAGTAGCATTCATGTCCTCAGGGAGAGCAGAGATTTATCAGGCAGAAAAATGATTGAATTCTTTTGTGTGTGTCTTTTATAACTGGACCAAATTACCTCCAAATTATGATAGCTTTCGGGAGCTGGAAGGAAGAGGAAATTGAATATGTGCTTTTCTAAGTTTGGAGGTATTGATTGGGAATTAATGGAGGGAAATGGATAAATTGGCTAATTGGTTAGGTAATTTATATTCTCAAACAATCATCAGGTGAGAGAGGCCCCCAGCTGGACACAGCCTGTTCCTCAGGGAGACCTGCTCAGGTGTGGGAGTTTGGAGGCTCCAGTCTGTCAGAGGACCGCCGCGACCACCCTCAGGTGCGATGATTTGCTACAACTCAGAACAGCTGTTATCCCCATGGATGCGGTTTATACTGGCAAAAAGATACAAATTAAAATCAGAAAAGGAAAATGAGACAGAGGGTAGCATCCACAAAAATCAGATGTGAACTCCAAATTGTCTTCAAGTGGAGTGACCCAGATAGCACAAAATTCTCCCAGCAATTGAAGGAGGACGGCACATGAGAAATCAACTTTCCATTGTTTGGTCAAAATACCTAACATGCACAACTTAAAGGAGAAAGGGTTTATGTTGGCTCCCAGTTTCAGAGGTTTTAGTCCATGATTAGGTGGCTCCAAGGCGGAAACACCAAGGTAGAAGGGTGTGGGTGGAGGAAAGCTGCTCACCTTATGGTATCCAGGAAGCAGAGTGCAGGAAAAAAGCCTAAGAGGAAAGAGCTAGGGAGGAGATGCCCACTAACCCAGCCAGACTGTGATAGTTAAGCCTGACTGTATCAACCTGATCAGTTTGGGAGCTGCCTAGGCTATTGACAGAATACACCCCTGGGTATGTCTAGGTGGGTCATGGAGGTTGATCTTGGGTACTATATGATGAACTAAAAGTCTTTACTCTGCCACCCCCTTCTATCATGATGTTTCTGCCTTGGAGCCAGCCAACCATAGACTGAACCCCCTGAGAACATGAGCCAAATTAAAGCTCTCTTTTTTTTAGTTGTCGGTACTGGGTCAATCAAGTTGCCCATCAAGATTAACCATCAAATGAAGTATTGCCAACAGGAAAGTGCACTCAAGGCTAGTGTCCAAGGTTTAACACATTCATGACAGGGCTGCAATTCATATGTTTTACTGCTGGCCAGCTCTTATTTGAATGTGTTATGTTCCCACTCACTTGAACCACTAGTGGTACATGCATGACTGTCCCATGGGGTAGCATGGGACATCCCATCGGATGGTATAACCTGCCCAATGGCAAAATTATGTATGTACCACCAGTGTTCAAGCCAGTGGGAATGTATTAATTGGGGTTTCATGTGATCATGGAATATCCATACAAGGGACCTCAGCTGTTCAATCACCAGCACCCCCTCCCCCAGTGGTCAAACGGGTACAGTGTGGCCCAGGCATTCACCATAGATCACATGGCTAGCACACTCTCCAGAGTGGCCCTGGACCCCAAACAGGCAAAGATGCTCTTAACAAGAAAAAGTTCCAAAAGCTCAAAGGTGACCTCCCAGGAGACAGTCTCCCAAAGCCAATTCTGATGACCTGTAGAACGTGTGGAATCTGAATAATCCAGGTCAGCTAAGCTAACCCTTCACAGCACCTGTGCCATGACAGCCCCAGGAAAATGATTTCTGGTGAATTCAATTCCAGTTTTTTAGCCTTTATTGAAGATTCTCTATCAATTCTGCCTTCTTATACAATCCTGTCTACTGACCACACTGGATCCTTTCTGTGAGCCTTGTTTACCTTCAGGACTATCATTTTCCTTAAAATAAACTTTGTTTTAGAAAAGTTTCAGGTTTACAGAAAAATTGCAAAGACAATACAGAGAGTTTCCATATATCCTCACACCCAATTTTCCTAGTTATTAACATCTGAGTTTAATATGATAGATTTGATGCAATTAAGAAATCAATATTGGTTCATTAACTCTATCAACATGGTCTATAATGATTTACCTGGTTGTTACCAAATATCCCTTTTCTGTTCCAGAATATCACCCAAAATACACCTTACATAATCATCCTGTCTCCTTAGACAGTTTCTCAGACTTTTCTTGTTTCAGATGACTTTGATAATTTTGAAGAGTACTAATTAGTATTTTCTAGAATGTTTCTCAAGTGGGATTTGTTTCTGATGTTTTTCTCATGATTAGAATGGGGCTATTGATTTTTGGAGAGGTGACAGAGATGAAACCTTTCTGTCACATCATAACAAGGATATGTGCTATCAACATGACATCAGGGTTGGTGTTGACCTTGATCTTAATCACCTGGCTGAGGCGGAGTTTCTCAGACTCTGCACTGTCAAAATTACTCTTCCCTTATGACCATAATCTTTGAGGAGAAGCCTCTATGCATGGCAAACTTTATCTAAGAAGTGGAAAATCATGCTCTACCCTCTTGAGAATCGGGCTATCCACGTATTGGGAATTCTGCATAGAAGATTTATCTCTTCTCCCCTGTTTATTTATACAATCACTTCTTTATGTCAATATAGACTTGAAGAGTATTGAAATAGGCCACCCCAAGATATGCCTCTCTGGCGTATGCATTATTTTGAGCTAAAGCACACTGGGAACCAGCAATTGCAGCTGGTTTTAGAGCAAAAGCTCTAAAAACAGGGCACAAGTTTTTCTTTTGCAAATGAAATTTATATTGATAAAGGTAATTTCCATCTGTAGAAGGTATCTTCCTCTCCTGCCAGAGAAAGGAGGACTCTTTCAACAAGTCTTATCAATAGCAAAACCACCCAATTTAAATCTGCATAACAAATCTTCTAAACAATCCTTGTTTATCACACTTTTCCTGGTCACAGTCCCATACTTACTTCTTTGTTCAGAATGCCAAAGCCCTTTCCGTATGCTTAGCCTCAGATAGAATAGCAGCCCAAGTGCTGGGCACCCCTTTGGGTCTCAAGATGCCCCCATGTCTATGCACAATGCACATATTAATAAACTTCCATTTGCTTTTTGTCTCGTTAAGCATCTTTGGCAAGAATGGTCCCAGTCAGAGAACATAAGATGGGTAAAAGATTATCTTTTCCTCCCCTACAGACAGGCTCATAGATTTTTTTTTTTTTACTTGAGCTATAATCCAACACTATCTTAATTATTTCATTGCTCAAACTGTTTCAGCTTTAGCCTTTGGGGATTTTTTCAGTGGTCTCTGTGTCCTTTTGACATTCCCCACTGTTATGTTTGCTTGGCTAATTGTTTTTACCATGTCCTTACTTTATGATATTACAAGATGCTCCAGGCTCTCTTGTATGCAGAGGTACCATTTACTCTCAGAACATACATTCCATGATTCTCCAGAAGATAACAAACTGTAGCTAGCACAGGGCCTTGTATATACTATGTTTTTTCCTATACATACATACACAAATGTAATGCCTTTTCTATCTTAATTAAGCATTTATCATGCACTGTGGCTATACTTTTAGAGTTACAACATCAAAACTAGCAAAAACTTCTTTGTCCTTCCTCACAATTTCCTGGATAGATTTGTTCCCACTGTTGATCTGACCAACCTCGAGTCAACCACTTTCCCCGCTTACTATGGAGATTACTTTCATCTTTGCACTTAAAGGAATCACTATAGCTTCTCTTTGGCATACACAAACCTCCAGCATCACTAATCTTGTGCTTTGAGTCATTATTAAGTAAAATGAGAGTTACTTAAACACTGCAATACCAACAATCTGATAACAAGCAACTAATGGGGAGGTAGTGTAGACAATGTGGATATGATGGATGAAGGGATGATTCGTGCCCTGAGCAGTGTAGGACAGGACAGCACTATTCCTTTTATTATACTACTACTCAGAATGGCACACAATTTTACACTTTGAATTGCTTATTCTTGAAATTTTCCATTTAATATTTTCAGACCATGGCTGATTATGGGAAGGGTAAAGCTGTGGCTGCAGGAAGGTGTGATCACTAATCCTGATTTGCTAATTTCACGGTTTAAGTTACTCCTGGTGATTAATAAAAAATACTCCTAGGTACATCTGGGTAGGTCATGGAGCCATGACCTTGGGTACCACATATGACCTCTCATCTGCTTCTCTCCAACACTGTTCTCCTGCTCCACTTCCTGGCCACCGTGAACTAGGCAGGTTTGCTCCAAAACACCCTTCTGCCATGATGTGCTTGTCTTGGACTCAGTTGACCATGAACTGAATCCCCTGAAACAATGAGCTAAATTAAACCTCTCCTCCCTTAAATCTGGGTATCAGTTATTGTGGCTCAGCTACAGGGAAGCTATTATGGAGGGACAACAGTATTCATGCCCTTTTCCTAGAATCAGCCAATTTCCCAAGAAGTTATCATTTAATTTTGCACTCAGTGTCTTAGAATTCCAGGATATTATATGGAAAGATGCCATCCTGCTCCATCACTTCACTTTATTCTTGGGGAAATCGAGGAGTAGGGTGTGATAGAGAGGCATTTGCCATAATCATGTGTCAAAGAGGGTGGAGACTAGAATTCAGGTCTCCAAGTGAACTGTTCTTTCTGTACTCTTACCACCCGGACTAATTTTTATTGCAGATGAAGAACACTGGAGAGACTGGGTTGCATCCTAAGATAACTCCTGGAAGTTACTTTATAAGAGGCATTTTCATTTGCACTTGCTTCCACATTATTTTTCCCATCTCAAAAGAGTACAGGACTCAAATAAAATTTCTGTTGAGTAAAGACATCTAGTTATCATTCCTGCCTAATGAAAGTCTTGCTGGATGTGTTTGAAGCTGTAGCCTTCTAGCTAGCTAATTTATTATTGTGTCTTCTATACATGCATTTGGCTTCATTTTCTTTTTATAAAGTCATTAAGTATTTGATGATAATCGTTCCCATGGAGACTGTAAATTTCATTTGTTAAGAAAACACAAGTTCTTGCATTTTAATACTACATTTACTGAATAATTGGTTTTAATGCTAAGGAATTTGAGACAAAAAGTGGACAGGATCACAGAAGAGTGGAACTGCTTGCTCAGAACAACCCAAAATAACCAAAAGCACTGGATTAAAGTCCACGGAGGGAGGAATACTGGGGGGTTAGCTGTGCAGCCTGCAAGAGAAGGAATCGGCTTCAGCAGCTGAGTATCCTCCCCGGGTAGTTCAACAAAGATAAGACCCCAGGTAATACAGGCAAAATGAACTTGAGAAGTTTATGAAGTCTTGACTGTTTGGCATATGATCATGAAAAGATCTCATTTTCCCATGGACTGTGCTGGGGACACTCTGTCTCCTGGAGGCCCATCATGATGCCTCCACTATACAAGTAAGCTGAGACCTTGAAAAAACTTCATTTCAGCTTGTAAGACTCAGTCTTGTTCATTTTAAGACAGTAATTTCGTATTCTTTTTAAAAGCCATAGAGATCTGTGTTCCCAATTCCTCTTCAATCCCTGAGACAGGCACCAACAAATGTATGTCTCTCCCCACAACCCCACCCCATCATCCTGACCTGGTGCCTGCACTGGAGTGGGGAGAGCAGATGTCCCCTCTATGTGGTAGTCACTGCTACCCTCCCTGACTCAAACATAAAGAGGACTGTGCCAAAGGGACCTCTCCATGTCCCCATACAGTTTGAATGTGTTTCCTCTCCAATATTCACTTGATAGAACCTACACCCAAAGTCTTTAGGAGATGACTAGACCACAAGGACTCCCACCTCACAAATGAGACTGACGATCTTGTAAGAGAAATGCAAGGGACCTGCTCTTCCCTTTTGCCCCTCCATCCCTCCTGCCATGTGAGGACAGAGTGTTTGTCCCTTCCAGAACAACAAGGTGTCATCTTGGAAGCAGACTGAACCCTCTCCAGACATCAAGGCTGCCACCACTTTGATCTTGGACTTCCAGCCTCCAGAACTGTGAGAAACCAGTGACTGCAGAGAGCTGCCGGGCCTTCCTTTTCTTTTTAAGCACGTTCACGACACATACAGTATCACTTCGATTCTCTGGCTCTCCAGCTCACCGGCAGCCATTTTGGATTCTTCTACTCCTCATTTCCCGGCCCCCCCAATGGCCACTGTGACCCTTCGCCTTCTGATCCTGCCTAGCTAGTATGTCCCTCTGTGTAATTATACATCTATTTTGTATTGACTGTGTTCCTCCACAGGACCCTAACTAGTACAGTAGCCTTGTCCCATCTTGCTCAGGATAGTTGAGTCTCTCTGTTCTCAATAGCCCTGGCCTTCCCTGTCACATCCTCTGGGCAGGAAGGTATCTTTCTCTCCCTCTCTCTCTCTCTCTCTCTCCCCCTCCCCCCTCCCTCCCTCTCCCCCCCCCCACTTCTCTGTTTTTCTCCCTTCCTGGAGCTGGGGCCATCTCCATGGAGATTGAGGGTGCCTGGTGTACTAAACCCAGCACACTGCTTCTGAAAGTGTGACAAGTCCAGCACCACCCAGAGAGTTGTGAGAAACACCCATTTCCAGGCTCCCATCCCAGATCTACCAAAGCAGAAGCTCTGGAGGTTGAGCTCAGACATCTGTAATTAACAAGCTTTCCAGGGGACTCTGGTGGGCACAAAAGTATGTGAACCCCAGCTTCTGGATGCAAACCATCTTGTGCTTTTCAGCCAGGCTCCTGAGCCTGTACTTTGGACTTCTGT
Organism: Heterocephalus glaber; assembly: GCF_053883595.1. Taxonomy (NCBI): domain Eukaryota; kingdom Metazoa; phylum Chordata; class Mammalia; order Rodentia; family Bathyergidae; genus Heterocephalus; species Heterocephalus glaber. The sequence continues at coordinate 17,900,104 of NW_028258381.1, forward strand.
AGACCTCAGTTTCTAGGCAATTTAAGTGACTTTCTAGGTTCATGCTGCAACTTAGTGCAATGTCTAGAACCATGTTCTCTCAACAGTGGACTGACTTTGTGCTCTCTGGCGATATTTACTGGCACTGTGACCAAAGTGCAAGCGCAACCAGCCCAGCATCTGCCCTTGGTGCTCCTCAAACTGAGAGGGTCAATGTCAGCCCCCTTGTGGCTCTCAAGAACATGGCCAGGACAACCCAACAGGAGAGTCCGGGGTGGTCCCTGAAGGTGAACAGGGAAATGATGCCGGGTGCTCAAAGATGTCACATGTACACAGAAGGAAACCTGGGTGTGATAAGGAAATGCATTGTGTGAACCACACATTGGTTTGAGTTTAAATTCATGCTACAGACAAGGCTGAGGATGGTCTAGAGTTTAAGTGATGTGTTCAAGGTCACCTGTCAGAATGATGCTTCTGAGGAACCTGGATTTATGGGACCTCTAGCACCTCCTCTATCACACCACGAAGTCCTTTTCTTAAGAGAAAAGCAAAACACACTTGTTTCTAAACTGTCTCCTCCCTTGGGAACATCCAGGTGAGCACAGCAGGCATACACATTTGAGGCGCTGATTTGGGCAGCCTGTGTGGCCCAAGCAACTTTTGCTCTGTGAAACTGACACCATGCTTGTGTTCTTGAAGTTGTAAGAGGCTGTATTAGTCAGGTTGTGCTGCTGTAACAAAATGCCATACCCTGGGAGCTTAATCCACAAAAATTTATCTTCTCGAAGTTCTGGGGCTAGAAGTCCAAGGTGAACTGTTGGGAGATTAGGATCCTTTCGAGGTCTCTCAGCGTGGCTTGCAGAAGTCTCTTTTTTTTGCTGTGTCCTCGGATAGTTTTTCTTCTGTGTGCAGCAAGTCTGTGATCAAATTTCATTTTATTAGAGGACGCCAGTCCCGTTAAATAAGGACATAGCCTTATGCTCCCATTTAACCTTAATTATATCTTACAGGTCACATCTCCATATTTAGTCACATTTGGGTGTTGGAACATCAACATATGAAATTGGAGGGGGGGCAAAAGTCGGTCCATCACAGTGGCTGAAGGACTTCAGGCAGAGCTGGGACCCTCAGACTTCCACACATCCTGTGGGTCGAGCTTAATGCCCCTTATCCCACAGCCTTCACTCCTCAGATCTGCCTCCCCCTCTCTGTTAGATCTTTTTGCATTTATTTACTATTTGTGCAAATGTTTGTTTACTGCCTGTTTCTCACATCAGACAACACCTTATAGAGGCTATGTCCAATTTGTTCCCTGTTTACTCAGCACTTGGCAAAGTCCGAGCCATAGTAGGTACTCAATAAATACTTATGGAACTAATCAATTAATACTTGGTTTGGTTTGGGGTTTTTTTTCGGTACTGCGGATAGAACTCAGGACCTTGCACTTCTGAGGCTGGCAACAGCAGCACTGAGCTAAATCCCCAGCCCAATACTTGTTTATTTATTAAAAGAAGCCAAGGAATCCATCTGGGCAACATTCAGTTTAGATGTAATTAAAAAGCACAAACAAGGCCAGGGATTTAGCTCAGTGGTTCCGCCGCCTGCCTCGAAAGCGCAAGGTCCTGAGTTCGATCCCCAGTACAAAAAAAACAACAAACAAAAGAAAGCACAAACAGAATTTTTTTTTTAAATCAACAAGTATGGTTTTCCAATAACTCCAATAACTTCCAATAACTCTATCTTCTGTCCCTGACAGACACCCAAATGACGGATGGCTGGGAGAGGGGCAACATGTGCAGGATCAGGGATGCCACATTGGGTGTTGAAGGCAAAGCACCCAAGGACAGTATCAGTTCGTGGGGACCAACACGAAGGCAGGACTGTGTCCTGGGAATCTGAGTGTGATGCTGGGGAGGTGCCTTCCCAAGGAGCCCAGCCACTGGGGTAGCACCGAGCGGACACCTGGTTCCAAGGCAGGATTAGATTTTCCATCAGTGTGCTCCTCACAGGCAGACACCAGCCACCAAGCCTTCCTTAGTTTCCTAACCCCAACCCCGGCACATGCAATTGCCTGTACTGACGGTCCTCATCTGACAACGGGTCCCGCTCCCAATGAGTCCACTGCAAATCAAAAATACTGTTAAGCTGAAAATGTGCTTTGTACACCTAACTGGCTGGACATCACAGCAACACAGCATGCTGTAGGAGAGCTGGTTGATCGAGTGGGTGACGGAGCCTGCAGCTTGCTGGTCCTGTTCAGGATCGGGGGAAGATCGAGAGTCTGGGAAAGATCAAAGCTCAAAGCACACTTTCTACTGAATGGACATTACTTTTGCACCATGGTAAAGTCAAAACACCATGTAAATACCCAGCCGCCGTGCTCAGGGGCTGCCCATGCAAGCAACTCTGTACTGGTGATTTGTTAAAAATGCAGAATCGAAGACCCAACCCAGAGCCATTGACTACCAGAACCTGGATTTTAGGAAGACCTCCAGGTGTTCACACGCCCTGTGAAATTAGAGAAGCATCATCCTTGGAAAAGTCCATAAAATGCAGCTGGAATCTCATCGCTACCCTTCGGGTGACCTTGGCCCCAGATTTGATGCTTTTTCCTCCACCATGAGCCTCAGAACTGAAATATTACAGGAACACCCAAATTTATCCTCTTTTAAAAGAACTCTGGGGGTCTCTTTTTCAAAAATAGTAAGTTTAGATGTTATCTAATTCTCCTCTTTTGTGTGTATATGTGGGGTACCAGGGACTGAACCCAGGGCCTTTGCACTGAGCTCCATCTCCAGCACCTTTTATTTTTAATCTTGACACAGAGTCTCGCTAAGTTACCCAGGCTGGGCTCCATCCAACTTACAATCCTCCTGCCTCAGCCTCCCAAAGTACTGAGATTACAGGCATATGTCACAAACCTCCCTTTTAAGAGCTAAAAAGGCTATTTTCTGGGATGACACAGCAGCAAATGTCACCCAAAACAATGCCAACTCTCTTCAGAATGAGGCTACGGTTTCAGGTTGTGTTTCTTCTTTTGCGTTCTCACATTTCAAGGCTGATGTTTTGGGCCTTTGAAAGGTGAAAAATACGGTTAATGAAGAGTGATTGCAGTTGTGTGATGTGAGTAATGACTTCCAAAAGCTCTCTCCGCCTCTAACAATCTAGCTTTCAAACGCAGTTCCATGTGTGAAAACCTAAGAGTCAGAGGCAATCGCAATTAACATATGCATTTTCACAGATAAAAGATGTAAGAATGTTTTCAGATTTTTAAAGAGATTATGGAAAGGACACGGAGCTGGGAGATGTCACACCGAGCCAGGAGCCCTGAGACCTGACTGAGTCAGGTCTGGGGGTGCAGCTCCAAGGTGGATTGCTTACCTAGCATTCCAGCCCCACACCACAAAAACAGACCACATCTGTGTCACTCACGAATGCCACAGAGGATGTCCTCACTGTCCTCGTCACAGAACCTGAGGAAAGAGCCTCCACGCGGCAGCCTTTGGACACAGAAGGAACCTGGTCAACCCCCGAAAGCAGGAAGCAAGGGCTGAGCTGGCCTGGGACGTAACCAGAAAAACCCCTCCTCACATGGAATTGCATCCGGGATTTGGGCAAATTTACCAAATCCATACATGTCTCACGGGGTTACAAGAGTCCACAGAGAACAAAACTGAGGTTGTGGAAAGGCTTCTGAGCGTGGAGTCGTCGTTTGGTTCCTGCTCCGAATCTTCACTCTGCAGAGATGGGGAGGCTTTGGGAACAGATTGGCAAACACCAGGGGACACTCTTGCTGGAATGTCAGCAGGTGTTGTGCATCTTGTCTGAAGAAACTGAGGCTTCGAGGCCGAGACCCTGACCTTCCGTAGGGGCCAGTGCTGCCTGGAGAGGGCTCCGGAAAGGTTCCCTCGGGGCCAGGCCAACGTCATGGTTAAGATCATCGGCTCCAGATCTGACCACAGATGTATGGAGTCTGGACCCACCATTCATAACCCCAGTAACCTCGGGGAGGTTACCGCAGCGACCTGGGCCTCAGTTTCCTCGTCTGTAACTGGGCATTAAACATGCCACAGGTAAGGGTCCACGGGAGCAAACCGTCCACAGATGACTCGGTGCCCCCAGGACCTGGCAGGCAGGGAGAGGGGCCTGGGCCCAGCAGCCGGAGGGCTGAGCCGAGCTGTTTGCAGCCTTTCCTGCCTGGGTGAGGAAGCCTGCTATGAATTACAGCAGGGATCAGAGCAGACAACAGGCACTGATACCGATTCTTCGCCAGGTGCTGTGTCGAGTGCTGTTCATGAATCGCCTAATCTAATCCCAGCAGCAATTCTTGGAGGCACGTACTGTTGTTTTCCTCACTTTGCAGATGAGAAAATATGTGTGTGCCAAGGGTTGCAAACTTAGGGAAGACAAGAAGACTGAAATGCAAGAGAAAAACAATACACTTGGGAGAGCTTGGGTACTAGTGAGAGCTGGATTCAAAGCCTGGCTGCAGCACTGACCGGCTATGTAACCTCAGGGCCCTGGATTCCTCATCAGTAAGGACACCCAACTTCCACGGCTGTTACGAGAATAAAAACCAAAAACTATGCAAAATGTGTTCTACAATAAAAAGTACCCAAGACCCCATGGCCTATCTAGCCCAACCTCTGGCTTCCAGCTGGTGCTGAACAACAGTAATAGCAAGAAGTCCAGGTTCATGATTTAAATCTGAGATGCTGTTAAATAACTTGAAGCCAAACAGATCCTCTCCATGGTCAACACCAACGGTGGTCCTCCCTCTTGCTCCTCTCCCGCTTCCCCGGGCACCAGGGACATCGTTGACCCCTCTCTCTGTCCCCCCACGGACCTTCTATGACTGTGTCTCCTCTTCTCCGTTTCTTTAGTATGCTGAGTCTTTCTCTTCTTCCAAACTCTGACAGTCTTTCCTTGGTGAGCCTCTCCCTCTCAGGACTCTAAAAACACACATCAGTTCCCAAACTTCCACTCTGCCCACACCCACAAGCAGCATGTCCAAAGCCAAAGGACCGTTTTTGCTACTCTCCCTTCCTTTGGTCAGTAGCACATTATCTGCCAATCATCCATGCCCTCCTCATGTCCAGATCTCCAGTCACCCAGCTCCCGCCCCCATGGAGTCTCAGCATCCTGTTCCTCCTCAGGGCCGCTGCTGTCTTCCTCGTCTCTCCTCTGCTGGTCCAGCAGCCTCCTGTCCTGGTTGTCTATTCCTGCATAACATACCACTCCAAATTTAGGGGCACTGGACAATAACCATGCCATTCTGGGCCTAGTCTCAGTGGAGCAGGACTGTAGAGAGGACACCATGGGACTGGGTGGTGTCTCCACTGCGAGATCTGTGTGTTCACTGGACCCCAGGGGCAAGGACTGGAGTCATGGGAGCACTTGTGCACACACTCGTCCAGCAATGGAGCTGCCTATCAGCTGAGTGTGTTTAGGTGGCTGGGTGTGAGGAGCAAGCATCCCAAGTGAACCAGGCAAAAACTACCACCTTTGATGACCCAAGCTCAGAAGTCACATAGTAATATTCTTTTTTGTTGTTTTTTTTTTGTTTTTGGTATCAGGGATTGAACTCGGGACCTTGCGCTTGCAAGGCAGGCGTCGGAACCACTGAGCTAAATCCCTGGCCCAGAAGTCACAAAGTGACATTTCTGTCACAGGCATAGTGCCCAGATATAAGGGCAGGGAACACAGATCCCAAACTGTTTTTTTTGCCATACTGGGGATCGAACACAGCTGCTCTACTACTGAGCTACATCCCCAACCCTTGTTTGTTTTTGTTTATGAGACCAGGTCTCACTGTCACCCAGGCAGGACTCAAACTTGCAATCAATCCTCCTGCCTCAGCCTCCCTCAGTGCTGGGATTATAGGTGTGCACCACCACACCCAAGTCTGATTCCTAAGTCTTGGTGGGAGGAATGCCAAAGATAGGACATTGATGGAAAATACGACCTGCCACGACCCTGCTAGAATTGCTGCTTGTAGGGAAACAGCGAAGCGCTGAGTGGTCCATGGTCTTCCCAACACAGCCATTAGCTGATGCTTAATCTCCATAAAAACAGAGTTCACCATCTTGCCTTTCAACTGCTAGGGAAAAAAATCCAAGGTTCTCATCTAATTTGGCTCCAGCCTGTTGCACAAGCTCATCTCGAACCATCTCCTCCACGTTACATTCATAGCAAGCCCTTAGTTGTTCTTGAACCTGTCCTGAACTAGAAAGACCTCCTTCTCTCTCAGGCTGAACCCTGAGCCAGTGTTGCTGGGAAGGCAAACCGGCCTTGCAAGACAAGAAGGGAAAAGGAGTCTCTACTTCCCCCAGAGTGACAGCCACCCACCCACCCAGGACAGGCGGACAGCTGGCTGTGGGGTTAGAGGTCACTCGGCTTGTCCGCTTCACCCCAAAATGAGTCCCATCACTGACCCCAACGCTCCTCCTTGGCAGGGCCCCCTGCTCTGTGAAATCATCAATATCCTTTTTCCCCTGGGGGCGGGCACGCGGAGGCCCAGGTCCTGAGCCTGACCCTAACCCCGAGAGGTGGAAGGGTTCCCTGTGGGAGGCCCCACAACTGAGATGACTTACATTAGAAGCGAGGAGACTAGGCTGAGTGTTCACACCCCTAGTAGATCACTGAACCCGAGGGAGCCATGGGCGAAGCATCCTGTGACCCCCAGGGGCTGGGCTCTCTCTTCCCTGAGAACTTGGCACAGGAAGCTGAGTGTTCGGCTTGTAGCACTCAGTTGTTCTGACCTCACTTAAGGATCTCTTCGCTCTCTCCTCCCGGCCTCCTGGGCTCACCATTGGAAGCAGCCATTGGGACGGGCTTAATATGTGCATGGGTCTATGTTCACACATGTGCACTCGTGAGGGGTGGATGTGTGTGCGGTGCTGCTTGGTGTGCCCAGTTGCCTTCAATATACATAAAGGGCAGGGTGCTGTGCATATCATTTTGTTTCTTGCAATGTTTAACTCAACACTGCTTTTAGTTGGCTTTAGTTTATCATTTCTGTGTTGCATATTAGTGTTCCAGCAGGGGGCGCTGGCGCACTCCACCTCCCTGCAGCCACTAACACCTCAGTAATGACTCCTTCCATGGGTCTCCAAGTGAGTGTGGCAAGAGGATCACTGGATGGAGCCTCCCTATTCTCCCTCTCTCCCTTCTTTCCTGTCTTCCTTCCTCCTTCCTTTTTTGTTTTTTTTTTTTTGAGACAGGATCTCAATAATGTAGTTCAGGATGGCCTTGAGCTCACTATGTACCCCAGGCTGGCCTCATGGTGATTCTCCTGCCTCAGCCTCCCAAGTGCTGGGATCACAGGCATGTGCCACCACACCAGGCTCCTTCCCTCCTTCTTTCGTTTTTGTCCTGCTGCAGATCAAACAAAGCCTTCCTGCACACTAGGCAAGTGATCTCCCACTGAGCCACAGCCCCGCCCCACCTCTCTGCCCTTAATTCCATCCAGCCCACCAGGCAGCAGCCCCTGGCAGCCGCACCTATGCACCCCTCTGGACACGTGGCTGTTGCTGTCGCCAATTCCTCCATCCCTCCCAACACACGGCCTCAGCTACTTTTCCAAAGCTGCCAGATCTGATTTCGATGAGTCGCGTCTCCATATTCCTATAATTTCAAGTTTTCTGATCACTACTGATGCTGAGCACTTCCTCATGCTCATATTAGCTGCTTGTATTTCCACCTCAATGAATTCTTTGCTCACTTCTCACTCGGATTTCAATAAGTTTTTGGTTTTGTTGTTGCTATTGCTGTTGCTCTATAGGAATTTCTTACCTAGAACAGCTATTGATCCCTTATTAGTTGCAGATGTTATAAACATCTTTTCCAACCTGTCACCCATCTGTTAAGTCCCTCTTTGAGGATTTTGTTAAACAGAAATTCATTTTGACTTATGAGTTGGAGTCTTGATTACACAGGTAGGCTTAGCTCTGTAATGGTTGGACTCAAGACAGGTAACAAGTGGCTGAGACCATAGTTTCTCTCTCTCTCACACATAATTGTCTGGGACAGTTTCAGGTCAACAATAGCGCACAAGCTTGGGGAGCTCTGCTCCAAGAAATCATTTGGGGTCACAGGCTCACAGCAGCCCCGAATCTTCATCCTGAGAGGTCTTTCTGGTTTTATGCTGCATTTTGGAATGCATTAACCTCGTCCTTCTGATTTCTGAAGGGCTGGAGGAGGACGTCTCCCTGTGTGTGTCCACCATCTTGTTAGGGATCCAAAGTACACACTGAGACCCTCGCGTTCCCCCACAGGGCAAAGCCGTCCTCCGCTTCTCTAAGAGTTTCTTCCCTAATTCGCCTAAATTTCTCTCCTCTTCTTAACTCCACAGCCAGTGCTCATTTGGAAATCAGTCCTAAAGGAGCAGCTTTCCTATAACTCCCTAGGGTGGTTGAGTCAGTCACCCATCCTCACAGGTGCACTTACTGAGCACCAGCCTGTTACTACCGGAAATGTATAGGGAAACATCAGAAACATCAAGTTTCTCCACCGACCTCCTTGGGAAAGATTTCAGATGGGCTGGTGCAGAGCGCCCCCTGGTGGCAGAAGACCACTTTTGCTCTGCAGGCTCCTCTCCAGGCTGCTTGTCTTTCCTTCCCTTGAGATCCAGTTCCCGGGCTTCCAGCCACCTCCTGAAATGGCGCAGCCCAAAGAACCCAGGGCTGCTCACAGCGTGTCCAAAGTGGAGCACAGCGCCCCTCTCTCCCGCTACCTGGGATTCCCCAGCTCAAGGGCCGCGCCCCATCCTCCAGCCGCTCCCCCTCTGCCCCTCTCTCCCTCGAGACCGGCTGTGACCGGAAGTCTAACTCTGGCACCTGAGAACTCAACACTATTCAAAAACAATGTCTTTGCAGACGTCATTAGGATGTAGTTTTTAAAACTTTTTTGTGTTTATTAGTCCATGTCTGCTGTGCATAATGACCACATTGATCCTGAGATGTTGGTACATGTACATCACACATCTTACATCTTTTTACTTCCTCTTCCGTCTTTCCCCCTTCCCTCCACCTCTACTTCCCCTCCCATTTGCAGAGGATCCATCTCAGTATTTGGAACCATCTATCTTTTCTTTTTCTCTTTAAATTATTTCTACTTTGGGTTTCTCATATAAGAGAAACCATGTGATACCTGTACTTGCATATCTGATTTATGGTCTCAACGTGCAACCATTTTCCCACAAATGACTCCAATCTATCCTTCTTTCTGGCCAAGTAGTACTTCCTTTTGTGTAAATACCACATTTTCTTTATAAGATGTAAATTAAGATGAGTAATTGGAGTAATGCAGGCCCCACTCCAACGTGACTGGTGTCGTTTTAGGACAGAAGAGAGGTCCCAGCTGGAACACCAACCAGGATGAGGACCAATGCAGCTGCAAGCCAAGGAGTGACCGGGATGGCCGGCCACACCCACAAGCTGGATGAGGCCAGGATCGGTTCCACTGGTGTCCCAGAGGGAGCGTGGCCCTGCTAACACCTCGATTGGGAATTCTGTTCTCCGGAACTTTGAGAGAGCACAGTTCTGTAGTTTCCCATCCCTCCTCTTGTGAGAAACTGCACCCGGGGGCCGGCCGCGTCTACGCCTTCCCTGTAGCTCCATCCCGGGCTGCTGGGGCCTGAGCTCCAACTCCAGCTCCTGACTTTCTAAGACACTCGCCCAACATTCCAAACACACTGCAGCCTCCCACCTCCGAGGGGAAAGATAATTTTTACTGTTTATTTTTGAAAGCTTGGATTTCTCAGTATCACTATCCATATCCAGAAATTTTTGCAAAGCAAGAAAGATTAAACCAAAAATTTCCAACCAGTAAGGGGTTGCTGTTATGGCTGTGTCTAGAGGCCCCCAAAGCCTCATGCAGTCGTAGGTGGGGCTTTGGGAGAGGTGGCTGGATCTAGAGTGTGACTGATTCACTGGGATTAAGGGTGTGCGTGCTGCCCACCCTAAGGAGTCTGAAGAAGATAAAAGGGACAAAAAGACGCTGTTAGGGTCCCTTGTTGCTTTTGCTGTCTCCCCCACTTTGCCATGTGCCACCCTGCCTTGGAGCCAGTTGATTATGGACCAAAACCTCCACCAACTGTAAACTAAACAAACCTTTCCTTCTTTAACTTTGGGTGTCAAGTATTTTGTCTCTGCAAGGAGAAGAGTACCTAGCCCAGGTTCATACGAGTAGAACACCTCATCGGTGGCGCTGTGACTCTCAGGGATACGACTTGGCCTGGGCGTCCCACTGCATTTCAGTTTTGTGGCCCCTCTCATCTCTTTACTGCAAGGCTTCCAACAGCTCCAGGCCTTGGGCTCTGTGTCCACAGGACCTGACAAGCCACAAGAGAGGCTCCTGCCCTCTAGGTCCTCCCTTCCCACCCCACCGTGCGAGTGGCCCACGAGCCATTGGTGTGGAGCTGGCGGCAAAGACAAATTACCATAGACTGGTGACTTACACAACAAACACTGGTTTCTCACAGTTGGTTAGGCCGGACGTGCAAAATCAAGCTGCGGGAGGACCCGTGTCAGAATCAGGGGAAAACGTATGGATGATTGTGCGAGGGGGTTTACTAAGCAGGATCACAGCACCAGAGACAGAGTCCACAGTGGGCGTCTGCAGACTGGGGAGCTGGAGAGTACAGTAGCCGCTGAGCCCAAGAAAATGGAAGCCGAAGGACAAGAGAGATCAAGGATACACACCTGGTCCGGTCCGAGGTCGAAAGCCAGGAAGCTTTCTGGAAGGCAAGGCGGAATAAACCCCTTGACTACCGACACCCACAGGCCGTGGCAGAGGCTGGAGCTCTTCCAAAATGGAGGCACTTCCTTCTTCTTTCCTTTTTTATTCCACCCAGGCTGTAGCCTATTGGTCGGTGCCCCCACATCCGCCTGGGTCTTCCTCCTTCAATTTGCTGGCCTCCCTGTCAGTCATCCACAGACACACAGAACTGGGGTCTACCAACCTGCAGGGCGTTCTTAATCAGTGCAAGTGGATACTCTGCGATTGATTGAGCACAGTGCCTCTGGCTTTGCAGATGGCCCCTTTTCATGGTGTCCTCGCATGGTAGGAAGAGAAGCAGAGCTCTAATCTATTCCTAAGGATGCCCTCAAGGCCTAATCACCTCTCCAAGGCCTCACCTCCAGGTACCACCGCTCTGAGGAGTTAGGGTCCAGCATCTGAATGGTGGTGGTGGTGGGGGGTCAACCATTCAGCCCTTGCGAGTGGCGAAGCTGTGAGTGGGCCCTGTGGCCCCAGCCCCTCGGGTGGGTTCCTAGGCTCGGGGCCACAGACCTGAGCGGAGCCAGCCAGCTCCTTCCCCAGGCTCCGGGGGGTGTGGGTGGGACGAGGACCCCTCGCTGCCCCTGCCATGCCCCTCGAGGCTTTCGGGGCGCCCTGCCGGGTCAGACAGGTCGGACCCAGCCCGGAATCTCCAGACGTCAGGACGGGGTCCGGCGTGGGTTCTGAGCCCAGGGCCGGCCGGATCCGGGCCCAGGACCGCAGGACAGCAGGGCGATAGGCGCCCACCATGCTGCCCTGAGGCAGAGGCCCGGCGTCTCTGCACATCGCACCCCAGACCCCGGAGGCTCCCTGCCTGCTGCCAGTGCCAGGCCACCCCGAAATGAGTGGCAACTTGGTGCTTATGTGGATGACTACAGTACACTCACGTGCAGGGTTTAAGGCATATTAAAGAGTGAGGACTTCAAGAGAAAAGACGTTACCGTAGCTTGCGCATGGTGGTGCACGCCTGTAATCCTAGCACTCTGGGAGGCTGAGACAGGAGGATCTCAAATTGGAGGTCGGCATGGGCACCTTAGTGACATGGCAATATCCTGTCTCGAAATGACTGGGGATGTAGCTCTGTGCAAAGACCCTGAGTACAGCTTCTAGTACAGACAGCGGAAAAAGAAAAGGAGGAGGGAGGAAAGGCACATGCCACCCATTCAAACGTGGAGGCAGCAGACAAAATGGAGCAGAACTTTTCACGTCCCGTAGGAGGGAGGGAGGGAAGAAAGGAGCGATGGGCGGGGCGCGGGAAGGGGAGGCCACAGCGGGTCTGCCGGCTCTCCCGGGTCTGCCGGATTCTTGCTCAGCCCGCGCACCGCAGCCGTCGCAGCCCCCAGCCCCGCCGCTTTCCCTCCCCGCCTCCCGCCGGCTCCGGCGCGCGGCTCAAAGTTGTTCTCGCGGCGCCCTCTGGTGTCTGCATCGTGCAGCGACAGGAAGCGCGCGCTGCCTCCGCAGGTGGCCTTGGCATGGAACTCCGAGAGCGCTGGCCACGCCCTGCGGGCTCAGGCACCACCCAGCCCGCCTGTGCCTTGCGGACCGCCGCGCCGCTCCGGGGCCTTTATTTCGGGGGCTGGTGAGTGAACCTAGAGCCTTCACGCAGCGCCACATCCCCAGCCGTTTTTATTTCCAGACAGAGTCTCACTAAGTTGCCCAAGCTCTGCTAGAATTAGAGATCCTCCTGCCTCAGCCTCCCAGAGTGCTGGGATTTCAGGTGTGTGCCACCACACCCTGCCTGAGGCGTGCTGAGTTCTGCCTGGGGACAGGAGATGAAGTGATTTGCCCAGGGACACCCAGGTTGGGGAAATATTCGGCATATAGTTAAGATAATCATCCCTCAGGGCTGGGGATTTAGCTCAGTGGTTCCACCGTCTGCTTCGCAAGCGCAAGGTCCCGCGTTCGATCCCCGGTACCAAAAAAAAAAAAAAAGAGAGAGAGACAACGAAAAGAAAAAAAGGATAATCATTCTTCAAATCATCCCAGAGGAGACATTCGGTCAGGGTAAAGGGCACAGTCATTTGATACCCTAGCACCCCAGTCTCCAGGTTTCCACGGTCCCCTTGGGTGAATGGGGAGCCCCCCCCCTCAGGGAACAGGTTAGCGCAGCAGAGCAGTAGCTGGTGCCGTGCCCTCGCCTGGTGCTCCAACTCCACAGGAGGCTCGCTTTTAATTAAATGTTACAGAATCGGCGCGACTTTGGGAAATCAGTATTAAGACAGGATTTCCGAGTTGGGGGGGGGGGGCACACTCCTGTCATCCCGGCACTCTAGGAGGCTGAGGCAGAAGAATCTCAAGTTTGAGCCCAGCCTGGGCAATTTAGCGAGACCCTGTCTCAAAATAAACAATTTAAAAAGGGATGAGGATGCAGAACAGTGCAAAGACCTTGAGTTCAATCCCCAGCACCTCAAAAAAAAAAAAAAAAAAAAAAGATTGCCCAGAAAATATTGAAAACGGGTGTCTTAGTCACGTTCTCATCAATGGGACAAAACAGGCAACATCCACAACTTACAAGAGGTTTATTTAACTTGTGGGTTCAGTTCGTGGTCTGCAGCTCCGAGGCAAAAATGGCACCGGGAAGGAAAACGTGCCCGCCTCATGGTGGCCAGGAAGTAGAGAGAGCAGGGAGGGAGGAGTGGGAACCAGAGCTCACCCTTCCGGGTCACGGCACCCCAGTGACCAGCGCCAGCCAGAGCGTGCAGCTATGGGGGCCTCACAATCCCATCCGTTCTACACATGGGAAATCTGGGGCCTCTTTCAGATCTAAAGGACAACAGACATTCAAAGAAACAGTTGCACAGAAATGTTCACCCAAACATTTGCAATAGTGGAAAGGCAGAAACAGCCCAACATTCTGTCCACCAACTGATGGAGGGGTAAATGTGTCTTCTCTGTAGGATGCAAAATATTATTCAAACCATGAAAAAGGAACGGAGTTCTGCAACTGCTACCCTGGGGATGAACCCTGAGAACGTGCTGAGTGAAACAAGCCAGACACCAGCGATCCCCTGTTACACAGCAATGTATAACATTTGCACGAAATCTTCAGAATAGGTGAATGAACAGCTGTAGAGAGCAGGTTATTGGTGGCCTGAGGCTGTGGGGAGGAGAGAGTTGGAGTGAACACTTCATAGGGAACACGGTCCCCTTTTGATGAAAATGTTTTAGAAACAAATAGCAGTGATAGCTGCATAACAAGGCAAATGGATTAAATGCAAGTAGGTTATGTAATTATAAATGGTTCGCTCTTGTGTGAATTTCACGTCAATATAAATTTTTTTATTCAGAAAAGGAGTTGCACTTCTTTGTTCAGAATTTTCACAAATTTCCCAACCTACCCTAAGATTAATTTGATAAAATGTTGGTTAAACACTTACTACTGCACGTCAGGACCACCGTACATGTTGAGGGCACAGTGGCTGGGGAGGACGTGTGTGCTCTTCATTTCTGTGACTGAAGACCTGAGAAAGTGAGAGGAGGAGTCACTGTTTACAGTTTCAGGGGCTTCAGTCCATGGTCGCCAGCTCCAAGGCAGAAACATCACAGTGGAAAGTATAGTAGAGAAAATCTGCTCAACCCATGGCAGCCCGGAAGCAGAGGGGAAGGTGAAGCATGAGAGGATCAGAGGGCCAGTACAATCCCCAAGGTCGCATCCCCATGATCGACTTTCTCAGCTAAGCCCTGCCTCCTGTCTGCATAGCCTCCAGGTCACACTATCAAATGATGGCCTCACAGAACCCTCATGATCCCTTCATTTCCTCAAGCCCATCCACAGCCAAGTGTTCAACGCAATGAGCCTTGTGGAGCACAGATGTCCAAACCGTAACAGAGCTTGGGTTTGAAGAAGGAAGTTGGAGGAAGACATTAGCAGACAAACCACAGAGTATACTAAATGGCAATGGTGCTAAGGGAGGAGTCAAGCCAGGATGGAGAAAAGGAATGGGTGAGTGTTTAGGGGTGAAGGGAACAGTCTGTTTTAGTGAGAGTTGCTAAAGAAGTCCTCATGAAGGAGGATCCATTGTTGGTAAAATCTGAAAGAGGTAGGCAGAAAAAGTCATGAAAATATCGAAGAAGGAAGTGATCCAGACAGAGAGAAGAGTATGTGGAAAGGTCCTGAGGTACAGGCATGCCTGGAGGAGGTCAGTGTGGCCAGTGTGGGTGGATCTCCAGTTTGGGACTATTGTTGACAAAGCTATGGGGCTGGTTAATCTTGACTGTCAACTTGACTGGATTATAAGGGATTGCACTGTGAGAACACTAACCTCATCCATGGGTAGCCCACTGACACATTCATAGCTGTTAGGAAGTAGCCTAGTTGGAGGAAGTAGGGCACAGGAACATGGCTTCGGGGATCATATCTGAGCCTGGTCCCTTAGTCTTGGGCTCTTCCATGCTCTCTGCTTCAGATGCCATGGGTTGAGAGTAGGAAGCAAGTCTGCTATGATGTTTCTGCCTTGGAACCAGCCAACCATGACTGTGAAATCCGGAGCCCAAACAACAACCTCTCCTCCTTTCAAGTATTCTCTCTCTCTCTCTCTCTCTCTCTCTCTCTCTCTCTCTCTCTCTCTCTCTCTCTCTCTCCCTCCCTCTCTTTTTGTACTGGAAATCAAATTCAGGACCTTCCACTTTTGAGGCAGGCAGCTGAACCACTGAGCTGAATCCCTGGCCCACAACCTCTCCTCCTTTCAGTCGTAAGTGTGAGGCATTTTGTCCACCAGTGGGAAAGCTGACCAGTAGAGACATGATGACCATTTTTGCCTGCCACACCCCCAAATCAGAACTTAGGGGTGGAGTTTCTGGCTGGTTGGATTTGTGGATCTTTATACCAGACAAAGCCCACTGATTGCTAAGTGATTGTAAGTATTTCCACTCCCACAGCGATTCCAGTCTTCCCTGACTGTCGATATTGGTAGATGATTTAATTTTGTCAGTTGGGTGGGTGTGCATTTTCCTGCTGTCTAATGAGGATTGCACCATTTTATTACTATACAAGGTATAAATGAAAACTACAGTGAATGCTTAAAGTTTTTAAAATTATTACAGCAGTAGACTCATTGCTGTTAATATCCCCCTCAAAATAATCCCTCTTGCTCTGAACTCACTTATCCCATCGTCTTCCCACTTTCAGAAGCAGCTCTGGAGTCCTCTTTCGTGAGGGTCTTTAGTTGCGCTGTTGTGCCTGCCTTGTTCAGAATTGGTTTAAAATGTTTCCCTTTCATGGCCCTTTTGACTTTGGGAAGAGCCAGCCAGAAGTCATGCTGCCAGATCTGGTGTTAAGGTGGATGAGGACACACTCATGTTTTCATCAGCCTGCCTCTCTGTTGTGTCACTTGGCAGCAGCATTCACTGGATTTTTTATCACACCTTACTCTGGAACTGCTTCAGAAAGTGACAAGAACAATGGGATAAGTATGTTCAAAGTGAGGGGGATTAATAGCAATGTGTCTTTTACTGTGATAATGTCTTTATGTGAACACACGCCATATTTTTTGATCACCCCTTGCACAATGCATTATTATTGACCATAGTCACCATGCAGTGTGAGAAGTCTAAAGCACGTTCCTCCTAACTGAAACTTTGTACCTTTTGGTCAACATTTCCCCTTTATCCAGCCTCTGGCAGTATTTGTTTCTCTGTACCTGGCTTGTTTCACATAACAATGTCCTCTAGGTTAATCCATGCTATTGCAACTGGCGGGTTTCTTCTTCCTTTTTTTATTTCTTAGCAAAGGCAAATGGTTTATTTATCACACAGATGTGGAGGTTCCAGCCCAACATCAGTGACCATGTTGGTGTGAGGCCCTGGTGAATGTGTCAATGTCAAAACCAGAAGCTCGTGTTGGACGGAAAGGTTGGAACCAGTGGTCACCTCTTGAGCCAGGAAGCAGAGAGAGAGGAGGACAGAGACCAGGATCTCACTGTCCCTTTCAAGGGCACATGCCCAGTGGCCTAAGGACCTCCCACCAGGCCCCCTTACTGGAAAAGTTTCACCACTTCCAGTAGAGCTACCTTGGGGAACAAGCCTTCAACACACGGGCCTTTGGTGGACAATCAATATCCAAAGTCCAGCATTCTGCTCCTGCCCCCAAAGGCCCATGTCCACTTCACCATGCAAAATACATTTGTTCAATCCCGGGAGCCCCCAGTCTGAAGTGTTCTGGCCCTGCTCAAAAGTACTAGACCAGAGTCTTCTCTGAGATTCAAGGCAAACTCAGCTTGTAAAAATCAAATCTGTGGCCGTACCAAGGTTGCAAGTCCTGTGGAACATGCCGAATCAGCCTGTGCCCTGGCAGCAATCCACTGGACACACCCACCCCCCACCCCGCTCCTCTGGCCTCTTTTCTTTACAGCCATCTGGTTCCACACTACAAAGACGCAGAGGACACCAGACCACCAGACCACCAGACCACTGTACTGGGCAAGTTGGAGTCATCTTCACCTCCCATCAGGACTGGGACTATCTTCAGGGGAAGGGCAGCTGGAACCTGCAATACAACTCTGCAGAGTTCAACCCTATAGGAGGACAGGGAGCTCAACTTGGGACTTGTACCCAGAAATCTGCCTGAATCTCATGGGTCTGTGACTAGCTTGCTGAAACTCATTGACTTATATCTGCACACTGCTACCTACGTTGTCTATTGTGACAGCAGAGACATACCCTGAAGGAGGCCCTTCATCTTCATTATTATTTTTTATTCCCAAAATTAGTATTATTAGTTTGTTTTTTCCCTTTTCTTTTCTTTTGCTCCTCTTATCTTTAATTTTTTTCCTACTCTATGCAAATATTTGTTTTTCTCTCCTTTTTTTCTTTTCTTTTCTTCTTTCTTTTCTCTTTCCTTTCTCTCTCTCTTACACTCAGTCTCTTGCTCTCCCACATTGTTCATCTTCCTTTTTTGTCCCTGTTTTGGTCCTCATTTGGAGTTCTTCTTTATTTTCCTATTATTCTCTTTTTCCTTCTCACCTGTGTCCTCTGGCCACACTGCTAACCTTCCCCTATCTTTCTTCCCATCTGTCCCTCCCTCCCCAACCCCTTCTAACTCCCCATCCCAAAGGGTAAAGTTGTTACATTGAAGAGTTTATTCACTATATGTTGGGTGGGTCCTCGATCTTGATTTAATTCACACAGCTAAAGGTGATAGATTAATAACTACCACAAAATGTCATTTTCAAGGATGTACTTGATGCAGTGGTGTTGCTGATTGTATCACTTGGGCTAAGGTGTTGTTATTGATCTAGTCAATGAACCTTCCTAGTCTAAGGAAAATGAGATAGCCTTAGAGTCATTAAAGACTCAAAACTTAAAGATCAGCTATGTCTGGAAGACACCTCTGAGAAGCAATCATTCCATAAGGGTTCTAATTACAAGCAACAAAGATACCTACAATAAGCAATTTCAAACTATCAACCCAGGAGTTAAACCAAGGACAGTACCAAAAATAAAAATGAGAAGACATTTAAGCAAGGCACAAACAGACTTCCACCCCACCAAGGGTAAATCCTGGGGGAAATGAGATGGAAAAGTCCCATAACCAACTACCTGGATACCCTGAAGTGATAGCACAGGAAGTAATAAAACAGATGAATGAGGCTCTAGAAAAATTCAAAGCAGAAGTAATCTCCCAGATATCTACAGAGATGGTGAGCAGAGTGAAAGACATGATTAGAGAATCTAGAACAGAAACAGATAAAAAAATAGATGAGCTCAGAAACATGCTGGAAGCCATGAATACCCAGCATAACAAAGAAATGGAAACCATGATCACCCAACATAAGAAAGAAATGGAATCCATGAAACAGATTCAAACAGATATTCAGGAGATCAAAAACTCCATTGAAAGTATCCACAGCAGATTAAGGGAATCTGAAGATAGAATGTCAGATATAGAAGACAGGATCGCAATTAGAGACCATGAAAATAGAGATTTCTTAAAAATAGTAAGGGACCACAAGAAATCAATCCAACAACTGCTAGACGATGCAAAGAAGAATAATGTAAGACTGATAGGAGTCCATGAAAAAGCAGGAGGAAGCACAATTGACATTAAAAAGCTGTTCACAGAAGTAATAGTGGAAAACTTCCCAGACAGAGGTAGAGAATTGGACATACAGAGAAGTGAGGCAGATAGAACTCCAACTAGCCATGATCAAAAAAAAAATCTACATCTAGACATATAATAGTCAAGATCCCAGAAACCCAACAGAAAAACAAAATCCTATAAGCAGTTAGAGAAAAGAAACAAATCACCTATAAAGGAAAGCCCATCAGAATCACAGCAGACTTCTCAACACAAACCCTCAAATCAAGGAGAGCCTGGAGTGAAGTATTTCAAGCCCTAAAAGAAAATAACTTCCAACCTAGACTGTTGTATCCTGCAAAAATTATCTTTCAAAATCGATGGGGAAATTAGATACTTCCACGACAAAGAACACCTGAGAAATTTCATGAACACCAAACCAGCCTACAAGCAATTCTAAACAATATCCTAGAAAAAAGCAATGAAGGTCACAACTCCATGAGACCCAACAGAGGGAAGCCACCAGGCAAGGTAAGACACTAAAGGGAAAGGGGGGAAAAATAAGAAATAAAAGAGCCAACAAAAGTAAAACATCATGACAAGGATAAATCAATATCTATCAATTATAACCCTCAACGTTAATGGCCTCAGTTCACCAATCAAAAGAAATAGACTGGCAGAATGGATTAAAAAGGAAAATGCAACAATATGCTTGTATATGCTATATACAAGAAACACACCTAACTCAAAAAGAAACTCATAGACTGAAAGGAAAAGGATGGAAAACAGTTTTCCATGCCACAGGAACTCAGAAGAAAGCAGGAGTAGCAATCTTATTTGCAGACAAAGTAGATTTCAAACCAAAACTAATTATGAGAGACAAAGATGGTCACTACATCCTTGTGAAGGGAACAATCCAAGAGGAAGAGATGACAATCCTAAATATATATGCACCAAATACGAATGCCCCCAACTATACAAAACAAATATTAATAGACATGAAAAACCAAATAAACACTAACACAGTTGTAGTGGGGGACCTCAATACCCCACTGTCACAAATAAACAGATCATCTAGACAAAAAGTTAACAAGGAAATTCTAGAACTGAACCAAGCTATTGAACAAATGGACTTAATAGATGTTTACAGAGTGTTCCACCACACAAAATTGGAATACACATTCTTTTCAACTGCACACGGGTCATTCTCCAGAATAGACCACCTGCTACCTCATAGGACATGTCTAAGTAAATGTAAAAGAACTGAAGTTACCCCTGTACATTATCAGACCATAGTGCAATAAAATTGGAGATCAATAACATAAGAAACCGCAAAACCCCAACAAACACATGGAAACTGAATAACACCCTCTTGAACAACCAATGGGTCACAGAAGTAATTAAAGAAGAAATTAAACAGTTTCTACAAGTAAATGAAAATGCCAGTACCACATACAGGAATCTATGGGACACAATAAAAGCAGTTCTATGCAGGAAATTCATAGCAGTGAATGCCCATATTAGAACAACAGAGAAAACTCAGATAAATAACCTAATGCAGAATCTCAAGCTCCTAGAAAAAGAAGAGCATCACAAACCCAAAGCTCGTACAAGAGAGGAAATTATAAAGATCAGGGCAGAAATCAATGCAACGGAGACTAAGAGAACAATACAAAAAATCAATGAATCAAAGAGTTGGTTTTTTGAAAGAATAAATAAAATTGATAAACCTTTAGCCAACCTTATCAAAAAAAGGAAAGAAAAGGCACAAATACACGCAATTAAGAATGAAAAAGGTGAAGTCACAACAGATCCAACAAAAATCCAGAGGATCATCAATACCTACTTCGAGAACCTGTATTCCAATAAAATGGAAAACACAGAAGAAATAGGCAGATTCCTAGATACATACAAATTGCCAAAGTTAAATGAAGAAGATATAGAAATTCTAAACACCCCAATTATAATGAGTGAAATTGAAAATGTAACAAAATATTTACCAACAAAGAAAAGCCCAGGTCCGGATGGCTTCACTGCTGAATTCTACAAGACATTTAAAGAAGAACTAATGCCATTACTCTTGAAACTCATCAAGGAAATTGAAAGGGAAGCAATACTTCCAAATTCATTCCTGGAAGCAAGTGTTACTTTGATTCCAAAACCAGGGAAAGACCCAACTCAAAAAGAGAACTACAGGCCAATCTCCCTAATGAACATAGATGCAAAAATCCTCAACAAGATACTGGCAAACAGAATACAGAGGGTCATCAAGAAGATCATACACCCTGACCAAGTCGGATTTATCCCAGGGATGCAAGGATGGTTCATTATTCGTAAATCAATAAATGTAATACATCATATTAACAGAGTCAAGAACAAAAACCATATGATCATCTCAATAGATGCAGAAAAAGCATTCAACAAAATCCAGCACCCATTCATGATAAAAAACCCTACAGAAAATTGGAATAGAAGGCCTTTATCTTAACCTGATTAAGGCTATCTATGAAAAACCAACAGCCAACATCATACTAAATGGTCAAAAACTGAAAACTTTCATGCTAAAATCAGGAACAAGACAAGGATGCCCACTATTACCACTCCTGTTCAATATAGTTCTGGAACCATTAGCCACAGCAATTAGAAAAGAGAAAGAAATAAAAGGAATAAAGACAGGAAAAGAAGAAGTTAAACTGTCATTATTTGCTGACGATATTATACTTTACATAGAAGACCCAAAAAACTCTGCCAGAAGACTTCTAGACTTAATTGACAGATTCAGTAGAGTAGCTGGATACAAGGTCAACACTCAAAAAACAATAGCCTTCTTGTACACAAAAATAACAGACTCACTGAGAGAGAAATTAGGGAAACAATTCCTTTTAAAATAGCATCCAAAAAAATGAAATATCTAGGAATCAATCTAACAAAGGAAGCAAAAGACCTCTACACTGAAAACTACAGCACTCTGAAAAAAGAGATTGAAGAGGATACAAGAAAATGGAAAGGGCTGGGGATTTAGCGCAAGGACCTGAGTTTGATTCCCGGTACCAAAAAAAAAGAAAATGGAAAGACATCCTTTGCTCCTGGGTAGGAAGAACCAGCATAGTGAAAATGGCCATACTTCCAAAACTACTATATAGATTCAATGCAATGGCAATTGAAATTCCAACAATATACTTCACAGAACTAGAGAAAACAATCCAAAAATACATTTGGAACCACCAGAGACCTAGAATGGCTAAAGCAATTCTAAGCAACAGAGACATGGCTAGGGGTATCACAATCTCCAACTTGAAACTATACTACAAAGCTACTGTGATAAAATCAGCATGGTACTGGCAAAGGAACAGACCTGAGGATCAGTGGAATAGATTAGAAGATGCAGAAACAACTCCAGACATGCTCAGCCACCTCATCTTTGACAAAGGAGCCAACCATCCTCACTGGAGGAAAGATAGCCTATTTAATAAATGGTGTTGGAAAAACTGGATTTCAACCTGCCAAAGATTAAAACTAGACCCATACCTATCACCACTCACTAAACTAAGGTCAAAGTGGATTAAAGATATAAATATTAAGACAGAAACACTAAACTTACTGGAAGATAAGTTAGGTAGAACTCTTGAAGACATTGGCGTAGGAAAAGACTTCATGAACAAAACCTCAGTAGCACAGGAACTAGCAGAAAGAATCAACAACTGGGATCTCATCTTATTAAAAAGCTTCTGCACTGCAAAAGAAACCACCAACAGAGCTAACAGACAACCTACAATATGGGAAAAAAATTTTAGCAGCTGTACCTCAGACAAAGGACTACTATCTAGAATATATAAAGAATTGAAAATAATCGGACCCCTCAAATTCAAAGACCCAATTCAAAAATGGGCATCTGAAATGAACAGACATTTCTCAGACAAAGAAGTAAAAGCAGCAAACAAATATATGAAAAAATGTTCAACATCACTGGTCATTCGAGAGATGCAGATGAAAACAACATTGAGGTTCCACCTCACCCCAGAAAGAATGGCTGCTATCATGAAATCAACAAATAACAAACGCTGGTGGGGTTGTGGGTAGAAAGGAACCCTTCTCCATTGTTGGTGGGAGTGCAGACTGGTGCAACCACTGTGGAAATCCATATGGAGATACCTCAAAGAACTAGGACTAGAGGTCCCATTTGACCCAGCTATTCCCCTGCTGGGGATCTTCCCAAAAGAATTAAAAGAATCATACCACAGTGATATATGTGCACCCATGTTCATAGAGGCACAGTTTGTAATAGCAAAAGCTTGGAGACAGCCCAAGTATCCGTCAACTGGAAACTGGATAAAGAAAATGTGGTTTTTTTATAAAATGAAGTACTACTCAGCCATAAAGAATGAAAAACTAGAGTCATTTATAGCTAAATGGATGCATATCCAGGCCATACTCTTAAGTGAAATAAATAGGACACACATGGGTAAATACCAAATAGTTTCTCTAATGTGAGAAACTGATAGTGTAAACAAGGATTAAAATGATTAAAATGAATAATTGATAATTTGAAATAGGAAAAAAGGTCCAAAGACGAAGGAGTGAGGGGAGGGGAAGGGGAAAGGAAAAGAGGGAAAGGAAAAACTATGAGAAAAGAAAAAAAAATGGAAATGAAATCTATGTAAATAGGGAAGGGTGGAGGGGGTGAAGGGTGCACAGGTAATGGGGAAAAAAATAAGAACCAAGATATATCATGTACAGGTACAAAACACCCAATGATAAATGTAAACGAATTGTATACCTAAAATGTACCAATAAAAGAACTAAAAAAAAAAAATCAAATCTGTTACATACCTCCAGATGCAACAGTGGGCCAGGCACAGGCTAGGCACTCCTATTACAACAGGCAAATAGAAAGAAGGCATCAGCCCAGAGACTGAAACCTAGAAAGGCAAACAAATCCCAACACCCCATGTTCTGGGGCACACTGTGGGAGGAGCCTTCCCTCCCCTCTCAGGCCGGCTCCACTTGCTGCCTGCAGTTGTCCTTGCAGCTGTTGCAGGGTTCTGGCACCTCTCCCTCCTAGGGTCTCCATGGCAGTGTCACCCCCTCAACTCCATTGAGCATTGCCCCATCAGGGACTCTGGCTCTGCCACACACTGCCGGGTCTCCCAGGCTTCCCTTGGAAATCCCAGCACAAGCCACCATGACCCCATTGTCCTTGAATCCTGCCCATTTGCAAAACCACCATCATGTGGGTGATGTCAAGGACTACCTCCAGCTTCAGCTGTCTGGACTTGCCTGAGCCGCACATGTGGCCAGAGAGGGCTTTGCTGGCTCAAGAGATATGAATCCAAAGGTGGTTCTGGTTCCATAGGGTGCGTTCTCTCATGAGATGATTACGCCCAGGAAATTCTTTAAAATAAATTTGCACTTTTACATTTGTGATGGAAACTGTGATAGGGACCTGGGAGAGTTGCAGATTTTGGAGAAAACCTCAAGGCATCTTTCCTCCATTCCTGAGGCAAAGCACTTGGCTTCTTTTTATCCACGCTACACTCCTCCTTGGCCACTCCTTGCGCACACACACACGCGCGCGCACATACACACACACACACACACACACACACACCTTTCCTGGCCAGGCTGGAAAATTTTGAAATCCTCCCACACTGCTCCTTTTTGTTTCTGATTCTCACTGAAAATTTGACTGAAAGAAGCCAGCAATGCCCAGGCCACAGTCAGAACACTTTGTTGCCTTGGAATCTTTTCTGCCGCCCCCCCCACCCCCCGCTCTCCGCGCCCAAAAAATCTAGTGCAGCCTTTAAGCCCACAAAGTCTCAGGGCACTGGCAACATGCATTCAAATTCTTAACCACAGTGAACGAGGTGGAACATCTCCAACTCCCAGTAGAATCCTCGTTTCCATCCAAAACTTCAACATGGACTTTATTGTCCTAATCTCTATCAGCATTCCGGTCTTCTTGGCCCTCACCGGAATCTGCTTATAGCATTAAGCTCTGCTTATAGCATTCTAGACTTCCCCTAGCTTGCTCCTCCACACTCTTCTGAACTCTTCCTGTAATCCAAGTCCAAAAGGTCCTCCCCATCTTCAGGTGCAGTTAGAGTAACAACTTCACTCCTTGTTACCAATTTTCTCTATCAGTCACATCTGCGTTCCTACAACAAAATACCTGTGGCACCTAACCTAATAAAGAGGAGTGTTTTATTTAGCTCAGAGTTTTGGAGTTTCAAGTTCAAGACCGGGTGGCCCATAAATTGGGGACTTTGAGGAGGATGTTGGCTGCCAAAGGCAGGAGCATGAGTTTGAGTAAGCATTTCTACTATGAAGAATAATGTCAATTACAATGTGAATTACAGGGTTTTGTTAGGAAAATTTCCTTCTATTCCTAGCTTGCAGGGAGTTTTTATTAATCATGACCGGATGTTGAATTCTGTCAAATTCCTTGCGCGTGTGTGTACCTACTGAGACAATGGAATGAGGTTTCTTTTTCAGTCTGTTTATTTGATGAGTAATATTGATTGCTGCTTTAATGTTGAGCCTGTCTTTCATTCTTGAGTCAGTTTCCATTTGGTCATGATACATTGTCTTTTAAATATATTTCTGGGAGAAGTTACTAATTCTGATGTAGTCAGTTTCATTAATCTTCTCCTTTATGATTATTTATGACCTGTTGAAGTAGTTTTTCACTACACTACATGAAAATATTTTCCTATATCAGTGGTTCTGATACTTGGGAATACCTCCAACAAATATATGCAAGAACTCTGCTGGGAAAATTCTAAAATCTTATTGAGAAACATTATACAAGTCTTAAATGAATACTTTGTTCATGAAATAAAAGCTCAAACTTGTAAAGATGACAATTCTCCCTAAATCAATTTATAGATTCAATAAATCCAATAAAGTACTAACAGACTATTTTTTTAATGGAATTTTCCAAGTTGAGTCTCAAGTTTTCCCATTTCATCAAAATTGTCAAATTTTCAGAGAGAAATTATAGTATCCACCTATGAGCTGTGGAGAACCTCTTTTCATTCATGATGCTAGTAATTTATACTCCCCTTCTCAATCTCACTGGACAGGCTGACAAACCGATTAGAGTTGGCAAAGAACAAACGGTTAGCTTAATTTATCCTTTCCATTGCATGCTGTGTTCTTTTGAAAGAATTTTGATGCAAAAATTTCTTATATTTGAAAAGAATTCCACAATAAAATCTCATACACCACACCCTTCACCTATAGTTGTCAGTCATTAAGATTTTGAGATATTACTCTCCTCTCTCTCTTTTTCTCTCTCTCTTTGTATGGGGGGGATTTTCTTGGTTTTTTCCTTATCATTTGAGAATTACTTAAACACTTCATGATACTTCACCCTCTATGACATAAGAAAAGGAATTTTAGAATGTATTTTTGGGCTGGGTATGGTGGCACACATCTATAATCCCAGCACTCTGGGAGGCTGAGGCAGAAGGATCTCAAATTTGAACCGAACCTGGGCCACTTAGTGATTTAGTGAGACCTTGTCTCAAAATAAAAAGTTAAAGAGGGCTAAGGGGGTAGCTCAGTGTGAAGTTCCTGGGTTCAACACCTAGTACCACACACACACGCGCGCGCACACGCGCACACAAGATATATAGAGATATATTGATATATATTATACACTGATATCTGTATCTATATGTGTCTGTCTCTAGTTCCTGTAAACAGAGCTCCTAAGACCTTATCATTCCCTGCTTGTTGTGGTTGATACTCACACACTACATATGAACCCCTTGTTGTTCCCTGGGTAAATGGAGCTTCTTTTTTATTCCTATGTGACGATTCCTGTGGGCCCCTCAGTGGGGATGGGTCACCAGAAAGACCAAGCCATGATGAGGAACTTGGAATTTGAACTGCTCAGCCGCAGGGAGGAGCGAGGAGCTGGAGATGAGTCTGTGGTTATCACGTCTCCATGCTGGGACAGGAGTGTCATAGTCTCACTGTATTTCAGTCAAAACCACTCTGTCTTGAGCACTTTATCATTTAGTCTTCATTTTTAAGATGATTTTATCTTTTTCTCCAAGTCTTCCTCCACTGAACCAACTCTCATTTCATGCCTTCATGCTTTTTTGTTTTTGTTCTTTTTTTTTACATTTCTGTACAGAGATTTAAAATTCCTGATTTGAGTGTTTTCATTACTTAATGATTGCTTAAAGCCATTTAACTTGGGAGGGGGTGTTTCCTCTTCTAGACTTTTTTGGCAAAAATGTTTCAGTAGCTGGAATGTTCTCATTCTTGCTTTGGTTACTGGTAGTCGTCTATGTGTGGGTCATCTGCTGTCTGTTTGTGACTCTCAAGGGGCACGGCCATGTGCACACTGGAGTGAAGCTGATGAGTGTTTCCTGGGTTTCTTGCCTCAGACATGCTCCTTACCTGGTTATGCTACAGTTCAGTTCCTCCACCACAAGGTTAGAAGCTTCCTCCACAATGTACTAAGTGCCTCATCACAGGCTCAAAAGCAAGAGTGCCAATCAGACAGGTCCCAAAACCTTCAAATGAAGGTTTTGTGAGCCAAAGTAAACCTTTTCTCTTTTTAAGTTGATGACCTCAGGTATTTTGTTACATTAATGGAAAACTAACACAGTATAGTGTACAGGACGATTTTTTTTTTTTTTTTTTTTTGGTACCAGGGATTGAACTCGGGTCCTTGCGCTTGTGCAGCAGGAGGTGAAACTACTGAGCTAAATGCCCGGCCCATTATAGGACGATTTTTTACATCAATAGTGCTTTTTTTTAAGGAGAGGGTAGCTTATGACCTCTGGTTTTGTGATTCTCTTTTGTTTCTACATGGGACATTTAATTTCACCTTTCATTTTATTTTTTTTCCTTCACCAACAAGTCTCCAATGGACAGCTCCTCCTTTTAAGTTTCTCCCTTCTCTCCAAAAATCAGTGACTCTCAGAGGCCACCACCTGTGTACTTTTAAGTCCCTTCTTTTTGATTTCCTCAAGCCCCACCCCCAGTTCCTCAGAACAGAGAGACTGTGGTTTTCTATTGGAGTTTTTGTTAACAGCCATAGCTCCTCTCTGAAAAAAACCCATAAAACAGGAAATCCATTCAACCCTCATTCCAAGTTTCAACTTCTCTCTAGAGTTTACCTTTTTCATTCTCTCGTATCTAGATTTTAAGAGTTTTTTTCTTGATTTCTTATTTGCCCAGAATCTATAGACCTTATCAGTGAAAGAGAAATAAATTAGATAATTATTGCCAAGTGCCATTGATATCCTAGGAACACACATCAAGAAGTTGTGGGTGATTAGCTGACACTTAAAAGCCATACATAAGAGCCACAGGGGACCCCAGGTGGCTTACAAAGAGGTTTTCATATTCTGCAGCAAGAGGTCATTGAAAAGTGAAGCCTGGGTTTAAGAATTAATGTCCTAGTAACTGAGCTCCAGAGGAGGCAAAATGCCCAGCTCTTGTGGCATAGGCTAGGATCTGTCTGAGATAAAAATGCAATCCTGATGTATAGGAGGCTCCCGAATATTTAGGACCAGCAGATTCTACTGGACTGTCTAAGCCTACAGAAGACCCCCTCCCCCCCGTTAAGAACAGACTCTCCTTCCTTGTCTGGAGAGGATGCAACGATCTGTCTCCACAAGACAACATGCAGCCCCCAGATCTGCCCCACACCCCTTTCAGTTGCACCATAACCCAGTCAAGGAAACAATTCCCCTAATAAAGAGAGAAGAGTGTGTACCTCAAAGATGCTAAAGGCATAGCCAGGGCACCCCGCAGGAGCCGTGGGCATATCAAAGCCAGTGAAGACTGAAGAGTGGATCATGGAGCCAGAACACAGGACTGCATGGAGGAGACCAGTGGGTTTTGGAGCTTTCTCCCGAGAGACAGGATTTAACACCCTGGCAAGGACCCCAGGAGATGGTGCAAACTTGCTACGAAGATATCTCTTAGTACCATGGAAAAAGCAGTGAATGGCCAAGTCTAAGTGAAGTTGAAATGGCAGAATTGCTGTCTCAGATGGTGGAAGAGGGGATTAAAAGAAATGGAGAAAGGTGAGGCTCAAGTGAGTAGACCAGGTATAATCAGAAGGGCTCCCAGACGATTCCCAGACAATACAGCATCTTCTGAGGTCACAGGAATGAGCTGGTGGTGGGAACCATGATCACTGAAAAGCTCGGTGACAGCTGCCCTAGAGAGAGGCAAGGGCCCAAGGAAAGCCCATTGCAGAAGGAGGTCCACGAATACTAAAGGGGTATTGAGAGGACCCTGAGACCATTGCAGGCAGGTGGCAGGAACCTCAGGAACCCAGGTGGGCATAGCTATCAAAGGGAACAGCAGGGACAGAGTGGAAGCCAAGAGATCCTGAGCCCCAGGGCTTTAAGGACGTGGCTTCTGGACCATGGCAGCCCGGGGGTGAGATGCATGAGCCGCTGTGTTAGCGAGAGCAGGCCTCAGCCCCGACCAGGAGAATATCATGAAGAGGGGTGGCCAGGGGCCCAAGGCAGGCACCCTAGTAAGCACTACGATCCCTGGCCGAGTTCCCGGAGCTGAGCTAGTTTTCAGATGTGCAACTCATTGACTGCAGCAGAGGCCCCGTGCATGGTGGGAAGGAACCTGCAGCAGCACAGCAAATGCACATGGGGTCAGCTTCCACGCCTTCCCAGAGGGACCTGCGCCTGCTTCTCCGGGTAACTGTTCTGATGCAGGGAATGTTTAAAGCACGGCTGGACACAGGGCCTGGGAGTTGAGAGTGATAGCCATGGTGCTGTCAGTTGCTTTGTTGTGGCTCCCTCCATGTCCTCTATTGATTCAACATTATTTACTTTTCTGGGTCATTTTGACTTTGGGAAGAGTCAGTTGTCACACGGGGCCAGATCTGGTGACTAAGGTGAATGAGGACACACCATTATTTTTTTGTTTGTTTTGTTTTGTTTCTTTTGTCACTGGGGATCAAACTCAAGACATTGTGCTTGAGAGGCAGGCAGTGGAACCACTGACCTAAATCCCTGGCCCCACACCATAATGTTTTTATGAGCTGCCTTTCCATTGGACAGTGCTCAGCAGCAGCATTCACTGACTTTTTGATCACCCTATAAGGACACTCATGAAAGAGAACTTCCAGAAGTGCTCCAGAAAGTGGAAGAATGATGAGACAAGTGTGTTCAAAGTGAGGGGAGTGTTTTGAGGGAGATTAATAGCAATGTATCTCTTAACATAATAAATTTTAAAAATTTAAACATTTACTGTATGTTTTGATCACAAAATACTAAAGATTTTAAAATGCCAATAAAAGACATTTTTAAAAAGACTTAAATAACCTGAGAGACATCCAAGTTGAAAGATGAGAAGACTTAGCATAATAAAGTCAAAATTTACTCAGATTTAATCTACAGATTTGATGCTTTATTTTCCTGCATTGTGAGGATCAAACTCAGGGTCTCAGGAATCCTAAGTAGGACCTCTACCACTGAGATACATCCTCACTCCCAGTTGAATGCCATTTCTATCAAAAGCTCCAAGTTGGACCCAGGATTTAGCTCAGTGGTTCCGGCGCTGGCCTCACAAGCGCAAGGTCCCAAGTTCAATCCCTGGTACCAACCACCCCCCCCAAAAACCCAAAAAGCTCCAAGTCTCAGGGCCAGAGATTTAGCTCAGTGGTGCCATGCCTGCCTGGCAATCACAAGGTCCTGAGTTCAAAATACTAAGCCTTACTTACATTATGACTTATACCTAGATGTCACCCCAAAGCCTCATTGATAGGGCTTAGGGGAGGTGGCTGGATCCTGAGTGTGTGATACTGGGTTATGGCTATGTGATAACTGAGTTTCTTCTGGTTCACAGTTTCAGTGGTTTTAGTCCATGGTGAGCTGACTTCAAGGTAGAAATGGCATGGTAGGAGGGAACTCATGGCATCCAGGAAGCAGAGAGTGAAGGGAGAGGCCCAAGTGGAAGGGGCAGGAACCAGATACAGTTCCCAAGGTCACACTCCCAGACTTTACTAATTTTGTAGGCATCAGTCAAGCCAACCAAGGTGATAAAACTCACTATTACACCAGGCCTTTTAGTTTTCTGGGATTGATGGCTTTAAGCACTGCTTCATAGCTGGTTTCCTTGGAACTTCATTGAAGTCCAACTCTTTCTCTGGAAGGGCATCAGTCCTAGACAAGGTTCCTGTTTGGTATGACAGGCCCCCAGGAGAGTAGGGAAAGCATGATTTCCAGGAAGAATTAGGATCTCATTTATTAATAATCACAGTGTAGTTTTGTGGTTTTCTCACTTAGACAAGGTGTGGACAGAAGTATAGTTGACCAAGGTTTGAGGGAGCTAGTACAGTATATGGGTCAACAAAGCAAGAAAGGAGCAAGAACATTGAGGGCACAGGTTAGGGAGAGGTTATAATATTTCCAGGGGAAGGAAGGAAAGGAGCAAAGAGTGAAACAAGGCCCAGACCGAGGTGGCATCAAAGGATTGTGGGGTAGGGGTTTTAGAGCGCATGGGTGTCAAGCAGTGGGGTCAGAGGTGCAGCACTAGAAGTGAGGCTGATGAGAAATTTCAGTGATCGGAGCACCAGAGCCTGGGGTGTGGCCACAGGACTGGGCAGGGGTTTCTCAAAGCTACAGAAATCACTGAGAATAAGGATGGAAGCATCGTTGGAGAGAATGGTGGGGAGCAGTCAGGGGATGCCTGCTCCCCGTGACAGGGGCAGAGAGCCTGGGGATGAGAGCAGGGGGACGCTCTGAGAGCAGCAAGCAGAGCAAGATGACCTCTGCCTGCCTCAGGTCATGGAGGATGTGAGACAGAAGATGCCCCCACTCTGGAAGGCTTCAGGGAGCCTGGGCCCTCAGCAGAGGGCAGGACAGTGAAGGGAAGATCCAGAGGAGAGGAGTGGCGAGGAGGGTCCCAGACATGAGGACAGTGGAGTCATGAAAACATGAAATCCTGAGGAAATTGGTCCTGAGGCCCCAAGGGATGGGAGTGTCATGGAGGTGCATAGTTGGGGCTGTCTCTTGACTCCTGTCCATGGAGGAAGTGTGTTAGCATCTCAGGAGGATGGAAACCTGAAGAGGATGGCGTATTGGTCAGCTTTCCTGACCACTTGCTGGGATGAAACGCCTGACACATGCAACTAAAAAAGAAAATGAGTTATTTGACTCATGATCTCAGTCCATGATTGGCTGGTTCCCCAAATATCTTCAATCTGCAGTGGTTGAATGTGCAGACCAGGAACTGGCTGAGAGAGGCTGACAGTACTTGTGTTTTCCTGTTTTTCCGCAGCATTTCTTTTCTCCCTTGAACACTAGCCCGGTCTCAGAGACATACCTGAACCGAAAGAGAAAGGTGAAGTTGGCTGGTAAAGTTCTGCCTCTGCCTTTCTCCCCATTTTTGAGAGGAGGCAGCAGAGGCCTCCCAGCGGTGGTGGCTGGTCCAGCTGAAGCTCGCCAGCCGCCCTGTCCCCCGGGCATGGTGCAGAAGGGGCGGCAGGACTGCAATGGACAGGAACAGAGAGGAGTCAACTTCACACTTGCAGGGACTCGGAGGCTCTGGGGACTTCACAGAGGTCACCTTTCTCAGGCCTCCCAGAGCTGATGGGGCTGTGGGACACTCAGGAGCGCCAGAAAAGCAGGCTGCAGCAAAACTGGGCTGGAAGGGACTGTTTGACTTGTTAACTCAAGGCCTTCCTGACCAGCGCTCTCTTCGTTTTCACAGCAGTTGTCCCAGACTCTACTTGCCTTGGGCCATTTGTCTCGATTGCTCCTCAGATGTAAGGGACTCTGTCCTTTGGGGCCTGGCTCCAGACTCAGCACTTAGGGTGAGCCTGGCCCATGGGACACCCTCACTCTCTGTCCAATGGACAAGTGTCCTTTTCCATCACATCTGCTGGTATAGGAGGTGTGAACAAAACATAAGGTGGATGTTTAAATACAATTTTAATAATTTATTGCAGTAAAAGATACATTGCCGTGAATCCCCCCTCAAAATACACCCCTTGCTTCAAGTACACTTACCTCATTGATTTTGCCACTTTCTGAAGAAGTTCTGGAAGTCCTCTTTCCAGAGTGTCTCCGTGAGATGTGATGAAAAGAAAAATACAGTGAATTGCAGGGTATGGTGGCACATGTCTACAATCCTAGGAGGCTGAGGCAGGAGGATCACCATAAGTTCAAGGCCACCCTGGGCTACATAGTGAATTCAAGACCATCCTGAACTGCATACATAGTGAGACCCTGTCTCAAAGAAAGCAAAGCAAAACAAAATATATAATGAATGCTGCTGTCAAGTGCCATCTAATGGAGAGACAGGCCTGTAAACAATAAGCATGTGTCCTCATCCACCTTGTGCTCCAGATCAGGGACCGTGTGACTTCTGGCTCTTCTCCAAAGTCAAAATGACCATGAAAGGAAAACGTTTTGTATCAGTTCAGGACATCGAGGCAGCCAGGACAGCACAGCTACAGATACTCAGGAAAGAGGACTTGCAGAACTGCTTCAGAAAGTGACAAGAATGATGGGATGTGTTCAAAGCAAGGGGGAGGATTTTGAGGGAGGTACATGGCAATCTCTCCTTTACTATAGATGCTTAATAATCAAAAACATTCACTGTATTTTTTAATCACACCCAGTATCCATGAGCTTCTGCAGCTGCACAGGTTGCATGTGGCCACTGCAAATGGCATCATTGGTCTCATTATTGCAGATCCCACTGAAAGGGGCTGGCAGAGATCCCCTCATGGGAGGTTTACTGCATCAGGGACTGTCGCTTTATCACTTCTTTGGTTCCACTCTAACAACTGGCTGGGAGGCATTTTGCTGGGAGGTATTTTAACCATTTGTATGCACCCCCCCACACACAGCAAGCTCACCTGGGCATAGGTCACCCCCAGTGTGGAAGGAAACTGACGGAGGCAGAGGGCCCTGGGAGGGAAGGGGCTGCAGCAGCTGAGGCACTGAACCCCAGTTGTGTGGTCACCACTTCTGGTTTACATACAAAAAAATTCTCATATTCCAAAAATACTCTGGGCCAAAAACCAAACAAACAAACAAACACCTGTTTGTTTGCTGGTTTGGACCACACAAGCCACTTTTAAAAAATAAGTAAATAAGCCTTAGATATACAGACTTGAATACATCATTGTCCTCGGTTCAGGCCATAATCTTATAATTGGGCCATGAATGTTTCGTTCGTTCATTCATTCATTCATTCATTCATTCCAGCAGCCCCTGGAATGAGTATACATGACTTATTACAAGCTCATGCTAAGTGACTAAGCAGCCTCCCTGCAGTTGCTGTCCATGGGGTTAATGAGCTCAGCAAGGATGCTCTCTGTCGTAGCCCTGGGCCACATGAATGGCTCACGCTCTTGAGGGGAATTGCTTGGTCGGGATTTAGGTTAGGCACTTAACATGGGAAAATTATTTCACCTCTCTGTGCCTCATTTTTCTCACTTGTCCAACTGGGGTCCAGCTGTCCCTGCACTGTAATGCTGTTAGGAGCATTAAGAGCAATAATTCAGGTCCAAGCACTCAGACCTGTGCCCAGCATGCAAAGTGCCCTGGATTACCTTGGCTGCTGTTGTTGGTAGGGAGAGGAAACCTCTTACCATCCCTTGCTGCTGGCTGGTGATGTGGGAATTCGCCACCATACAACGGGAAGGAGTTGTGGTAGGCCCGGAAGAGGGACGTCCTCCTGCCTCCCTTAACACTACCGGGTATCAAAGCTCAGGCTGGGAAGTCCGAGAAAACAGTCTTTCCCAGGATCGCTTTCTGAGACCTGATGATTCTTTTGGTAGCTTTTGGCCTTGACCTTTCTACATAGCCTAAGCCAGTGTTTCTGAAACTCTGCACCAGAACCACCCGAAGGGCTGGTTAAACCAGTTTTGAACTTAGCAAGCTGAAGGGGATGCCAAGAATTAGTACTTTTTTCTTCCTTGCAGTACTGACTTCCCACTGAGCTACATTTCCAGTCCTATTTTATTTATTTTGAAACAGGGGCTTTCTAGGTCTGTCCGAGAATCTGTACTTGTACCAAGTTTCTTGGTATTGTGGCCGTTGTCACTGGTCCAAGGACCACACTTGGAGAACCCTTGGTCCAAACAAATAACTGATAGGGGACAAGAGGAGGTAGGTCAGGGAGGGTTCCTGGAGGACAGCTTCGGGCCATGAGTGAGAACTTGCCCAGTGGAGGAGCTGTGTGTGGAGGGAGCAGGTCCTGGCGCCTGCATGTGCCCTCTGGGCCCCAAGGCTGGTTGTGGGGTCTGGGCTCCACTTGGTGGCCTCTTGATGTAGAAGACAGTTTGGGACCAGAAGAGATGAAATCAGAGCTGGCAGGTATCATGGATGGTAGCACAGGCAGGAGAACGTCAGACAAGGCTGGAGAGGACTTCACAGCGAGCAAGAGGGAGCCGGCGCTGGTCCTCAGCCTGTCCTCCCTCCTTAACTCCTGGAGGATTTCTTCCATGACACACAGTCCTGTCCTCCCTCCTTAACTCCTGGAGGATTTCTTCCATGACACACAGTCCAAACCATGGGCTGACCCGTTATTCTCAGAGGTCATGAGATGAAGTATTGGTTTGCAATTAGCATTAAAAAAATAAATTAGAAGAGAGCGGGATTAAACAACCTTAGTTCACTGCACACATAGGTATCGTTTCATCAGGTTTGTCTCAGTTTTCCTGTGGGCCACAGCCCAAGGATCCGAGCCCAGGCTCTGTGCAGCCTCTAGCTCGCCAACCCCGTGTCGGGGTGGCCTTTGTCCCCAGCGAATCTAGCTCAGGCCTTGAGGCCCCTGCCCTGAGCACTGACCCCTAACCCAGGAAAGACAGGGTCCTGTGAGCTCCAGGTGAGGAGGGCGGAGTGGAGGGTGGAGGTGGAGAGCAAGCCGGGCCCTAGAAGGCCCCACAGAGGAGGGATTTATGGACAGGACTTGGATTTGGTAGCATGGTTTAGATTCAGAGCCCAGGGACTTTAGGAAGCACAGGGGTGGTGACTCAACTGGCCTTGCTGGAGTTCAGTGTGGGAGAAGAAAACTCACTTTCAAAAAGTAGTCTGAGGCCCAACAGAGATGGAAAATCCAAACAGAGCCTGAGGAGGCTTTAACTATCAGTTAACAAATTTAAGCAATGGATGCGGAAGCCGAGGGCGACTTGCCTGCTACCTGCCTAGGACACAAACATGGGCTTTGAAGGCTTCTGGCTCTGTTCTTCCAGGAAACCTTGAGCCTGCCACATACCACCCCAGGGCTCAACACTGTACAGTGCATCAGGGAATCCACAAACATCTCGGATGCACAGCAGGTGGACCTGTGGACCTGACCTAGATCCTCCTTTCCCTCCCAGGTGAGGAACACCTGAGCCAGAGATTGCGGGACCATCAGCCCACTCCTTGGGTCTTGCCAACACTTCCCCAAGTCTTCAGCAAGAATCTAGTCATCATGGTAACTGGGACTGCATTTGTTTTAAAAAATGTTATTTTCCCCTTTGTGTGGGCCAATCTCTTTTTAAGAAATTGTTATATATGGAACTGGGTGTGGTGGTGCAGACCTGTAATCCCAGCACTCAGAAGGCTGAGGCAGGAGGATTGCCATGAATTCGAGGCCAGCCAGAGCTAGGTAGTGAGTTCAAAGTCAGCCTGAACTACATAGTGAGAACCTGTCTCAAAACAAACAAAGAAACAAAAAACAAAATACAGCTATAAAGTGCTGCTTATTTCACTATAACTTATGGCCCATACAATTCCAAAAAACATTAATTTTAAAATCAAATCTTTTTATTCTTGATGGTCATGCAGGGAAGGAAAGAAGAAAACTCTGTAGGAAGCAGGTAGGTAATAATGGATGGGTTAGAAGTGGCAAGATTACCGTATTTGAACATTTTGATTGTAGGGATTCTTAGAACTGCAAAGAACTGGGATGAGGAGATTTGTACTACTACAGCATCTGGGAGTCTGAGCTCCTGCTTCGCCACCGCCCGGGTTTGAGTTGGGCCCTCAGCCTCTGGGTGGGCCTTTCTCTACCCAGCCTACAATTCTCCTAAGCCTGGGGACAGAGCGTGATGTGTGTGCACCATGCAGTCACACGCGGGGCTTACTACCTTCTGTCTTGAGGCCCCATTCTGTGGGCACCCTTTCATTCCACACCTAAGAAACTGAGTTCCAGCTTGCTCAGGGTCAGACCACACAGGTGGGTCCAGCCCCGTGACCAGGGGCTCCGTCCAGGGCTCCTTCTCACCCAGAGCTCCCTATCCAAAGCTTCTGGCCTCGCAGCCCCAAGACTCTGGAACTGGGATTTGCATCTGTGGCAGTGGCCAGGAAAGACTAGTGCTTTTATACTGAGGAATCGATAGCCTTTCACTGTATTTGTCTGATCAAGAATCCTAGCTATGGGGAATTTTCCACGTTTAAGCAATTTTCAGAAAGGCGTACCCACCCAAAAACACATGAAAAAGCCCCTGTCACTTTTGTTGTCCTCTTCCCTTAAATGGATTTAATGCCACAGAGGCCTAATTTATTTTTTAGTACAGTGCACACACTAGCTCACAAGGTCTTGAGCATTCCACTATACCATGGCTGATTGTAGTGCACAGCCCTATCTTAGCCCTTTTTTAATGCTATGTATGTAAAGAACATCAAGAATTGCATCTTATTTCCTCTCACCCACCTTGATTGAGGCAGAAAAAGGATAAACAGCAAGTGCTGTTGCAAATATCCGTCCAAAGTGGTAATTATTGCATCATTATATTCGCTATTTTACTTGTCATGTACCATTAGAAGGTAACAAGATCATTGTCACTCAAAGATTGTGGAGATAATTAGAGCATCTATAGGTTAGCAGGAAATCAAATTGGTGCTGGTACCCATCAATGCTGAGGCGCTGAACATAATTAGAGGGAAAATATGCAAAGGTTGAGATGAATAAAGCCCTGGGGATTAAATACCGTGACTGATTCGAGAGTGACTTCCACATTCTGACACTGCAGATGGTGACATCAAAATAGGTGTACAATAGAAGCCAGCGAGGTCTGCCAGAAATAGCTCATCAAGACGCCCCTGGTGCTTTCTGTAAGGTCCCAGGCAGTGCTGGATTTGGAAAACAGCGTTTATCATCTTTTCCAGCCCACTAGCTTTGCTTCATTATTTTCTCGCCCAGGGAGTCAGGTCTTAATGTATAAAATGGTGCTGAGTGAAATGGGCCTTCCTTGGCACCTATGTTTTAGACCTGAGAGTCCCACCCGTTTCCACAGCAGTGCTAAGTGTCCCTGACCCTGCCCAGCACGCCCCACAAATTCACAGCCCCCCCATTTGTGTCCAAGTCCCTGCCTCGAACCCACTGAGCAGCCTCCCGGAGCCTGCTAGCCCTGATGGCTGTTGGCTTTTTTCCAGAAGGGTATAAACACCAATCCAAAGAGTGATTCCATTGGGTTGATACAAGAAAATTTAACAAAAAAAATTTTTTTACATCTTAAAAAAGCAAAACAGATTTTAGAGGACAGGGGGAAGTCTGCAAATGGATGAGGGATATGCCACCATAATTCAGAGAGACATGGAAAGGAAACACCTGGAACATAAACCGGTGGAGTCCACAGATTGAAAATCGAAAGACCGAGCAGGCGAGTGCCGTGGTCAGTGCTTCTGCTGTGAGTTTGGAAGCAGGCTCGAGACACAAACACACTTGTCTACTACAAGACCCACAGCATACCTTCCCAGGACGTTTACAGCATTTTGTTCAGAACACACAAAAGAAAAAGCATCTGTAACTGGTTGTGGGGGGCACAAATGTCTTCAGATACTAATTGGCGGGTCACTAACCAAGTTGGAGTCGGCAGGGGAGCCTCCAGGTCTCACACAGGCCTGGTTCGAGCTGATTCTTGCACAAGTGTGGCTTCTTCCCTAAGCAATGATGGCCATCTCACACAGACAAGCAGCTGCAAGCTTGGTTCACATTTTTTAATAACATGGCACAGTTTACATAACACAAGAAGGCTCCGCCGATGAGAACATGCTGAAGATTCAGTTGCTTCACTTTTCTTTTCACATAGGATCTAGAAAGGACTTTATTACATACAGGATTAACAGCAAAAAGGTCTGTATAGAACAATCTCTTTACAATACTGAAAGCTACACTACAGTTCCAGTGTACATATTCCTTGGATTTTTTTTTTTAGTTGTCATCTTAAAAAAAAAAAAAACACTGCACAACATCTGGTGTTCACAAAATCTGAAGCTCACAACTAAACCTTCAGTTTACTACTAAAATAGATCTCTCTGCTCATTAGAAACAATGGCCTGTAGTTAACTTTTTTTTTTTTTGCAAAAACAGGATAACAACGCCAGATAGCACTTTAATATACTAGAAGACCAAATGGAACTAATTTTATTTCATACATGTATATTACAGTCCAGTAGACAAGATATATTGTATTTCTCTGCTAGTAAAGTCATATTCTCTCCAAATATGTAGACAAGAGGCTTAATGTATTATAAAAGTATTATGAAGAGACATTAAGATTGATGCAAACTCAAAAATACACGCACATACAAGACTTTTTCTCTGCCACCTTTCACCCTCTGCAATTCTCGATGGCTGCACTAGGCTGACCTGTCTCAGCGATTCCCAGAAACCAAGTCTAATAGAGACTAACCGGAATACAGTGAGTCACACTGGGAAATGTGCACCTTAAATCTGCCAGTTAGCGTTTACAGTGAAAACATATCCATCATCTGAGAAAACTTGAAGCTTTCTTTCAGGATCTGTTTGGTGTCGTGAAGTATTACAAAATGAGGAAGTGTGTACAGATATGAACTGGGACACACTAAAAATGAATGGCTCCCACGTGAGGTGTGCGCAAAATCACGTGACCGGCGGCGAGGGGATTCTGCCTTCTGCTCTGACTGGCACCACCACCGCCCCCTGATTTTGGCATCTGACACGCCCCATCCTCCCCGGCACTGGTTGCTCCTGTCCTCAGTTACCTTCCGGGGTGCGCCCGGCCCCCCAAGCCCTCAAGCAGCAACTTCAGATGCAAAGTTCCAGCCTGGGGTCCGATTTGAGAAATAGGGTGTTCTCTATTTGAAAAAAAACAAGCAAGGAAAACAGAGTCGTATCACGTAAGCGCTTGTTTAGGGAAAATATGACCTTAAGTATGTTGTAAATGGATTTGAAAAGGCTCCTTTGAGTTAGGTGGGCTTTTGTGAAAAGCCCTAACATTCATTGCATAGTTGAAGGGTTTAGCTGTCTATAACAATACACGGAAACACGGCCTTAGCGGACCGTGCTCACTGATACCAGGTCTGCAAATAGCACATTTTAAGAAGTATTAATGTATTATGTTACTTAATCTTTATCTATTTACATCTGTACAAAGTAAAGCTTTCATCTTACCCTTTTGCATATATGAACCATCAGCTCATGAAGCAATCTTTTTTACACGCTATGTACACACGGCCTTCCCTTCCCCTCCGAGAGAGCTCTGCGAGACGGATCGGATCGTGTGGGCGCCCCCAACCCCCAAAGCCCATCCGAACGGTGTGTGTTGTCCTCTTCACTGTTTTGGTTCAAATC
Source organism: Heterocephalus glaber (assembly GCF_053883595.1). Lineage (NCBI taxonomy): Eukaryota > Metazoa > Chordata > Mammalia > Rodentia > Bathyergidae > Heterocephalus > Heterocephalus glaber. The sequence continues at coordinate 17,940,428 of NW_028258381.1, forward strand.
AAAAAGTTTTATAGAAGGAACAAAAAAGAGGAGACATGAGGACATACGAGTTGGCTAAAAGATCTGAAAAATTTCAACATATGATATACAAAAACGTTTCAAAATCTGCGCGGAGTCTGTACACTGTACAGGGGCGGAGGTGGGGGCTGGGCGCCCGCAGTCCGGAGAGGCGGGTTCCGCTCGGGCGCTCGCTTTCTCGTCCCACGTCCAGGTCTTCCTGTCCCCCCTCACCGGGCTTCGATGTCCTTGAGCGTGTGTGAGGGGGGCCTCTCCCGGATCTCCGCGGACAGCGGGGTAGTCCTGCGTGGGGACCCTGGGCGGGCCCCCAGCGTGGAGATGAGCGGCGGGGGCGCGCTCAGCGCCGCTGTGGGCGGGGTCTTATTGAGCAGCCCGTTCTGGTGGCCAGCAGTGGGGCTGATCCGGGGGTAGTGCATGCTCGGGAGCCCCGGCGCCAGGAGGCCGGGGTGCGGCAGGTGTCCGTCCAGGGCGGCGGGGTGCACGGCGTGCAGCCGCGGGTGCTCGTAGTCGTCGCGCAGCAGGTGCAGGCGCTCGCGCTCGTCCAGGTGCGTGCCCCGCTCGTGCTCACGCCGCGGGTCCATGGGCAGCGGGGGGTGGGGGTGAGGGTGGTGGTGGTGGTGGCTGTAATCGTGGGGCTCCCGATCCCGGAAGGAGCGGTCGGCCTCGTAGAGCCGCGGGGCAGAGAGCCGGTGCAGCGGGTCGCTGCGCAGCAGGAAGTCCCTGCCCAGAGGGTCCCGGCGGTGCACGTCCAGTTCCCGGTAGGGGTCCCTCAGGGGGTCCCGGATGGGGTCCCAGTGGAAAGAGGGGTACGGGAAGCGCTCGCCCCCCGGAATGGGACTGAGGCCCATGAAGGGGGTCATCATGCGAGTCCTGTCCAGGCTGCTGATGCTGTTCATGGGGTGGATGCCCGTCACCCCCACCGTCATGGGCATGGATGCCAGCGGCCCCGCGTGCACGCCGGCCGAGGAGCTGGGCGGCGGCGGCGGCGGCGGGGGCGGCGGCGGCTGCTCCGAGGGGCGATGGGCCTGCGCGGAGGCGGCGGCAGCGGCGGCCTCCGGGGCCAGGTCGTGGTCTTCCTTGCGCTCCTCCTTCACCTTGACCTCCGAGCTCTTCCGGGGGTGCTCGTAGGCCGCCTCGCCCTTGCGCGGCTCGGCCTCGCGGCTCGAGGTGCTGCCGGGCCGGGCGCCGTCTGCCGCGGGGGCGCGCGCGAAGGGCGAGGGCGCGCGGGCCGCCTGCTTGGCGTCGTCGCCCGCGGCGCGCGCCTCGTGGCCATGCGCGTCCTTCTCGGGCGCGTGGCCCTCCTTCGCCTTGTGCTCCTCCGCGGCCAGGTCCTTGCGGGATTCCGAGTGCTCCCGTTCCCTCTCTTTGGGTTTGTCTTTCTCGCGAGCCTCGGTGTTCAAATGACCCCTGATCTGTTCGGCAGAGCTGCGGTTATGTCCCAGGGCGCCCACCGGGAGCATAGGTGCTGGTGAAGGATGGCTGGAGTGTCTCTTCTCGACGCTTTCCCTGGGCAGAGAGAGGGACACAGGACACGAATGAAGCGGGCCTGCGCGGGGCGAGGGGCGGGCTGCAATGAGATGGCGGTGGAAAGGACCGGCGGGCGTGGCTCCCGCCTGCCCCCTGAGCTGAGCGCCTAGATTTCCGAGGAAACTCCGTGGGGTAAAGCGCTGGGGATGAGGTGAATGAGAGAGCCTAGGGGGACATTGTTCTATCTGTGTTTAAGAGCCGAGGGCCTCAGTCGGGATCAGAGAACTTTCAGAGAGCCAGGACGGGCCAGGCGGCCCCTGGGTCGGTGACGTGGCGACAGGAGCACTCGCCCAGACTTTCAGGATCGGGCGATGTCGGGAGTCACGGCCTAAGGGCCCAAATGCAGGCACCACTTTTCCTTCCAACGCTGGACAGAGACCGGAAGGCGGAGTTTAAGGTAAACTCAGGGGGTCTTGTGCTGCTGACACTCAGACCAGAGGCCTTTTTGGAGTAAAGGATGCGGGCACAGAACAAGCTCTAAGGTGAAGCGAGGGTCTGAAAGGAAACCAAGTTCCTGAACTCCCGGGTGCCCCAGTCTGGCCAGCAGGTGGAGGCAGGGTAGTAGGAAAAGTGGGGCCACAAACACAGAACCTCGCGGGGGAAATAGAACAAGTGAGAGAACATCCATGGACACGCATGGAAACGAGAACGCCAGAGACTTGCCTTGGATAGGGACAGAAAATGCCGGACAAGGTAAAACGTGGAGGCTTAAGATGAAGAATCAGGGAAGTCTTAGCAGAGCCCCAAGACACAGCCTTCGAAGGGAGGGGAGGAAGAGAGAAGCAAGACACGTGGAGGGCAAAGTGGTGTCCACAGGGGGAGAATTCAGGAGGTGCCCCTGTGACCTTAAAGGGAAGCTCGGAAGAAGAGTGTATTTTATTAAGTTTCCCGACTTCAATCCAAGAGGCCATTTTGATGCCATCAAGACAAATCTGAGAAGCTCTGCCGGCCACATCCTGCGTTCCGCTCAGTAACAGGTTATCTGGAGCTCAGGGCTCAGGCTCCAACACTCTGGGCTGCCACACTTTCCCAGGTTACAGCTCAGAGCTGAAGGCTGGAAGTAGCCTCCTCACTGGTTAAGAGAACTCTGATCATATGGACGTGATGGGAAATACATCTTTTTATTTTGTGAGAAAGGGATCAAACAGCATAGCATAATGGCCTGTGAGGAATATCTACTAATCTGTCATACAGCCTGCAAAGCCGAACATTTAAAAATTATCAGGACATACACACATACACAGAATATATACAATAAAGAGAAATGGAAGAGTTGGATCAAATTTGACTCTTCAGTGAGTGATCATTAGGTATTTCTTGTTAAGCATATCTGGTACATTCCTTGCTTACCCGTTAATTCAGAAGGAATATAGCGTAGGAAAGACAAAAAAAGAGACCCTCTGTCAAGAATGCTTATGACATTCTTCAGAAAACAATCCTACAAGATGTTTCCTCTTTAAGGCTACTTCCTTTAGGCGGGGTCACTGTGTACCGAAACAACCATGGTTAATAGAATTTATTATCCCCTGGCAAAACCAACCCAAAACTTCTTGCTGGCCTGTCTCAAAATTTAGGTTAGTAAGATTTTACTGGTTATCTGTGAGTCCCAGGCTTTGAGTTTGAACAAAACTTGAGAAAAATATGATGAGGCAATGCAAACATGACTTTCTAAATGCAAACAAAAAGAGAGAAAGAGAAAAACCTATGGATGACTGAATGGACTGCACGAACTTGAAAGCAAATATGGCATTGATTCATGCTGTGTGTGTTCGGTCCAAAGTTGCAACTCTCTGTCTCATGGAGGAAGATTTACATTTGGACACATTAATGCTTCTGGGACTTGGGATGTTCTGCGTGCATCACTGCCTCTGAGACAGGCATCTTTCACTGTGCTAGAGGCTATCCTGAGGTCACGACACACTGAGTGCCCTGGGGTGCTGGCTCCGGAGCTGAGAGGGGCCCTGTGGCCTGGGTGGGAGATGGGGCTGGGGGCAGCTGGAGCACGAGGCTGGGCCGGGGAGGGTGGGCGGCTGGTTGCATTGGTACGTGGCACAGAGCGGGCTCCCCCATTGGGACTCGAGAGCGGTTTCTTTCCGTACCTTTCTTTGTCATCTTTACTAACAGATGAGTCTCGTTTATCTACATCTCTATCTCTGTCATGAGCTGCAGCGGACGCGCTGCGCTCCAGCTCCCCTGGCTTCAGCCAGGGCGGAGGGGTCGGGAACGACGGAGGCGTTCGGTGCAGCCGGTTCCAGGGTTCGTGAGGGTTGCTAAAGCTCTGCACACTGGGGCCATCCTTGTGGCCGAACATTGAGTTGGGTGCTGAAATGGTGAAGTGGAGAACAAAAAGGTTTAAGAGAAATTATATAATCTGCTGTAATGAAGGTACTTACCAAAAAACTTTTAACAGCATTCAGAGTTAAAATGAATACATATTATTGGGAGCTGGAAAAGGAAAGGAGATTAACAAATTCATTAGAGGAACTCTTGTCCTACACTGGAGATGTAGCTCAGTTGTTTTTTTGTTTTTCTTTAAAAAAGACCAAAAGCAGATGTGGGGTGGGGGGGTGAGGGATCAAAGATGAAAGGGACCAAATGGGTGGGTGTCGTTTTCACCTAATCAGACATATCCGGTGCATGCAGAAGTCCCAAGCATGCAGGAGGTGTATGATGATGGTGCCACTCAGATCACTCAACTCCAAGAAGAACACAGTTTCCTCTGCCCATCCTGCTAAGGCGACCGCTACTCCTTCCAACACAAGCGAACTAAAACCAAGGTCCCCCGAGACGACACGGGACCTTGACCTGAACTGATGCATAATGTCACCATGCTGAATTTTAAATCAAAGCTTCATGGTGATCGGGGGCTCAGAGTGACATCTTAGGTTTCTTGTACTCCAGAAATATGAAATGTGGCAGCAGAAAAGGCAGCCGAGGACTTGGTGACTAAATGCTGTCCAGAACATGAGCGCGGGTTGCATCTCTCTTCCTATTCAAGGTGAACATTTTAATAGTAGAAAGCTACATGGTTCCCTCACAGCTCCTGGAGTATGACGCGCTGCCAGCTTATTTTGAGTCTGCTATTCTTCAGTGTACTTGTGATTCCCAGCAGTGCCAAAGGCAAGATAAAATTTTAAAATTGTTTTTACTTGTAATGTGTGCTATAGCCAAAATCTTGACTAGCAGAAATGGGATGTAGATGAGACGATAAACTTACATAAGCTTTTGGCAGACAGTAACCAACTCCACTGCCCTTCCTGGCCCTCAGTACCACAGGCTGAGCGAGGGATCTCTTTAGAGGGGTAGCTTTGCACACTTGCACCTAACTCCATTGCTCTGGCCTGCTCTTTGCAATGACAGAGCCTAAGTTTGTTTCCCAAGAGTACAGTTTCCTTTTATATAAAAGGGTCAGGAACCATATGCAAGTCAGAGGAGAGAAACAGTCCGAGGCGGATTTGAAAAAGTTAGAGGTACTCACTAACTGAAGGGTTTCCAAGTCCCCCAAAAGCATTGCCACCGACTGCCGCAAGGCCTGTGAACGTAGATGGCCGATTAAAAGGCTCTGCAGAAAGATTGGGAAGAAGGGAAGGGTCACCACCTCTGCTGAGCAAGCGACGCGCGCTCTGTAACACGGCTCCTCGCCGTCTCGGCGCCTGTCTCACTTCTGCTGGACTGGGTGAAAGGTCTGCATCGCACTTGGATTTAGGTGCTGATTAGCAGAATGTTTACAAGGTGCTTTTTCTAGAATGCTGCACTTTGCCCAGGGGGACGGTACCCTAGATTTTCAGCTGCCTTCCTGCCCAGGGATCCCTCTTCCGGGAATGAGCTCTGCAGGTTCTAACTATCTTAGAGTACATCTCTGGATGTTGTTGTTATGAGCTTGTGTGCTTGCAGAAAACACCAGATCATAAAGACCACAGGAAGCATAAACACTTACTAGGACAAGGCACATTAACAGGGCAGTAAAATGTGAGGTAACCAAAATAAAAAATCCTTTTCAACATCGTATTGTCTTTCTTCGCGCTCCAGGAGGTGCCCTTAGCTGTGGGGTGGGATTTCACCATCTCCCTCCAGTGGGTGGGGCCAGGCAGTGCTAAACTTGGGGACTGGAAACACCCAGGATCAGCTCCCCCTCCAGGCACCCCAATAACTCCAGACAGAAGCTGACTAAGTGCAGATCTACCACCAAAGGGGGACAGTGTAAGAGGCCCTCAAATCCAGAAGGTGGTGGCACGTGTTGACACCATTTTCCCTCGGCGGTGGGTGAGGCACGGGGGACTGTCAAAGACGTGCCAGCCAGTGAAGTCAGAGCACCGGAAACGCAGCCTGGCACATCTGAGGTGCACACAGTTCCCACCACGGAGCACCAACTCACCTAGGTGGGCAGCAGGGTTGAGGAAGTTGCTGTGATGAGGAGGTGGCCCAAAGGGGGTTCCGGTTGGGTGTGCAGCACCTATCGAGTCAAATATAACCAAGTCAGATGTCAACAAAGCGAACCTCTAGATAGTGACTGTCTCCAGCTTGCTCGGGTGCCCACAGGCATGAATGTTAACAAAGGGACTACGTGGCTAAGGCCCACCCAGACCCCGCAGGCAACATGCTAGGTCAAAGAAAATGTGCTTGCTATGAAGTAGGAAGCAAACCCTCTCTCCTCTTTTCTAGCGGGGCTGACCACCACCAAAATAGGCGCTGCTTTTGAAAGCTGACAGCACACAAAATTAGAAACATGGAGATGACTGCTGGGGGTGTGGAGGACGGGTCTACAGCCAAGAAAGTCTGGAGAAATACTGGGTTAGCAAGTGTGAAGTGAGGCCCTCCACCGAAGGCCCTGTCCCACTTTCTCCAAGAGGGGAGCATGAGGACGAGGACTCCCTTTTTCACAGAGCATCTGGGGGGGGGGCGGGGTTCGCTGTCCTGAAGCTCAGGTCTGGGCTGTACTCCTCTGGCCCCCAGAGACGCTCCACTCCTTCCCTACGGCACACGTTAGCTCTCCTGCACCTAGGCTGAAGGGTCTCACAGGTCTCAACCCTAGGATATGCCTTGCTGCAAGTTACATGAGGCTCTGGGAGACGAAGGACTCTGATGTCTCTCAACTTGCAGTGCCAGAAAAGGCTGTTTCATTCACACACTTCGAACACCAAAAAAACGTATAACTGACTCTCTTAGTCTTTACTCTGCCTGCCGGAGAACTTAAAGATCAAAGTTTCTTTCCTTACATTTTCCCTTTATCTCTATTTCCTCCTCTACTTTATGCCATGTCTAACACTCGCTTGTTTGAGTTGCCTCAAATCCTTTTCCTGAAGGATGCTGGGAAAGGAAAGAGAGGCCAGGCACCTGTGACAGAATCTCAGAAGCTGAAGGTACCCAAGAGGTTGTCCATCCTGCCCCAGATGGTGGCTTATTCTCCACCTGGGAAGTGTTAAAATGATACCCGATCTCCACGGGGCGAATCTACTCCAGCACGTTCATCTGGCATTGCTAGCGTTGCCAGTTACATATAATTTTAGCCACGTACTGTCTCTGAAGTACAAGCTAATTAATGCTTCAATGCAGACCAGAGCCTTGCTCAGCCCAAGGCCCCCAGGGATGCCTACACTTCCAGAATTATTGAAGCAAAAGAAGCCAATTCATCCACTTGGGTTAAATGAAAGCCAGAGAGAAATTTCTCTGTTTCTGTCCAAAAATTGCTCTTAATGTAGTCCTGTCTTAGAGCTAGGTGCCATGGTAACGGAGCCTTCAAATACATCCCTAGACAGAAGTGACAGAGAAAAACCCAAGACCTTAGCAAATTCCATCTACCCTCAAGGGTGATTCACTTGCACTGGCAACAAGGTCTACAATAATGATGATTTCTTGCAATGTGGGTTATTTCTTTTTTCCTCAATGGAAGAGCCATGGGTCTGCCAAAATTGAGTCTTGGATCAAAGCCTGGGAAGGGAGCCGGCAGGATGGATATGAAGTTGTTCCCTAAGGGTCAGAAACAGCAAGCCCCTTCAGTATTGATGTCTACTTAGCACAGTGGGTATGAAGGTACGGAGCTCATTACTAGGACGAGTTCAGTACCACTGTTTTTGAGTATTTACCGAGCAGAAGCCATGTCAGGCAGTACGCATTAAAAACAGCTTTAGAAAAGGCTGAATGATGAGGAGCCCTTGACACCAAGGGGCTGTTCCCATCCACCGAATATTCCCTACGGCCGCTGACTTTGGATTGCGTCTACCTGGCACAGGAAGGGCAGTTCTCGGATGCGCTTCCCTCAGTCTTCTCCTCCCCAACTTTCCCTCCCATGGATCCTTGGGAGTGTGTGTTTTCAGAGGTTAAACGGATTACAAATCCAATGGACAGGTCACAGGTGTAACAAGCAGAACAGCTTTCTCCCTAAATTTCCTCCACCTCAATACCCAGCCAGGCAATGTGATGTTCTACAGCAGAGAAACCCAGCCAGCCAGCACCCAAGGGGACCCCTTCCTGATCACAGACCGTCTGCAGCTATCTTAATGGATTTCTTTATCCTCAGACCCTGGAAACCCAGTGTGACCGAGTGGTACGGTGCAAAATCACAACGCTCTGTGGGCACCTAGAGGAAGGGTGACCACATTCTTCTGCAATTCCTGGCACTGTTTCCTTCTGATTTGCCCTTGCAAGCTTTCCGATCATTTTCAAAAGCATCTGGCATGCCTGTGAGTTACACTGGTTTAACACAGAAGCAAATAATAAGCCGAAGCAGTATGAGTCCCCATAAAGGAGGATGGTCGCTTCTTCCTTCTGAGGGTGCCTAGACAGAGAGCCTGATGGACCATTCCAGGCGGTGACTGAGCAGTGACGAGGAGCCTACATTTCTCAGCTCTCCACTCCTCCTCTGAACTCACCAGCAGCAGAGAACAAAGTCGAAGGCCGGGCCAGGTCATGGGGGTGGTGGATGGCTCCAAAGAGACTGGGGCCTGGCGGGCGGCTCAGGAACTCAGGTTTCAGTCCAAAGTCCAACTTATGTGGGTCTGACTGCATCTGTTTCTGAAACAGCAAGGGGAAAAAAGATGAAATCCCAAGAAAGATTTTAACAAAGAGCCTGAGCCTGGCAGACTGAACTCTGTGAAGGGGGCACTTGGGTGCAGAGCCCTAATCAGGTTCAAGTTTACAAACACTGTGAGATGCGGCACCCCAGAAACCATTTAACCCTCTTGGGGCAGGAAAGTGGGTCACCTAACAGAGACCAGCAGTGCCCACTGCTGGGTAGTACTGCCTCTCACATCAGAAACTGCAAGCTGCAAATGAGCATTCGGCCGTTGAGGCTGCAAGGTTTAAGGAATACGAGTGTATTCTATTTATTCAAACTGGCACTACTTCTGGAGTAGTTTATTATTTTGCTATAAAGGGCCATTTTAGCAAGTTTTAAAATGATAGTATTTTAAGGCTCATTTTATTAGGAATTCTGCATGAATAATCTACTGTGTAAATTAATTGTTTAATGACTTGGCCATACTCTAACAGATCACAGCACATTAGTAACCAAACATTATGAAGAAATATCTGCATGCCTACAAGCTAATTTTCAAATGATCACTGTTGCATATTTAAAAAACAACAACAAATGAAACAAAGGAGAGGTACTGATTTAACTAGTAGGTCTTTTCTTTTCCCTTCTGCCCCCAATTTCCTGAAGAGGAGGAGGAGGAGGTCAGATTGCCCCAGTAAACACCGATACCCTCTCTTGTTGGGAGTCCTCACCATCCGGCCTAAAGCTAATCCTTCAGTTCGCCTTCTCTAGGTCTGTAGACATTGGCCCATAACCTTCCCCTGGGCATTGTTCTGGAGGTGGGCAGCCCCAGTGGTTTCAGGGTCGCCCCACCTTCTTGACTCTTCTCTTGGGATCTGCTTCCTGCCTCTCCAGACCGGCCTTGCCCCTCTCCTCTGGTAGCCTGGGGCCCTGGGATCTGAGGCTGCGAGTTGCCTTCCCACCCCTCTCCTGCTCTTGCACTGCCCCCAGCCTGCGTCTGACTCACTCTTCCAATCTCTCGGACTTGACTGACCCCAGCTGGCCCCATTCTTGTCCCACCCCAAACGTTATGCTCTGAGTGATCTTTGCCCACTGTCCAATGACAGAGATGATAAAGCATCTATGTGGACAGAGCATGGTGTGAGGGTCAGAGCTGAGGGAAGGTCCCCATTCCCTTATTGCTACAGGTCAAAACCCTACTCATCCACTGCCCCCATTTGAAGGAAAACCTGAGCACCTTGGGGTAGGAGTGACACCCTTTAGAAATACACAGCACTTCTGTCACCAATACACACATGCACTGATCCTCCCTATGGAACACTGAAGCAACCAGAGGACAGGAGAGAGGAGCGTCCCCTGCCTGCCATGCTACATAATCTGACGGCTGCAGACTCTTGGTAAGTACTTGGTGAGTCACTAAAAGAATGAGTAAATGAACGTTACAGAAAAGGGACCGGATGACTTCTGCCCAAATCTATAGGGAAAACTCTAATGAAAGTCCCAGTAGAAAGTAATAGCCAAACCCCCAAACCAAGCTCCTAATTCACTATAAATCTGTAAAAATATTATCAGTCCCTCTTTTAATTTGGTTGCCAGATTATTTAGTGCTAATATTGCATGGTGCACAGCACAGTTTCATTAAACACAACTTAGGTCTATGAAGCAAAATGGAGCTTGGGGATTACAAACAGTTTGGAGGGAAGGAAAGATGAATGGAGTCATCTCGTGTTCAAGAGGTCTTGCTAATTGAATTGGGATAATGAAAGTTTAAGTCACTGGGGGCATTTTTATGGAGAAGTGGGAAAGTGGCACATACATCCTTCATCGCTTTAAACCAAAGGAGTTAACAGGAAGACATGTTTTACCTACTGATCTGCTAACCATGCCATCCTGAACCAAAAGTGAATTGAACTAATCATCAAAATCTAGTTAGCTCTTCAGAGGACACACACTTTCCAGTGAAGTTAAAGTGTAAGGTTTCTAATTAAACCTTGCTTAACAATAGAGTCAAAGTGAGCAAAACTCACTGATGGGATGGTAGGAGAAAGACGAGGTGTTGGCAACTGAAGCAAAATGTCTTAGGGAGCTTTGTTCATTTACTGAGGTTTACTTTTTCTCTTTGAACTAGGTTTTGTTTGGTTTGAATTTTTATTTTTTATTAGTATATGTTTGCAGTGCATAATGCCTGCCTTCCTTGTGGGGAGTCAGGGCACCCGTCCAAGAGCATTTCTCTGATGACTCACTCTTCTCTGCATACTGGCCTCCTGGACTACTCTCATGATGTTTCTCACATGCTGTGAGGACGAAGAGCTTGTTCATGAACCCATGGATTCAGTGATAAAAGCTTGTTTATGAAGCAAAGGATTAACTGAAGCTTACTGGAATGACCAATTGGATGTTTTCTACCATTTTTCCAGCCAGTTACCCAGACTTAAAATCTGTCACTTTGTCAGTTACTTTGTCCCTTAAGCCAAGCACTGGCCCCATGTCAGCTTCCTTGTAATTTTTGTTCTTTTCCATATTGTGTTATTAAGACTTAGTTAAAGCAGGATGTATTTAACTATATGATGAAAACACACACACACACACACACAGACACACACACACACACAAATTTACCTACAGACAGGGTAACTGGCCAGAAGGTGGTTCTGGCAGTACTGACTATATTCTTTTTTTTGGTACCAGGGATCGAACTTGGGACCTTGCGCTTGCGAGGCAGGCGGAACCACTGAGCTAAATAAATCCCGGCCCAGTACTGACTGTATTCTAATGGCTGACACTGGTCACCAGAAGGATTAGTGAAAGGTCACTGCAAACCCAATGCTACTTCTAGAAGAGTAATTGTTAATTATTTGCATTGATAATGGCTGTTCAGTATGGTGTCTTCATATGGGGTATAAATTACTCTTTATCATTTTTCCAAAGCCATAAAATGAAAAGTATATACCAATCATTACTTAAAAGCAAAACAAAACATTCACTGTTGGCTCTTCTGAGCTACTATTTTTCATACTCTAATTCTAGCCCACTCTAATTAGATTCTCAAACCTTTATTTCAGGATTTAATCCATATTTGAGCCCTTTGGGTCAATAAGATGACAAATTCATAAAAAAGGAAAACTATACTAGGGAATTATCAGTTTGCTTTTGTTTTGTAACTGCTGGTTGTTTCCCTAATTACTAATAAGATTGCTCCATAGTTTTTCCAAGAGGGACTTGATCCTTCCTGCCTGAGGGTTTTTAGATCCCATTTAGGTGTTCCACGTGGACCACACACTCCTCCCCACCCCCATCCGCCCTGATCCAGGAAGTCAGACTGACCTTGACTTTCTGTTGGTGGTGGTAAATCTGCCAGGCGATGTGAACATGCATAGCACACCACTTCCCTGGTTTCTGGAACAAGAAAGAGCAATGTGGTCAGAAGAAAGACACTCTGGAGAAACCACCTTCAATTTCCCCCAAGCTTTCTGCAGATCTTGGCTACAGAGGCTTTTCTCATGAAACAACAAGAGTGCTCTGTGCCCTCCAAGTGCCTCCCATCAGCCTCTTTCCAATGCCCAGTCATGAGAGAGTCACAATTAGTTGGCCCCCTCTTCCCACGTGGGTCTAAGATGTCAGCTAAGCTCAGGAAACCCATCTTGTCCTGGTTACCAAGGACAAGATGGCAAAAGCCCACTTTGTGTCTCCTTCTTTTCTGGTGCCAGCTGGCAGATCTGGTAGAATAGGAAGTCCTACTTAACAAATGTTGCCATGCTATAATGCAAATCAGCTGTTCAGAAGAGCTAATTAGGGAATGTCTGTGAATCAAATCAAAACAAGAAAAGGGTACAGGGCCTGTCATAACCTCCCCCAAGACTGTCTTTTAACCCTCAAAATGGTATAAAGAAATGTATCACATTTAAATTTAAGCCCAGAGACTGCAAATGTTTCACTAAGTGCCAACTACCCATTCATGTTGGTGAGCACTATTCACTGCTAAGTTAAGAGAAGAGAAAAGAAAAAAGAATTTCTTCCTTCCTGCTCTCTAGGCTTCTGCAGATATCAAGTTCCTCTTCCAACCTCTGAGGAGTATATATCAATCCAAATCTAATTATTTCCTGCCTTGCCTTCCGAGCAGTAGAGTAACTGCATGTAGATTCTCTTCTACCAACTAGAGGGCAAGTAATCTACCCTTCAGCTCCAAGTGCAAGCTCCGTAACTACTGGATGGATGAGAAGAAAACACGGCCCCATTTTACACTGGCAAAGGACAGAAGTTTATGGTTTTTGTAGTAACGAACTGTTCCTGAACTATATAATTAAATTTAAATCTGGAACCATTTTTTTCCTCTTGTAATGGAATTATGGTTTTATAAAAAAAACCTACACACTCCCTCACCTAAGTGATGAAAAAGGTCTTTTCCCCTTTGGGAAAATGGAATTATCTAATAGTATGCACCAGAAATGGGTTATGTAGAGTAGGAAGTCTACTGTCCATGCATCTTCCACCCAACCACCCACTGCCTTTGTCTCTGCACCCAGCCCCACACCAGGTAACTCAACATCCACTCAGAGGTTGCCTGCTGGCCGAGCTCCAGTCCTCAGGAACATTTTGCTTTTAACAAGATGTTAAACAAACCAATTCCTCTAATATCCCTTCCTGCACCAGAGAAATAGGTCTAATAGTTATGGCAAGCCAATGTCACTTAGTTCTGAATAAGGGAGCCACTAGCCAAAATAAACAGATCCAACATTTGTATTTTCTAAGGGTAAGAAAGACTGACTTCAGCCTCTAGTTTAAATCTTTCCCCTTATGATCCAAACCCTTTGGCAGACCTACTAACACCAGAATCTGACTCAGGTCCATTTTATCTATTACAAGAATAAGCCAATGGCCTGGCTTCCTCCAATACTCAAAGCAAAACAATTTAGTCTATTTTCAATTATGCTACCTGCAAAACCCAACCACTGTTTTTCCACCCTTTTACTTCAAGTATGGCTTATTTTCTTGTTACGGACTTGTATTTTTAACCCACGGGGAGTCAAAAGGAGGTTGCAAAGCAGTTCTAGAAGAAGCTTTCTTACCCTTAGCATAGGTCTGAAAGGATCTGTCAACTGTGAAGAGAAAATGACAACTTGGTTACATGCCTGTCACTCAAACAATTGCTCTAATTAACAAATTTGTAGTGCTTCATTAGGAGGGGAAATTAAAATGTTAGAATTTTACTTTTAAATGAAGCCCTTTTAGAGAATAATTAGCCAGTTTTCACACTATCAAAAGTACCAACTGTCCCCTCCCCCACTTCCCAGGCCTTGGAACCCAGAGGCTGGCAAGGCCCTGTGCGAGTTTAATGGACGGCAGTGTGCCCTCTGGCGCTGCACTCTGTCCTGAGTCTTCCACACCACAGACCAGGCTGGAGGCTGGGTGCCAGGGGCTGTCCAGGGAGAACCGTCCTCCCCAGACAGGAGAACCAGGAGCACTTTTACAACACCCTCTCTTCCACAACTGTGCGGCACTTACAGGTGTTCGATGTCTTCAGGAAGCTCACTAAGCATCATAAAAATACTGACTCGGTGGGGTCATTTTTACTTTCTGCCTAACTCTCATCATCAATTTCTGACTGTCCTTAGAAAAAGACAATATTGTAAAAGGTAATCATGTTTTTTGCATTTATTATAAAGATAAATATAAACAACAATCAATAGAGAAGATTATATCTATTGCATAACTTCAAATTCTTTTTTTGGAAGTAGGCGGCATTATAAATTATTGATAAATACTATAACTATAGCATAATGGATATTTTATTTAGCTCTAGAACACAAAGGATCCCTGCAACATTAAAAATAGAGGCCCTCAAGTGCAGTATGGTCCTGTAACTTTCTGACCTCAGGGAAGGAGTCCTGACTTCCAGGAAGAAAAGCATTCGGTGCTTTTCCATTAAAAAAAAAATTCTGTAGTTATTTCTTTTATGTAAGACAAATTCAAGGAGTTGTACACAGAGAAGAGCGCTGAGTAGAAACCAGACAAGCAGTGTCTAATTTCTAGGGTCAGCCCGTAAGTAAGCCCTTCCTTTGTCTTCTCTCACTGGCAAATCAGTCCCCTTGTGTCATTCCTAGGTCCCCAGGAGCCTTTGTCTTCAAGAATGACTGGCACTTTCTTGCAGAACTCAAAGGGAGAGCTGAAACAGCAGCTCTTGCAAATAAACGTGCTGGGGAGAGCATGAGCACTGGGTGGGCAGGCCGCGCAGACAGCCCTGGCGTTACCTGAGACCAAGCCTGACTTTGCACGTACCCTCGGGTCCTTTTGGAGTAAAGTGTGTGGGACTGTCCCAGGCCGAGCAGCGACATCGATAGGGTTGGATGTCTACAAATTAATTAGACCACAGCTTAGGAAGCACAGAACACGGGACATAAAAGCAAGATCTTTCCTTCATTCTAACTGACAGAAGCGAAACTTCATTGCTTGTTTCATTCTGGGTCGAGACCCATTTTTCTCAGTGACCACACATGCTCTGGATGAGAATTCGCTCCCTCTTCTCTGCAGGGGCTCTGGCCAGAGACTGCTTGCTCTCTCTTGCCATGGCATCCTTCTACATCAGAGAGCAGACCCCCAGCACATTTCACAGCAATAAAAAGCCCAGGACCCAAAAGAGAAGCAACACACCAAAATGCTGCCCCCTAAATCCTCCCTTCTTCCCAGAATCCACAGTACTGACACTATTTTTTTCTCTTTGCTTTATCACCAAACATTGCAAGAAATGCTTAAGTGAATGTTACTATAATTTGCAGTATCAGGTGCTTCTCATCAGAATAGCTGACAGTATTTTACAGACATTAAGCTAACTCTCTAAATTTTAACTGGCAGACAATAACAAGAAATTACACTCAGTAATTACTCATTAGCAGCAGTGGAAATGGGACAAGAGAACCTAATTTAGGGACCATGCAGATCTACCATTAAATTTTGCTTTTGTCTTTCCTATTCCCACTACCATTTAAAAATATTAATAATAATATTAACCTTATCAACAGGCTTTTGTCCTT
This sequence comes from Heterocephalus glaber, assembly GCF_053883595.1. Lineage (NCBI taxonomy): Eukaryota > Metazoa > Chordata > Mammalia > Rodentia > Bathyergidae > Heterocephalus > Heterocephalus glaber. The sequence goes on from NW_028258381.1 coordinate 17,955,995, forward strand.
TGAATTAGCAACAACACAAAGTCTACTTTGGGCGGAGTCACTACTATCTTGTGGGAAGAGGCTTTAAAAACTCACACTGGTTATTTTATTTAAGAAATCACACCTTCTATGAATACTCTCACACAAGTTAACTCGTGTAGAAAAAGCTCAAGTTTAGGCACGAGCTTGCCTACAAGGAGAAAGGGGTAAAGAGGAATGAAAGAAAGAAAAGCAATCAGCTGCAGTACAACTAACAATTAAGCTGGAGTTGTTAACAGCCTGATTTGCATACATATGAAGAACTCCACTAATGAACCGCAATCTACATATTCAATCAGGAAGATGGCCTGGAAAGGCCTATTTCAACACCAGGAGAGACACTTTCTTGCCCAGATGTAGTTTTCTGTGTGATTGGATAATTGTGAGTGAGGGAAATAGTCTAATTTATTAAATGACCTACCAGTCTGTTTGGGGATGCACTAGAGATTTGTCTCAACCTAGAGGGGACAGACCAGGGTCTGAGGGGGTAGTGAAGAGTAGATGGGGAGGAAGGAGTTTTAAAATCACCATTATTTTATCTTGAGATAGGAGGCTTTTACCACGGCCATCATAAAAGCCCTGTGTATATATAACCTATAAACTGCAAGTCCAGGCTAATGCATGTGATTTTGAAGGTGTAGCCATCCTACCCAATGCCTTTTAATTTCTTTCCCTATTTCTAGTTTTAAGGCAATGTGCCTTTGAAAATGCAGTGTGTGCTCCTCCTGGGAGATTATGGCCCAAAATGCATGTTTGTCTTAGAAATGGCATGAGGGAAAAAAGAAAACCACACACACACACACACACACACACACACACACACACACACACTAAACCGTCTCGCTTTAAAATCTGAGAACGTTACCAACAGGAGAAATATATTTCGCTTTTTTATATGAAAGTAAAAAAGGAACCAAAATACATTTTAACATAAGTTGGAAAATTATTCTTCCTTATTGACCTTCAGAGATAACTGTAGCCCAAGCTGAGCAGTGTATCATTGACTAGGTAGAAAAGAATTCAGTTGTTACAAAGGGTAAGGGCCTAGTTTTATCCTAGGATGTTGGAAACAGATGACGGAATCCTGAATTTGGCAAGTGTGACCATGGTGAGGAGTGGGAAGACTGTGAGCAAGCAGAGAGGGACATGGTATCCAAAGGTAGGCAGCTGCCCTCCACCTGCAGGCAGAGCCTGTTCACAGAGAGATGGCGCTGATGAGGACAGTGAGGGAGAAGCAGCAGAATCTTCCCTTGATACAATTCACAGGACGTTTTAGTTTGGGAGCTTCTCTCCCTCATCCCTTTCTATTAGAATCAAAGACAACTAGGTGCACATATGTCTGACATTTCATAGGATTCCTGACTAGAATCGTATGTCACAGTATTGGAAGAAAAAACTAACATATGTCAATGTATATATTCTGCATATTTCACAGAGCACAGAAAATCTTAGCCCAACTGAGATTACATGGTAGTACAGGTTGAAATGTAAAATTTTTGCTGAGGTTTAAAACTAGATGGACTTGAAAAAAAATATTCTCACCCTCATCCCCGTGGTCACTTCGTGTCTGACAGATTAGTCACCGGGCAGGCAAGATGCAGAAGTCACCGGCATGCCTGACTGGGGACTCCATTAGAAACGTGCCTGTGCATCTTCACTGTAAGGTTCTTACCTTGGGCTGAAATGCTCCTTGTAGTGAACCAAAAGGGCCAGTGGGTGGGATCATGGGGGGGATGCCCGATACTGCAGGAGGATAGGAATGGAAGAGCTGTGGCCAAAGACGGAGAGGGAGAAAAACCATTTTAGTAGGAGGCAAGTGATATATTCAAATTCCCTTCCCATAGAAAGACATCAACATTAGCAAGCCAAGTAATCTCAGTTTGATGCTATTAGTCAAGAAGCCATGATGAAATGATCACACAGATGTGCCATGAATGCTTAACTTAAAAAGTTAAAAGTAGTTCAGAATCAATCAGCCAACAAATGATGTCCCAGATGAGGACATCATTAGAAAGGGAGCTTTTCTAATTATTAATTGGTAAATTGCATAGAAGTCCTAAATGGTTGGAGGTTTTAATGCATATCAAAACCAGAAGGGAAGCTGAGCCAAGTACGAGGCCCAGATAATTACAAGTTAATTAGAAAAAAAAGAGAAAAGAATTAAAAAAAAGAAAAAAAGGAAGAAAAAGAAGCAAGTCTTTATGAATGCCAGGATTTTATACCATTAAAACTCAATTAGTACTTTTAGATTTTTAATAGTTTGAGGCAATGAGAACATATTCACAATCCTTGCTTCATTAGGTTATTCTAGAAGTGGCAGTTCCAGAGGACAATTTAACTTGCTTATCTAATACGATGACAAATATTTGTGGAAGAGGAAAATAAAATGACTCAGTATATACTTTAAATGGAGATGCCAAATTTTCTAGAAGGCGGACTGGACTATAGAAGCATAGAAATCCTATTTGCTATAACTAGTAATAACCCTGGGTTATCACTATCCAGTTTTAGTATTATTATTTCCTAGAGGTTGCGGTACTTAGAGGCCTTCTGTTTTAACATGTGAAGCCCAAATTATTATGGCTGGTTTTGAATACCTTGCCTCGGTATTCATGAACACTTTTGTGTCGCCTTGGTTCATGAACACTTTTGTTTGTGAACATTTTGGTTCACAAACAGAAGCATTTGGCAAAATTTTGTTTCCATTTGCAAATTCTGCATCAGGTGACAAACACAACCCTGGCCATCTTTCCTGCATGAACACAAATGTGGCCATTTTTTCTAGCATCGTCGAACAAATTAAGTTCATGAACTGAGGTACCACTGATCTGCTATTGATCCACTGATCTGCTACCACTAAGCACGTTCAGTGGAGGTTACTCAAGCCATACTGTTGACATGTGGGTCTGATCATTCACTGATGGCAAAAGAATGGTTTTGAGTGAAGAATATGAATTTTCTTGAATCATTAGCTTACAAAGGACTTAACTAAGGGGAAAAAGACAATGCAGACACCTTTCCCTCCTTTTAAAAATTTATCTCAGAGATTCTATTTGTCTGATTCTGTTTCCTTTGATCAAAGCACCATATGGACATAGAAATAACACCCCATCTTCAAGATTGTATCTTATATTTTAAAATACAATAATAAGCTTTTCTTAACAATGCATTTATGTTTCCTATTTTTGGTAACAACTGAAATTCACATCTCACAATCCTGTTTGCAGAGCACGTACCTTTTTTTTTTATTGGTCTTTATTTCATTTTGCTCCCTTATTATGATGCAGCAAAGTTTTTCAGAGTAATTGATATTGAACTAAATCCACTTAAACAGAGATTGCAAACCAAGTGCCCTCATTTACAACTACTTTTAAGTCTAAAATTGTGTTTTAGATACTTGAGTGCATTGCATCTTAATTCCCCTTATAATGTCTTAATCCCCAAAGTAGGGGAGACTAAGTACTTCATATATTATCTGCTATAACTAGTAATATGAAATAATTCTCCCACAGTACATTGTATGAAGCAGAGTAATTAAATACATGCCACACTAAAACACACTCAAATTTCTATAACTCTGCCTCCAGGTGGGCATATTTTCCTTTAATATTTACAATAAAATTGTATGTTTTTACCACTTTCCTTTTGCTTTATTCCGTTACTGAAATCTTAGACTACAAATGTAGCTGACTATTCCCCTCTTGACTAAAGCCTGAAGCACGTAAGTAATAAGACATCAACTTTGCCAGGCTCAGGTCTCCAGGCATGTGCTCCATCTTAAACCTAAGACCCTGTGGAAGGTGCACACAGAGGTGCTGCATGGATCTTGGGAAGAGAACCGGAGGTACCTGCTGAGCACAATGAGTTTTCCATCAGAATCACTTCCCTAGTGGGGCTCTCATTTAGGTCAGCAAAACGCAGACTAAGGCACAATGGCAATATTCATGGGCAGGCCCAAGAAGAACCCACACAAGGCTAAGGATTTTGAGAGTCCACTTAAAAAAGTTTTTGTATCGTAGTGCTGAGCAAAACAGGGTGAATCTGTGGGGAACAAGTCACTCAAATGTACTTTTTAATTTCTGTTGAAGAGGATTTCCTCATGTTAGTTCTGAATGCCTCTAAAGAATTCTCAACTAATTTCTAGTATTTTCCAGTCTTGACTTCTCAGCTATACTCTTGAGTAATAGTGTTTAATTATATATTTAAAGGATGAATGAATTTATTCTCTGCTCATCTATTAAGTAGCCTTTCCACTGAAATAATGCTATCCACAAACCAAAGCAAAATAGTTACCCATGGTGACTCAACATGGCTACGAACAACCATTAACCTTCTTTTTTCCCTGGTTTTACTTGAAAATATAAACTATAAAGCAAAGAAACTTGCACATTTTCAGATAAAAATGATGCAGTATTCACCCCATAATCAAAATATCATCGTAAAATATTCAAGTCCTTTGTATAAAGAGAAACTGTCATGTAACTGAACTTATAACTCAGGTTGGCACCAATTTACCTCCTGGAATGAGTTAACAAGTAATTTTTTTATATAAAGAATGAGTTTAGAGAAAAACAGCATTCAATTTTAAGAATTCTTTTAATTATTTAAAATTATATTTTTATTAATCAATTGACATAAGCCCAGGAGAGCAAAATCAGCCATGCTGAAGAGGGCTGAAGAGATTTTTAAAGGCAAAATCTTTGTGAAGTTATGAGTCAACAAGGTAAGAGGCTTTGCATTTAGAGGGCACAATGCAAGCTGAGCTCCAGGAATTCTGTGTTACTGGCATTTCAACTGGTGGCTGAAGTGTTGTGACTTTACTGTCCCGAACTCCGATGACTCCACCAGACACTGCCTTTGCAGGACAGAGGCCTGACCGCCAGTGAGTCCCAGTTGCTTTAAGTCTTGGGCGTGCTTATGATCTTTTGATTCAGAAGATAATACTGCATCTTTACGAAAAGCAAATGCCATGAAAGCAAGCATCCAAAGTGACAAGGCACGATGGGAACTCTTGCAAAGATGATTAAGGAAGCTGCTAGTCATTTACCGATCTGTGGCAAGAGCACAAGAACGCAAAAGCAGTTACATTGAATGTGTAGCATGGTAATGCAACTCACACTGTGCCGGTAGAATGGGTCAACTTTTGTAGGGTATTTGTCAAACTGTAAAGGGATCAAAGCAAAAGCTAGTTACTTAATCTGCATTTTTGTTCACTGCATCAATGGAGGTAACCCTAATCAACTTCTGTGTCATTGTCATCAGGCTCAATAACCTCACTACATGAAACCACCGGAGCTCCTCGGTCACCCTCACAATAAATCAACAGAAGTAGGAAAACAATGTGAAAACCCACAAGCTACACATGGGTCTCAGACATACTATGATGTCTTACTCTATATTTAGAGAATGACACAGAGCAAACATGTAAACTGGAGAAGATAGGCAATTATCCAGATAACTAAGACACAAGCGAGCGTTTGGTCTGATTTATCTAGCGAATTCCCTCCATTTTCATCTTCACTTGGGCAGAAAAACTGTGGACTTAGCTATCTTCTGAAACGCATCACACCCAAATACAGAGCAGTTTGGGCTTGGGCTTAGACCCTGTCTTCTGAACAGAAAAAGAGTATGCTATCATTCTTCTAAGTAGTAATGTCTTCATCCAGGTATGGTAACAACTCTGAGTTAGATTTAATTTATTTGTGAAATAGGCCAGCATGAAACTTTTCCAAAATATGGGGCCTTTAAAAATGTCACTATTGGCTGGGGATTTAGCTCAGTAGCTTTGGCACCTGCTACGCAAGCGCAAGGACCCGAGTTCGATCCCCGGTATCAAAAAATAAAAATGTCGCTATTGAGAAGTATAGTTCATCCAGAACAGAAGATACAGGACTTCCCATAGAAAATGTTTTGGTTGCAAGGCCTCACCTTTAATATTCCTTTACATAAAAATATATGTTCAAAAAAGGTGAACAAGGTGGGGGCGGGCGGGGAGAAAGGAAGGGGAGGAACTGAAGTTACACGACAAGAACTCCACGGGATTCACATCTATTCTTACGATGTCTACATAAACTGCCTCAAAATCAGCTACATTAAATATTAAATATTTAAAATTAAGCAATAAAGTCTTCTAATACTGCTCAAGGCAGAATTCTATCTCAGAATAGAGTTCTAGTATGGTACCATTAATCACAGTTCCCAATTTTCAAAACAAAAATCCTAACTAGCCAGGCCTGGTGGCTCAAGCCTGTCATTCCAGCTACTCAGGAGGCTCATGCTGGAGGATTGCAAGTTCAAAGCCAGCCTGGGTAACTTAGTGAAATCCTGTCTCAGAAATTTAAAAAAAGGCAGGGATGTAGCTCAGTGATAAAGCACTTGTCTTAACGTGTAGAAGGTTCTACATTTAATTCCCAGTAATAAAAAAAGTCAAAGAAAAAGAAAGTCGTAAGTAGCTGGGGCATTGCCAGATAAGACCATATCACCGCCAGTGGTAGCTCTCATCACTACAGACTGAGTTCCGTCCCGGTGGGGCACATCAGTCCCTGACCACATGCACACAGAGCACAATGCCGCACTGGGGCACTGTCATGAAATACAACAGAACCCCTAACAGAGCAGATTTAGGGAAAACATCTGAATGAGCAGGTGGCATCCAGTGTTGCCCAGGCCTCCCAACAGGTCTCTCCCCATCTCTCTTTTTACTGCTGATATTTACTGCTGATACATACTGTGAGTGTATGTGTGCTGGTACTTGGTACAGGTACACTGGTAAACAATCCCTGGGTTGCCCAAGAAAACTAAACAACACTTGGACAGGTTAAGTACCAACACCGGATGTGACTATTTTGGAGTCATCTAGAATAAAATCCACCCACAGTGCTAGATACAACTGTAAAAATGTTCCCACGCCAGGCCCCTGAAGTCAGAGCGTGGTGCGGTGGGACACATACATTCCCCTCTCTCCAGCAAAGATGGGCAAGGCCCACAGACTCCCCAGAGAGGCGGCACTCCCATCCATCCGCGGCCCCGATGCCCATGCCAACCCCAGCGTGCTGCAGAAAGAAAAGAGCCATGCTCTACTCATCCTCACATTTCTGCCTGGGGTACGCACCATGGGAGGTGCTGGCGTCGGCATGATGGCGGTGGGCGGGATGGCGTGGGGGAATGGCGTGAAGGTGTGCTGGTGCGTGTGCTGGTGCGTGTGCTGGTGCTGGTGCTGGTGCTGGTGGAACTCGGTCCGCAGGTAGGGCGGAGGGCCCAGGGAAGCCCCACGGTCAGCACTCTGAGAGGCCAAAAAACGTGTGTTCAGTTCCTGGCGCAAGATGTCTTGCTCTGGAAAAGAAGAGAAGGGAGCCATGACACTTTTCCTAGAACATTTCCTTCAGAACAGGACGTCAGAAGGCTTTCATTTGGAGGGATACTGGGCTGAGGACACAGCAGCCGGGGAGCTATGAGGGTGGAGCCAGGAAGGCTCTGGGATAAAGGGGGACAGCCTATGAGAGGGTGAGCTGACTCCAGGCCAAACAGCCCTGTTACTGCCAGCTGACTGGCCCTTGGCGTGGCAAATGTCCTGTCTCTGAGTCTGTTTCCCATCGGTAAGTTGGAGGCAATAACATGGCTGACATCATGGGTTTGCTGGAAGGGTTAAGGGCCTCGGGCACACTAGTCATGAGCAGCTGTTAATGCGGCTGGGTGCTCATGCCCTCTTCAAGGTCAGTTACTGCTCCATGGTTTGGCATAACATGGCTGGACTGGACTGACACTGGGACATCGGCCTGATTAATACAGATGAGGGGAAGAGGACCCCAATAACAGTAGGTCTCTTTTTTAAACTCTGGACTATACTGTCACAGAAAGTACATCTCCTTCTCCAAATAAAAAGACAGAGGCCCGGGTCCACAGAAACAACCCTCTTAGACCAGGACGCAGCCTAAAGTCCTGCAGTGAAGTAGGCGTGGGCCTGGGAAAGCTGTTGTTGCTCTAGCTGAGTGCAAGGCACACAGCATTTCCCACCCAGTGGCCAGCTTGGCTGGAAAGGCGTCCTGACTTTCACCAACCATTTATCAGGTTGGGCCAGGTCAGTCTGGGTGTTGATTTGTATTGCTGCTGAACCTCTGGCCAAAGAGGATGGGAGGGCGATTACGAGAATATACCCAAGAAAGCACAAGACTCCGTAGACACAGTCTAGCCATCAGGGACAACACAAATGGCACTGGGGTCACTTAGCAACGCACAGTGGGCGCGAAGGTGCAGCCGGCATGGGGTCCTACCTGAGTACGTGCTCCCGGCAGGGTGTCCGGGGACCTGCAGACTCCCTGATGTCAGTGGTGGTGGAGGAGGCAGAGCAGTGGGAGGGGCAAACATATTGGGGTGATGTGAGTGTGCGGGGGGCTGGAGGGTGGGTGTGAAGCTGTGCAGGGGGCTGTGACTGGGCAGGGAGAGGGGGAATGGGGAGGCGGAGGGGTGGTGGGCGATGTGTGGAGGGGCGGGTTGAGTCTTCGCTGGAGTGCTGCTTCTGCTACTGCTGTGGGAGTAAGGGGAAAGAACAAAACCAACAGGTGAGCAATTGGCTTTCTCAGAGTAGATCCCCTCTCCCTGCCCAATGCGCTTCATCTGCCCTGTCTTGGTCCTTCCTCTTTCCAGATCCTCCCCAACACTCGGCAGCCGTCTGAAATCTCTGCTCCTGCACGCTCTCTCTTTGCTACTACGGTGGCCTGGTGGAACCGCTGCCCCAGAAATGCTGGGGGTCCTGGAGCGCAGCAGCTGACTCCACCAGGCCCTCAGGGCCTCTCTGGCTTCTGCAGCCAGACTCACCTCCAGCCCTCCTTCCTCTCCTCCACCAGCCCTGCTTCCTAGAAGGCGGCAGAGTCGAGGATCTGAGTTCCCCCTGTCCGCCTGCTTCCCTATCAGTGAAGAAACACCCTTTTGTCTAGAGGCCATGGGAATGGCAGAAGTGGCGCAGGAGTCAGGAGATGGCCTGGCCCCTTGGGGAAGAACCCTGCCTCCCTAAGGCTACTCTGTACCTGTCCCAGACAGGAAAAAGCAAGTCACTGAGCCACCAAAGTCACCAGGTTTCTGAAAGGAAAACAATAACAAAGACACAAAGCCTCAGGAGATGTGCAGGGTTAGAGTGGTAACCCCCGGGACAACCAGGGCTTGGCCTGATCCTGGCCTTCTTGCCTCTTTCCTTCGCAGTTCTCTGCACTGCTAGACTCTGCTTCCTAACCTGAAGACCAGAGAGCCCGCTCTCCATGTTGGCCTTTCTTCCTCTCCACCACTACTTTCTTCTCTACCTCTTTGGCCCACAGAGGAACAGGCAAATCCTAATGGAAAAAACCCTCAAACCAGAACAGTCCCTGGTGCCAGCCTTCCGGAGTTGCAGAGACACAGCTGTTCTTCAGAGTTGCGCCCTCGGAGGCAAAAGGCCTCCCTCCTGAGAGCCTCTGCCCCTTCTCAGCACTGCTGGCAGGCTCTGGGCACAGGCCTGGAACTGTTTCTTAGACCTCCCCTCCCGCCTTCCTTCCTCACTGGCCATCCCAGCGTGGCCTTTCCCAGGAGACTGAGTCTCAACCCACAGCCCTCTCCTGGTCTTTGGGCCTCACAGACAGAATGAGGCCAAGCCTTCACAAGGCAGCACCAGCCTCCAGGAGGCGCCCCATCCCCAGGGGTCGGGCAGAACTGCAGTGGGCTCACCTGAGACTGTTGAGGCTCAGGCTGCTACTGTTGTAGGCGGACAGCGGCTGGGAGAGGCTCTGGGACGAGGGGTGGGGCTGCACGGACGGGAGGCCCTGGTGAAGCAGCTGGGTGGGGGACTGTGGCCGGGGCGGCCGCTGCACCTGAGGCTGTGGGGCTGGCTGCAGCTGGGCCTCCGGGGGTCCCTGTGGTGGCTGAGTACTCGGAGGGGGCGGCTGGGCTGGGGCCTCTGCCCGCTGCACCAAGTCAGGGTCCGGAGACGGAGCTCGGAGCTGGGGCTCCGCTGGGGGCTGGGGGAGCGGAGGTGGGATCTGAGGACAGGGGTCTTTAAGCGCCACGGGCTCAAAGATAGGCTCTTTGCAACAGTCCTGGCTCTTCTCCTGGCTCCTCTCTAGACCCGATATCTTGGGGACAATCGGCCCTGCATCCTGGCTGTCATGTTCGGGCAGCGTGCCAACACCTAACTCCGGATCTGTATGGGGAGAGCAAAGACAAAACCACAGGCAATGAATGACACACGAGTGTGGAGTGAGGGGGAAGCACCGTCCAAGGCCCTGCCCTGTCCTCTGCTCCTGCGGGCCATACGGTTAGGGCTCCTGTGAATAGGGACGATGGGAGACCAGGCAGGAAAGATGGACAGCAGCCTTTGTCCCTGGCAGGAGAGAGGACAGCCTAGGCCACCACGAGTCCCAAAATGCATGTTTCCCTTAATCTCCACGGAGACTTTTATGGAGCACAACGAAGAAACAATAGCCAACAAGTAGAGTTTTCCCTTTTAAAACAAACAGTTCTTGAATGTATAAATGAAGCAACGCTATTTAACAAGACACAGATGTTTTCTTGGCTTTCTTTCGCCTTCCACTTTGCATTTCGGCCAGAAAGACACACTTGACATTTAGAGAAATAATTTTTTGGTTTAGAAGTGCTACATTTCCAGTCAAAAGGCAAGCCCCTTATTCCTGCCAGCCATCTTAGCCATATCTGAGATCAAGGGTGCCGAGGGGGATGTGAATCATAGTTACTGTCAACCAAATTTCCCAGGTCTTTTAAGGGGGTCCCCTCTGGCCATGTGGGGGGCCCCATCCACCAAGATCAAGGGGTACAGATACTGCATGCTGAGGTTAAAATGGGATAGAAAATTTAAACAAACTTCTTCAATTATGAAAAAATATAGAAAACAGAAGCTGTTATATGAATTTAAAAGCTACTAGTACACTTACTGCTAAGGTTGAAAGAGCCAAATGTCACATCTAGTATAAGGGTGTCTTTGATTACCCCATAACCCAAATTCCATACAGTTCTCAAACAGAATAATGAAAGACCAATATGGAGCTGAATATAAAGGAATAGCCCCAATGAGCGGTGGGTGTTTTTGTATGCATCTGGAAGAAAACCACCTTTGCTATATTTTTCTCCTAAAAAGATACATCTTTTTCTTTATTACTACACAGTTTAGCAATAAGAACAGTGTAACTTACAGTATTCTCTGACACCAGGGTATCTTTCAGGCATTCCTCAATGAACTACACTGGGCATAAACTTCTCTTCCTATCTCCCTATAGCAGTGTGGAAAATATGTGACATTCATGCTGTGTTTATTTCTGTCTGGGCACAAGTATACAATGTACATTTTTCTTCCCTGGAATTTGCATCAAAGTAATCCATTATTTGCTGTGTTCTTTTGGTAAAACAGTTCAAACTGGCAACACACATAAAAGCAGAAACTAGCCCTGGGTTTACAAGCAAAGCACATTTCTGGCGCACATCAACTCGGCTAACTTCAAGTCTCAGCGAGCAGCATGGAAATAATGCCAACAGGATGGCAAGACAGCTGCCTCCTCGACTTGTTCCAGGTACCCAGCAGCCCACGAGGCCTGGTGTCAAGTGACCCTGGACTTATGTCATCCTGTTCATGCATATTTCTGTCCAACGGAGTTTTAAGAACCATTTAAGGAAGATTTTTGGTTATGATAAAAGCTTACATTTTAAGGGTTCTCAAAACCCTAGTTTCTAATTTCAGTGCTCAAAGGTGGTATGAGCTCCTGGATGTCCTGGCAGAGCCCGGCCGCCTGTGCTGTGTCCTAGGTGGCAGAGGAGACCCTCTCTCTGCAGATACCAGAGCCGAGGGTCTGGGTTTGCTCATGCTTTTTCTCCCATCCTTTACAAATCTCCTGCATTTTTCTTTCACAAAAATCTACGCTATGATACACTGAAGCCATTATAGTACACACTGAAAACTGCATGCTTCACATACTCAGGTCTATGATTCAGGTCTGGGACAGAAAGCAGCAACAATGCAGAAACCCTGACAACACAAAATTAGAAGAGGGATTCACTGGAGAAGAGGTCTGTGCGCGGGAAGGGGGATTCTTCCTACATCGACAGCTAATTTAGGGCTATTACGCTTGACAATGGCAGGAACACATTTTCATCCTTTTGTGCCCTTGGTCTCTTCTTTCTGGACCAAGTAGTAAGAAATCAATCAATCTTTTCTATTTTGCTGACGTTTATATTCAAATTCCCTCCAAAATTTAATGTTCAATTACAGCTTCTCCCTCCATGAAAAAAAAGACTTCCTTTGTGGAAGGACACTGTTTAAATTCATTTCTGCTCATTATAAAGCACATTCGAAACACACAGGCCAGGATCCACACATGTAGCCTGACTCGTCTGTCTCCTTGTTCTTTAATGAGCCTGTAGAGTGAGGACAAGGCAGCTCAAGTGCAGGCGGCCTACCCCACACACATGGCCTTGCTTCCCAAGGCTCTGCAAAGGCTATCAGAGCTGGCTTTCTGGTCTCCTCCTCGGCCCCGTCATCTCAATCCCAACCTGAACACACCTAAAACACATGGAGAGGTATTCAGATTACAACAGTTACTGCCATCAGTGACAAGCAACAGGGGACATAGGGAAAACCAAAGCTCACTAGTGAACCTTGCAACTCCCTATCGGACCAGTGGTAAAAGACTGAAGGAACTTAGAAGCATGGAATTTTGAAACATGACCAGAAGGCTCAACTTTTGATTTGTACTTTCATGTGACGATCTCACAGAAATGAGGGTCTGGATCCAAGAGTCTTAGGACGGGGCTCCACTGCACTGTGGATCCTTGGTCTATACTTTGAGCAGCAGGGATTTTAGCCATCCTTCTCCCACGAGGTGGGGAATGAGCACAGAGAAGTGAAAGTGAAAGAACTTGCTTGCTGGGAGTCAGCTGGCTGGCTGATATCCCAGAGATCTGGAGTTCTAGTTCTAATTCTGTCCCCACCAAGCACCTTTTCTCCAATCTACACTGCTCCATCCCTAGAAAGCAAAAATCCTAAAGCAAATTAATTAATGCCAAATGCAGGACTCAGTTAAAATATGTAAGCACAGCAGACAGCAGTGTTAGGAAGAAAGGCTATGAAGAATTGCTGGCACACTGGGCTTCAGCTAACATGGAACACAGCCACCAATCCATCAGGGCCCTGGGACTGCGACCTATAATACAAGCAAGGAAGGGATAGGGCTGAGGACCACTGAGAATGTCACACAACATGTCTTTAGGCACAAATTAGGCATCATGCATCTTTGAGGCTACTCGGTAATGCATTTTCTCTTCCTTTCAATTATTCAATAAATATATCTCCCCAGTGTAGGTTTTCCACCTTGACAGTTTGTCTTACTGTGCTTCTCTAAAATTTGCAGAAAGACATTTTTTAAAAGTCACTCAGTATTACTCCATGTACTCTGAATTTGGCAAAGATGAAATCTGCTGAGCTAGAAAGATAATGTGCAAACGAGTGGCTGTATTTAAACACTGTATTCATTACATTTTCTGGGCTTAAAAGCGTTTCATCTTGTGATTATGAAAAAATATACTACACATTGTAACATAAAGAGGGTGAATTTACTCCATGTAAAATACAAATCAATAAATGACTCAATACATTTTTTTAAAAAATCTGAGCCAGATTAAGAAAAGTTTACTTGATTTTGATAGAGATTCCTTGGGAAAATGAGACCTATTTTGTATTTTACCAGTAGAAAGTAAATCCTAGATACAACCTCTGGAGGGCAATTTGGCAACATTTAGCAAAGAAAACAAAATTAAATGGAGTTCCTTTGCCCTGGTGTGTAAAGATTCACTCTACAGACACAAGGAAATAACACCTTGGTTTGAACTGCAAGTTTGGAAATAATCCAAGTGAGATCACTAGGGGAATAGTCAAATACATTTGGTACTTTCAGACAACGGAAACTATAAAAATGAATGTTGTATGTACAGTGTATAGCATATACTACCTCCTTTTGTGAAAAATGGAGGAAAATAATATATGTATTCACTTTTACTTATGCCAAAAGATGCTCTGGAAGAATATTCAAGAAGCCACTAACAGTGGGAACCCTTTTGGGGTCTTGGGAAGGAGAACGCCTAGTGGTGGTGAAGCTACAGCACACATGTCGCAGTGGGCTATTTGTTGTCACTGAAAGCTGAAAGGTTCGCCATCACTGGGCTGGAGCATGATGAGAGAGCTAGTTCTGTGTAAATGCATAAAAAATAAGGAAATGTAAAACATTAATAACATGGATATTATGAGAAAATATGAATTATCGAAACTGACTAAAATCAACCACAACTATAAAATACACCGTCAAAGAACTAAATAATCTACAGTTTTGCCTCAACCTCAAAAAAGGTACCTGTGTAGTAGGCACTGTTTACTAAATCTCTGAAAACAATTATTCCTATTATTTACATTGAAAACAGCAAACATTATTCAATAAAAGGAAAAGGCAAAGCTATTATTTGCAAAAAAGACATGATTATCTAGCTGGAAAACAAAAAAAGCCAGTTGAAAAATTTACTAGAGCTGTACGAGAGCTAAGTAAGGTACTCAAATAAAGAAAGAACATAAACTACACTAGCTTTGCTATACAATACTGACAATCAGCTGGGGATGGAGCTCAATGGTAGAGCATTTGCCTGGCATGCTCAAGGCCCAAGGCCCTGGGTTCTGTCCCTAGCACTCGCACACATACACACACACAAAGAAAGAAAGAAAAATCATAATACCTGAAATAATCTAACAAAAAATTATAGAAATTATACATTTCTGTAAACTTTCATAAATGTATTAAATATATTCCATATATATATATATATATATATATATATATATATATATATATATGGGGGAGAGAGACGTCAAAATCATGTAAGAGGTGATTCTCATCAGAGGATAACCCTCCTTGGGCAAGTTTTAGAAATTTGCGGGAGTGCATTTGGCTATTACAACAACTAGAAGACACTGTTGGCTGTAAAGGATACTAGATATACTACAATGTGCACAACAACCCCATACAACAACATCTCCCAATATCTCAATTTACTTTCTAAATCTCAGTAGGTCCTAAAATACCTAGAACCGACCTCTATTTTTGCACATAAACACAGTAATTTTTTTGCATACACCGGACTTTCCAGGAATGCAACCACTGTCCTTTGCTATATCTGAGACTTAGCCAGGAATCACTCCCTATTTGGGAAAAACCATGACATCAATAACAAGGTGGCTCCTGGTATCTGAATGGCTAAAATTAGGTGTTTAGATGAGTCTGCATCTGTAGAGGCCATATTTAGGTGTCCTTGTATAGAACCTTTCTATCGGCTCCTACTGTATGCAAACATTTATGTACTTAAAAGCACACTGCATTATTATTCTGACTGTCCACTCTTCTCCTTTGCATTTCATTAGGGCTTTATATACATTTTAAAATTGTAGTTGGGGATTTCACTCAGTGGTTCTGCCGCCTGCCTCACAAGCACAAGGTCCCGCATTCGATCCCCGGTACCAAAAAAGAAAAATTGTATGTATAACGGTGCATTAACTATATCTTTCATTCCAGAAAGTAAAAACAGTGTGCTATAAAATACTTTTTTTGTTGTTGTTTTGCTTTTTTGTTTTTGGTACCAGGGATCAAACTTGGGTCCTTGCGCTTGCGCAGCAGGCAGTGAAACCACTGAGCTAAATCCTCGGCCTAAAATCCCCTAATAATCCCCTAATAAAATACTTATTATATTGTACAAAATGATTATTGGTGGGCCAGGGATTTAGCTCAGTGGTACAGCATGGCAAGCGCGAGGTCCTGAGTTCAATCCCCGGTACAAAAAAAAAAAGAGCATTGGCTCTGGTGGGTACAGGTTTGAGGTGTTACATCCTCAGGATGAGATACAATGCTTTTCCAAGTCCAACAGCTTATTGCCCAAGGGTACTAGGAGGAGGGAGGAGCGAAGAGAGGGCAAGAGCGGGCCAAAGGGAAAGTGGACATTATCTAGGCACCGTGTGTGCATGCATGTAGAGGTGACAGTGAAACCCATGAATCTGTACAATGTGCACCATACAAATGCAGCAAATACTTCACAAATGCAGGCAATAAGTGGCACAAATGCAGTAACTACTTCAAAGGGTTGTATGGTAATGACTTACTTCATGTAAAATGTTTAGCACATCGTAAGTGGACAGTGCTCTCAAGATTATTTAAGGAAAATATTGAATGTCTGGATAATATCCCAGACAAAATTACTCCTGAATACAGGAAAGCACGCTATTATCAGTATGGTCTCCATACGGAAAATTATCTGTGTGAATGTATACATCTATGCACTGATGGGAAAAATATACATCAAATGTTAATCAGAATTCCAACGCCCACAAATAAACATTGGCTTTAAATTTTATATTTTAAATTTCATTAACTTCACAAATTTTCTATGATGAATATGTATCATTACTGTAAAAGAAAAACTGGCATTTTATATTTTAAAATGAGCTTCTTTGAGGATAATGAACGCACCTCTACCAACAAAAGAACTGACTGTTCATTCTTTCCAAATTATGTCACCTATTGGATTAAAAAAACAAAAACAACCACACAACCAACCAACCAAACACAAAGCAACTCAAGAGGCTAAATGATATGGGCCTCTCAGGATTAAAGAGAACAGGTGTGCAATTACCTTTGTCATTTCTGACTGCCTCTCACTGGGCAAATGTGAACAGAAAGGAAATGGCCAACACTGGTGATGAAGGGAGAGGAGAAACAAGAACTCTCTCCAGGCACAGTTTCTGTGTGTGTGTGTGTGTGTGTGTGTGTGTGTGTGTACCTGTGTCTGTGTGTAATGGGAATTAAACCCAGGGCCTTAACACTGAGCTACATCTGCAGCCCTCAGTTGCTAAGTTACCGAGGCTGGGCTTGAACTTCAGATTCTCTAGCCTCAGCCTCCCAGAGTGCTGGGATTCTAAGCATGCACCACTGTGTCAAGCTTGTGCTTTTGTTCTCTACACGTCTTCATACCTTTTTAACAGTCCTAATAGGGCTACCTCACTACAAAGTCATCACTGTAGCAAACCTGAGCCAGTCTTACAGACATTAAGGAAACCATGAGGGACATTAGTCATTAAGCACGGTATCCATCTATCCATCCAGCCACCACCCACCCATCTTTATCTCTCAGAATGTCTGATTCATATCAAGCAATAGATATGTCCTGTTTTTACATTACTCCCTCTTCTAATTAACTTCTCTACTTGTTGGTCCAAATGACAGAGCCACCAAGACCTCATCACACTGAGAATTGAATCCAGACTTTAAAGTGGGGCCATCATTAAACTGATCTGTTCAACACTGAACAACACAGACACATACGGAAGCATTCCATTCCCATGCAATTATTTCAATCTACCAGCAACACTCACTGTTTAAACCCCTGCACTTGTCTATTCTAGTTCTTTTTTTAGGGTACCGGGGATCGAACTTGGGACCTTGCGCTTGAGAGGCAGGTGCCGGAACCACTGAGCTGAATCCCCGGCTCTCTTCTGTTTCTTTAAACAAAACTGTTTTTTAAGTAAAAGCTGCATATTTTGGATATATTGATTAAAGCAGAAACTGCACTATTGAATTAATTTAGCAATACTTTTAACGGCCCCCAAATCTTTTATCTCCAAATCTCTACTGCACTGGCTGTTTTACAGGCAAGTGTCCATCTTCAGGAACACACAGTTCTTGTCTTTTCCTACTCCTTTCCAGTTTCAAATCATTAAACAGAGACCACTTTGTTCCATTAGCAGACTCAACTGTTTGAGCGAATGGAAGGATCACATTCAGCCTTGCGGCTCTTCTTTTTAGTCACTGAAACTGTACAAATAAATTGAGGAAAACCCTCTGTTTGTTTAAGCCAAATTAATTTTCAAACGGCGAGAGTGGAAGATCAGGGGAGTGATGGGTGCTTGGCAGGGCTCAAAGAGATTCCATTTTGTGCTTATCCTGTTGTGTAAACATTAATTACCATCTGGGAGGCTAAGCTCTGGGCTGCAGTCTGCATCACAAACCTCTGAGGGCCTTCAGGGTACCCATTAAAAGCAAAATCCTAAGTAGGAAAAAACAGCCAGGGCATCTGCCAAAACATCAGCAGCCCATTGGGAAGGCTGTGTGGAGTCCAGCCCATGAGAGGGCGCTGTGGCTATCATCTGGTTCATCTGGTTAACCCAGGACCTGATGATCTGCTAGGGATGGGAGGAAAAGCAACACATGGCAGTTTAGGGTACTTAAACTTGTGTCAGGCTTCCTCTGCCTAAGCCCTACACCCAAAAAAGCCCTCATTTTCATGTACATGCCCATGTTCCCGGTGCCTCAGGACTGAAAGTCTGCCTCCAAGGACAGTGTATGTGGAGATGGAGGCCCTCTAACAACTCCAGTCTATGGAAAGAAGAGCCCCAGTGGTCAACTAGGGTGTGCAAACATCTTATTTCTTTTGCAGACTCCAGCAAATAAGAACAGTGAAGGATCAAAATCAGGATGAGAAAAAAACCACTTCGATACATCTATGGGTGAGGCTGGGAGCCTCAAACATGTTTATAGCCAACAATGTCAAGATCACATATAATCCTTGTGTTTTTCACATCACATGAGGAAAAGGCTAATTAGTATTAAGTTACTTCATACAGGCAGTATTGTGCTAGCCCCTGAGGAAACAAAGATGAAAAGAGGAAAAACCTGTGTTCTAGGAGCTGATGGTAGATGTAGAATGCAGCACAGAGCAAAACACTACAGAACCGGCAGTCTGGAAACTCATGGATTGAAATTTCAGTTTTTATTTTTGTATGGTTTAGAGCTAAGATTAGACAATCAGAGCTAATGATGCTATCTTATATTTTACTGATTCTGAGTTACTGATGGTAAGGCACTTTTATCGAAACACATTCCCACTTTACCCACTAGGAGATCAGTCCTTGGTCAAAATAACACAATCTTGCGGTGGGAGGTGCAGAGCTCTGATGGAGGAGGAAATCTCCAATGACTCAGGAAAATGGAAAAATGGCAAATACCAGTTTCAGAGAAAGACCTTGCTTTTGTGTTTTGGCCACAAAGATATACCCCCATTTTTTTTTTTTGCTTGTGTCCTCCTGCTAGCCTCCAAATTGATCACTTGGCTTCTGTGGACAAAAATCACCTGTTGCTTGGTTTCCATCCCCAGTGCCTCCTCCCCTTCATGGGTCTGAGCTGTCCTGGGCTGTCTGGTGTGTCTGGCTGATGATTAAGAACTCACGTGCCAATATGGGCCATACACACTTACACTCCTAGCACAACCATCCTTAAAAGCAGCGTATCCTCAACACCAAAGAAGGCACTCAGGTGTCTACACAGCAGTGCAGGATTGTCCTCACAAAGAAAGGCTTCAATGGGTTTCCAGCCAGACAGGTCTGTAGCTGGGTGCAGTGTGGTGCATCTACTGCGAAGGACAAGTCTGAGGACAAGGCCATCATTGCCATAAAAGCAAACATTCCTTACACTGGGAGAGAACACGGAGAACCTTCTGCTTACTTTGAATATTTTCCAAGAAGCAGGGCACTGAGGCACTGAAAATGAATTATAATTTTAGATGTTTGGTTTAAAAAAAGAGAAAGACAGGCTTCTTAGTATCTAATCATCCCACTTTTCACCTGAAGATCAAGTGAGCACCAAGGCAGCCAGGATTGTCACTGCTAAGGACAAACGGGGAATCACAAGCTGTCAAGCCTGCAGATGGGGTGTATTTATAGACTGGACGCCTTCCTCACTAGCCTGCCGCCCTCTCCAACTTTTGGCGTTATTCACCTGAGGGTTTGCTGTGCACAGCTCAAAGGGACAATGATCATGAGGCTAATCTGACTTGGGTCACCTTCTGAGGCAAAAATTTTTTGGTGAAATGTTGCCCTTGTTATTTTGCCTGCTAATGTAATAAATATTTTTTCTTGAATTTGTAACCTGTCACTTTTGTATCAACACATTTGTGATAATACAAGGCGGTGAAACAAACTTTTTTCAATAAAGCATCTAGCTAATAATTTTCACACTCCAGAAAGTCAGTAAATGCCCATTACAGTTGGGAAACAATTGGCTCTAGGTTACACCCTCATTTGAACACTTTGAGCTTCACCTAAGGTGATTTCCTCAAGGGAAAAAGTAAAGCCAGCTGCAGCAAAGAGCTATTGTATTTAAATGCTGTCAGTCACCTACCTTCCTGTACTGCAGTACAGTACTGTGATGCTGTTTTACCTGGTTTGGGACACATCTTGGATAACCACTGATGCTCATGTACAAAAGAGGCAATGAGAAAATGCAAGAATTCCTGTCTTTTGAGTTTGTCCTCAGCTTTTCTTCAGCTCTCTGACCTGCCACACTAATACTCCCCACTGCCAAGTTTCTTCTTAACATTCCGCAGGTTGTGCCCACTGAACTTCACTGACATAGTTTCAGTCAGCACCAGCTCACTTTCTCACTCATCTGGAGCCGGTGTGGATGGGAACACTTTATCCCTCTAAAATAGAAGAGGTGCTTCTCCCTCACTTCTCACTTTTACCTCAAGAACCCTCTCGTTAGGGTCCAGGTGTCAAAAGGAAGGTCCCAAATCACCATAGGAGGAAGAACATCCGTGCTATGTCGCTTAGTGACTACGTCTTTCTTTCTGTTCTGTTCTGGAAGGAACTCCAGACACCCAGGAAGGATGATTTCTCTGACACTGCACTCATTCTATGCCAGTGTAACTGCGGGAGATGCGAGTGCTTCATTCCCACAGCGCTATTGGTGATCTCAGTCAGTTTTCTGCCAAGTTCTCACAGCTGTCACCTGGAGTGCAGTACAGGAGGAAGCAATTCCTTCAGCGCTTCATCAAATATTCTAAAAGCAATCAGTGTTTTCTCGACATTGCTCCTGTCCTGTTCTCAACAGTTCACTGTGAGATGTGGGCCCTGCCTTGGGAAATATCCACCCTGTTTTGGCATTGCATGCTCTGTCAGCATTCAGACGTGCTTGTCTGTACCCCTGAAGACAGATGACAACTCTGCACCAATCTGTTCACACAACCTGCCATGGTCCATGGACCCTGGGCACTGCCAAGCCTCTGCAATCTGTCTGACTAGCTTATGTGTGAGCACCGCAGAAGCCTCTAGAATCAACCTATGAGTACTCTTTCCTTTCTGCTATCACAGAGTCTGTGATTCCTTAGTTAAAGGTGAGACAAGAAGAAGAGGACTTTGACAGTTTCTCTAAGTAAGTTTTGACCTTTCTGGTCCCAAAGTGTTCATCACCTCTCAGTGTGATTCCAATGTATGTTGCAACCTCACTATTCCAAGTGTGGTGTGCATGTCAGCATCAGCATGAGGAGCATCAGCCAGGAGCTGGTGGACCCTATCCACATACACATTCCAGTTTGTAAAGCAGTCTCGTGGTGCTGCTAGAGTGTTTAGGAGCCTTGGCAAGCAAGGCCCACCAATGAGATGCATCCGTAAGGTGGTTCATCCTTCTATGTCCCACCTCCAACACCCCTTCTCCATGGAAACTACTCCCTTTGTGCCTCCTAGAGTGGGTTCTCTACTAGCATGTATGCTGTTCATGGTGATGCATGGAGGGTGTCCTTCGGGGTCAGGAGCTACCCCCAGTAGTGAATGAAAGCCAGCAATAGTGAACTGATTGTGGTCTTTCCCATCTGAGTTCCACGTGGATCATGAGATCACTCAATATGTAGCACAGGAAGTGACATGGTCTTGATGTAAACAATGCCCTTGAAGGACTACGGAGGTTAAGGAAGAAGAAGAGGAAAGAGATTTATTATGAATGGCATCATGGACAGGGCCAGGACTATAGAAGAACATTTCAATGTGAAACAAATGGGCTGCCTTACAGAGTAATAAGCTGTTCTTTACTGAAAGTAAAGAAGAAAAGGCTCAATGACCATCATAAGAATTTTGGGAAGGCAGCAGGACTAGATGGCTTCTGAGATTCCAGCGTTCCTGAACAAGATGGTGGTAATATACACCTTGGAAGAATACCATTTTTAAATTTTCCTCTACCTTCAGATCTCCGTCTTCTACAATGTCTCACCCCTGGGTTAATGCACACTCTTTGATTTGCAGAAATTATGATATCTGCTATACCTTAGTCATAACTAAGGATCTCTATGCCAAATGACTATGTATACAATAATATTTACAAACGGAAGAAATACATCTGATTTTCCAGCCACGATGGTTGTAGTTTAAAGAGATGTTAAGGAGGGAGTAGGGAAGTGCTGCATGTTCCCTCTGTAAGGAAGAGTCTGCCAACTGATTTCCTACCAACAGTCTGTGTAATAATTACTTGGTGGGAAAATAAAATCTCTTCCTCCAACTCCTTTGCCACTCTTTCATTATTCCATTTCATTATCCTTAATTTAACATCAAATAGGAAAAACATTCAAATGCAAACTTTGGAGCTACCTGTCTCTAGGGTGTAGGGAACAGTGTGGGGCTAGTGAGGACACAAGTCTCTGAGAACCCAGCCATCTGCTGGAGGTGCCTTTCACAGCACCCCTGCCGTACAGCAGCCTCTGGAAATAGCATTGGGGTACTTTACATATCCTTGGGTAGAGCTGCAGGAAGTCACCCATGGTAATTCTGGGAAGCACATGTTCTCAGACAACTAATTAGAGGCTTGGGACGTGCACTGTCATGTGACCTAACCTTCCCATAATCATGAGCTTCATCTTCAGAGACGTTTTCTAAAGAGAACGGCAGAAGGCAAACGACATTTGTTTCCTCTTTAACTGCCTGATAACTCCATCCACCTGGCTGGCTGTCCCTTCAGGAACTCCAGCTCAACACGACTAAAATCAAACTTAGTCCTTCCCAGCCCAATTCTGGCTGGGTTGTTGCCACCATAAAAGCTCAGAATCAGAGCCTCCATCTGTTTTATCACCCTCACATTCACTGCTTTTTCCTCTTCATACACAGAGTTACGCTTAGCCCTACCTTTCCTAGTACTGTGTTAGTCAAAGCACCTTGTTAACTGGATCTAGTCACCACCACCCCTGCTAACCAGCCCCTCTGATGAACTGCTCTTCTATACTTAATGGTTGCAGGGGATTAACACACAGTAAACGACTTCTATTGTATAACCAATAATAAATTACATTTTACTCTAAAAATACTAAATACTTCTGTATTTGAATAATAGAACTTTGTATTTTAATATACACAATTGCTTTTGAGGAATGATCTCTTTAAATCTTTGCTCTTACTTCAATCCTGAACACAATGTCTTCCACAGAGTGAGCTCTTGCTATCAACAGTCAAGTTCTCTAACCACATAATAATCAATTTATAAAAACTTAAGTTTCTTTATAAGTCCAATTCAAATGGAAGAAAAATCACCATAATGAGAAAAATACTCAATAAGCAATTACACATTAAGCCAGAAAAATCATGTCTCTTTGGAGTCATTTCCATAATTGGACATTATCCTGCAATAAAATAATAGTATATAACACAAGCAAATATAAAATAATTGGATCCCATTATGAAGTTTAAGGATCCGTTTTCCATATATAATAAAACTAATGCTCTATTTTGAATCATAAATGATTCTAATACCTTGGTTATTTTTGTATTACAAAACACAGGCAATCAAAAGCACAGAATATCGACAGAGAGGAACATTAATAATCATTGGTAGGCAGAGCCTCTTTAGGTGAGGCCTATGGTCTGCATGCAGGATCTAAAGTAGACTACATACCTTAAAAGTATAAACACATTTGTATTATGGATAGAAAGAATAAACAAGGAAACATAAACAGTTGTTACACAGGGGAAACAGTTACAGGAAGTTGTCAGAGGATTTTTATTTTTAATCTTCTATAGTATTTAAGTTTCCAATAGAACTCTGGGTTGAAATCCAGAAATGTGATGCCAAGTCAACTCTACAAGCAGCAGGTAACTTAGTACCCTCATTAAAAGTAAACTACAGTAAAAATGTTTTTAAATTTAGCCAAAGAGAACTGCTAAAAACTAAGTGGAAAATTAAATAGCAATGGAACACCAAGGAGCAGTGAATTCTAGAAGGAATGCCTTAATAATGACAGAAACCAAACCACATGGGGTTGAGGGGAGAGAAACAGGGTTTTGTCCCTACATAATAAAAATTTGTGACTGCAAAACACAATTCATACACACTCACACATACACACACACACACAACACAAAGCAAACTGTATGAGTAGAACACAGATTCATAAATAAGGACTTCTCTAAGATGCAAGGGATAGGAGTCCATTTTTTAAAGTGGTTACAAACACTAACTAGATATTTAATACTCAAATCATAATTTGCCTGAGGAGACCCTGAAATGCATCACTGCGCTGGAACTTGAAGGACGATTAAAAGCTAGCAGGAGAGGATCCTCCACATTGGCTGGAGAACCCTTGGAAGGGTAATCCTGGCAGACTCCTTTGTTCTCGGCTCTTTCACCAGGCCATAAGCACATAAGCATGGTGTAAGGAGGAGAACTTGATTCTGTCAGAGGTGAAAAGCTCCTCCTTTGCGAAAAGAGAGCCACTGTGAAGTGGGCAACACTGTCCAAGGGTCCCACATGCCAGCCGGGCACTGAGAAAGAGCCTCTCTCAGAGGCTGAGTGACAGCTCGGAACAGGGCTGTTGCTTTCTACCTCATACATGTCATCTTCTTCCTGCTCCTCCACTGTTCTACCCAACACTCGCCCCAGCATCAGCAGGCATCTCACAGCCATGAGGGGCTCAGCAGTCCGCTTGCTACTCACAGGCTCATCAACGCCATATTGGCTAAGACTTGACACATGTCTGTTCCTTAAACTTCCTCATTGTCAAGGCACCAAACGAGGCACTTACTCGAAAGGCAGAAGGAAGGGCATTCTGAAAGTCTGATCTTAAAGACAGGAGGAGTGATGGGGAAATGACTGGGAAGAGCACTTGCCTGGCATTCCTGAGCCCCAGGTTTGAGCCCGGACTCTCAAAACAGCCAAGACAGGAAGAAATAGTTCAGAAGAGGAAGGGCAAAACAGGGCACAAAGCTAATGTCCCCAACCCGGGGAAGTGCCCAACACGCCTTGGTGGCTCCAGAGGTCAACTAGGAGAGAACACCTGCCTTACCAGACACATGGCCTGAGCTGTCTCATGCTTAAAAGATCTATCTGCAGTCAGTAACAATGGTGACACTTCTTTAGATCCTCCTTCATTCAGACCTATAAAATACCTTCTCTCGGCAACCATACTTGGACAAATGATTCCAGTTGATTTAGTGTTTTCAAATATCCCCTGAGGAAGAATAGGACCCATCTCTCAGGGACTTGGGGCCAATTTGAAAATCCTTTTTTTTGAGGGGGGGGGGTGTCATGCTGATCAAAGGCTATACAATCACAGTTAGGAGCAAGTTACAGGCAGCTACTGCACAACACGGCAACTATAATTAGTTAATAATAATATATTCCTGAAAAATGCTGAGAGTAAATGTGAAGTGTGCTCACCACAAACATGATGATTATATGAAGTCATAACATCATACATATGTTAATAAGCTAGACATAGCCATTCCACTGTGTATATATAGTTCAAAACATCATGCACTTGATAAATACATAAAATTTTACCTGCCAATTAAAAGAATGAACGAAAGAAAGAAAAAGTTCTGCAAATACCAGGCATTCAAAATACATTAAGTTCTTTAAGCAAAAAAGGTAGTGGGGGGGGGTGGCTACCACTGACCAAAACTGTTTTGTTTTTTTTTTTAGTAATGGGGATCGAATTTGGGTCCTTGCACTTGGGCAGCAGGTGGCAAAACCACTGAGCTAAATCCCTGGCCCTACTGACCCAAAATTTAACCATTGCTCCTGCTTTCTGGAGAGGCATCCAAATTCTCTGCTTCAAATTCTTGTACCCAGAAACAACTACTATTCCCAGGTAAAGTGGCTAAGGTCAGTGGGTCATGAAGGCCCCAGTCCAAACCACTAAAGGTGTACTTGAGGTACACATCTTCACATAAGTCGGTGTTGGGAGCAGGGAAACAGATGGAAACAAAATTAAACTCACCAACTGGAAAAGAAATCATGAGCTGTACAGAGGCAGTAAAATCTGCTTTCTCTGGAATGCCCCACAAATCCCACAAATATAGCCAGGAATGTTTTCCCCTTCAATCCTCAGAAGAAATCAGGGCAAACGTTTAAACCTTTTTGGGTACAAAGACACACAATTCTGTGACCACCCTAACAAAGATGTGTAATTGTAGGGATCACATGGTCTAAGGAAGAGCAACTTTGGTGAGTCTGAGTATGACCAGCTATATTAAAGAAACAAAACATTAAATATTGAAAAGCCTATATGCATAGTAACTGGATTAGTGAAATTCAATAAATGGATTAAGAAGCTAAAATGAGTTCAGTTTAAATTTCTCCCTGAATGAGGAGACCTTGTATACATCCTCTTTAGACAAAGCTTTGAGAAGCAGCATATGATAAATGTTAAATTAGCTGAGGTTCAAGCTCTGGGCTTTGCTACATGTCAAATGCCTTGGTTTCTTCATCTGAAGCAGAAAGAAGGTTGGGCCTCCTGGTTCCAAGAGTCTGTGATTCTATTGGCACATTCGTCCACTTTCTATTAAGGCCACCATCAAATCACACTCATGTAAACAACGAGGTCAAGTTTCATTTTTAAACCTGATAAATACAAATCTCACTTCTAAGCTGTTCTTCAATGAACCATCTCTCTAGATACTAGCTGAAAAGTAAGAGCTGTTCAAACTCTAGTTTTCAGATTTTTGAGAGCTCTGCTAAATGTTAACAAAGGACCTGACTTACGAAATAGTCTCCTGGCTTGAGGTGGGGGTGGGGGTGGGGGTTCCTGAAAAATAACTAGATCAGCCAAGTCTGTTGCTTTAACATTTATTTTCTTCCTCCTAGTAAAAATAGTCTCAAAGACTGAGTTTCTTGAGAGTGAGTGGATAGTATAGTTCATGTATACTTATATGTCTAGTACTACTGACCAAATTTAGAACAGAACGAAGAAACGGGCTGCTGCGACCCATGGTTTGAAATGTGAATAGAAAACTGATGGAGCCCACACGGACACGCCAAATGGACACGGCTCCCACGTTGCCAGTGCCCTCAGCTTGCTATGTGCCTGGAGTCTCCTCTAGACACAACTTCCCTCCTATTTCTGAGCAGCTCACAGGCTGCAATCCTTCCAACACTTTTGCAAGTCAACTTTAGACTTTTGCAAAGGTTAAGTATTGTAGATTAATTATAGTATTCACATATTTCTTAACCACTTAACATGCATAAAACTAAACTATTGTTCTTATTGAGTTCCAAACTTTGGGGGGGGTGCAACCTGTCAGTGATGAAATTTTTAAGTCCCTAACAGTAAGTTCCTCATAAGCCCTATGGTTCTCACTGTGCTTTTACAAATAGCACGGTGATTTTTAAGAACATGCTGAATCAAAATTGGCTATAAAATTGAGTGAACTTATGATGGAATGAACCTCATCTTATAACAATTGTCAAAGATGGACCTGCAGCACTGGGGAATGCTCCTAGTGAGCTGCAAAAGGCATCCAGGCACTGCCCTCTTTAATTTACTTACTGATTAACTTATTTATTAATATGTAGATGAGAGGTCAAGTATTTTTGACTTATTCATTTAAAAATGTATTAAGCACTTAAAAGCTAAGTGTTCGGAAGAGAAAGGCAGCATGATGAGACATGATTAGTATTTTAGTGGAACTTATAACTCGGAGGGAAGACATAAATAGCTATAACGCAATGTAGTAAAAGCTTGAATAAGGGTATTGCAAAGTCCTCTGAAATCTCAAAGGAAAGGAGGACTAAATCTCGATGACAGATATGAATCCTCAGAGCTTACCAAGCTGAAATTGATGGGTTAAAAGGCAAAGAAAAACAACTTTGGAATTACAGTAGCACTGAATGTAAGGCCCCACACTTACGTTAGGAACTTTTAAAAATTTGCTGGTACTAAGCCTGGCCTCTCCTTTCTATTTGGATTCCCTTTGCAGTAAGTTCCTGTCAGTCAAAAGCTATATTAATGTAAGTTTTGGTTGCCTTCATAAAAATGTGACTGACAGAGTGGGGATGATGGGTCCCAAGTTCACTCCACTGGGACTGTCAGGTTTGGCGAAGCTCCTGTTACAGCGGCTAGACGAAAGCTGCAGCAAACACAAAGGACAATGGGCAACTCAAAGCCACATTTCCTTGGCAGTGGCTGAAGGAAGGTGAGGGGAAAGAACCTGCTGTCACCTAAAACTGGAGGCCATCTCTCACAACAGAGAGGGGACTTGTATTGCATGGCCCCAGGGGGATCAGTGACACAGGAAACAGAGTCAGCCCAACATAAAGAAGATTTTTCAATGGAGGGGGTGAAGGGAGGGCTAGGAGTGGGGAAAAAATAAGAACCAAGATGCATTATGTAAAGGTACAAGTTCCCAATGAGAAATGTAATTGTGTTGTATACGTACAATGTACCAGTAAAAGAATTTAATAAAGTGCAAAAATAAAAAAAAAAGAAGATTTTTCAAACAATTCAGCTGCCTGAAGATAGAAGAGAGTTCCCTGAAAGGTGAACTCGGGTGCTCAAGCAAAGGGTTTGGCAGGGCAGCTGCAGACAGAAGATTTACACATCTCACAAATGGCTGAGCAAGGATCATCTTTAAGATCATCCTCTAACTAAAGGGTTCTACATCTGTAATTATTAAGATTAGGTCTGTGGGCTGAGCGTGTAGGTCAGAGGTAGGGCACTTGGCTGGCATGCATAAGGCCCTGGGTTTGCTCCCCAGTACTGAAACAAAAAAAAACAATTTTGTGACCGTGGAGCCAGACACATTATTGAACTCATGCTATATGTGCTAACAAATCCCTTTTTGAGACAAAGAATCTATGATTCAGGAAAAACATGAAGCATAAGAGAGGCAGTGCCGGGCCTTTTCATGTCTCGACATTCAAGCTGCTGCTCTGGAAAGGCAGGCAGTCTCTCCTTTAAAAACTGAAGCCAAGCGGAAGGGAAAATTTATCTTAATTCAGAGTAAACAGCTGGTAAGAGCAGATCTGGATTTGTTTCTGGATTGAGATTTCTGGTCTGTGAAGAAGACCTCTTCCTTCTGTTGGGTGTTTCCTTGGCTGGCATGGGGGAAAACAGCAAGTGGCCCTTGTTCCAGCAGCACCAGTGTTTGCTATGGTTTGGATGAGAGTCCTGGAGAGGCCCGTGTGGGAAAGGCGTGGGCTCAGCTTGGTGCTGAGGGAGGAGGTGGAAACTTTAAGACGCAGAGTTGGCTGGTGGGAGGTTTGAGGTCATACTGGGCAGGCTCTTGATGGGGTCCACGGGAGCCCCTGTCTCTTCCTCTCTCTGCTTCTCAGCCGCCAGGTGAGCAGCAACTCTTCCACACACTCTTTCCCCTCCATGATGTGCTGCCCCGCTACAGGCCCAAAACCATGGGAGCCAACTGACCATGGACTCTAACTCTCCAAAACCATGCGCCAAAATAAGTCTTTCCTCTTTTTAAATTGATTATCTCAGGTATTTTGTTACAGGAATAGAAAGCTATCATTATTGCTGTGAGTTTCTCTAGAGCCTAATACCCAACATAGCAGTAATTAAAACCTGTCCGTAAATGTGACCTCCATAAAGTGGGGGTGGGGAGGTGTGGCGGGAGGTGAATATGTTGCAGATTCCACATGCCCTAAAATGTGGGGCCTGGTTGTGGTGGTGCACATAACTGTAATTCCGGCGGCCTGAGAGGCTGAGTCAAGAGGATCACAAGTTCGAGCCCAGCCTGGGCAACCTGGCAATTTAGAGACTCTGTCTCAAAATAAAAACTAAAAAGGGCTATGGATACAGCTCAGTATGAAGGCCCTAGGTACAGTCTTCTCAGTAGTGGGGAAAAAAAGTGAAAAAGACATTTTAAACCAGATTAATTTCCTTTCACTTGAACCAAGTATATCCAGTTTGTTCAGTTAAGTGACGATCAAACTACAACATCCTCCTTTCCAATAGCAGGATGTGTAATCAAATACTCTGTAAAGCAGAAGCAGACACATGCCCTCCCAGGACTGTCAACTTCCCTATAACATTGGCACTGGAACCCTGGCCGTGCACGGGTGACCCACACCGGCAGTACTAGGTCTCTCCTACCGCTGCATACTTCAAGGCCAGGAAGTGTCTGAAAGCAACTTTCAATCCATCAGCTCTTTAGGCCCAACACACAACTTTACAGACATATACAAGGGTGATTAAAACATTCCGTGAATGTTCACACTGAAATAACTTACTGCGGTAAAGACACATTGCCATTCACCAAAATACTCCATCTCACTTCAAATACATTTACCCCATTGTTCTTGCAAGTCTTCTTTCGTGAGGGTCTTTCGGAGGTATGATTAAAAATATAGTGAATGCTGCTGCCGAGTGGCATTAAGTCGAAAGACAGCCTCGTAAAAACATGACATTGTGTCCTCATCCACCTTATTCATGGGATCTGGCACAGACTGACTTCTACACTCATGAAAGAGGACTTCCAGAGCTGCTTTGGAAAGTGGCAAGAACAATGGGAAAAATGTGTTGAGACAGAGAGGGAATCTTCTGAAGCTGATTCATAGCAATGTGTCTTTTATTATAAATTTAAAAAAAAATTTAATAGTCACTGTATTATTTCAATAACACTGTGTATATATTCTATGTCCAAAACGTTAAAGAAAAACAACAGCAACAACAAAATCTTGCTTCAAGAGGGAAAATAAAAGCGCGGGTTTATCTGCGGGTTTGCCTTTTCATCTGCTCAGGCGGCAGCACTGGTTTCTCTTGCTACTCAGAGAAACCTGGCCTGGGAGCAATGGCAGACAGGGAGGGTATGAGTCTGGAGACCACCCCATGCCAGCATGTTTGCAGGTCACAGCCTGCAACTGTCCCTGAGGACACACCTACTTGAAGACTTCATCTCCTAATCCTCAGGAAGGTTTGCAGAGAGGCCCGCAACCTTGCAGCCACCCTCGGGGAGGAAGGGTAGCTCAGACAGAACTCTTAACCTCAGTTTCCAGTTTTATGGACCTCATCTAGCCAAGAATGCATTTAAGAATGTCTTCAACAGGAAACTTCAGGAGAGGGCTTGTGAATTCCTGGTGCCAAAAAATTTAAATCTAATTAATTTGTATATTAAAATGTTTCTCCTTAGTGATAATTGGCTGAACATAATAATCCACACATAATATTTTACTGCTATTCACAACCTAAATAAATGGGCAATGACACTTCTCCATCTTCAAGGTTACCTATGAAGCTGCAGGGCTCTGAAACAGATTAGGGCTTCTCTTCACCCCTCCTGGCTTCCCAACCCACTGGATTTTAGGTCATTTCAATATCCTGTGCTCTTCTTGATAAAAAGGCATTTGGCAGGGCAGTAAAGAAAGATGCATGCCAGGCTCACGTGGCAGCTAGTAACTCTGGGACAGGAAGAAGTATAGGGAAACAGGCAATAAACCTATTTGGGTAGAATTAGGTTGAGGGGAGCTGGATGTGGTGGTGTATCCCTGTAATTCCAGCACTCTGGGAGGCTGAGGCAGAAGGACCACAAGGTTTGAGCCTAGCCTGGTCAACTTAGCAAGACCCTGTCTCAAAATAAAATAAATGAAGGGAGAGAAGGATGGAGGGAAGAAGGGCTGGGATGTAGCTCAGTGAGAAGGCCTTGGGTTCAATCCCCAATACCACCACGCAAAGAAAGAAAGATAGAAAGAAAATTATGCAAAGGTGCAAATTTCCAATGATGAATGTCATTATATTGTATACCTTAAATGTACCAATATAATTAATAAAAAAAGAAAGAAAGAAAGAATTAGGTTGAGCGGGCTGTGAATTACAACTCTCTATGACATGAAAGTTTCTTTCCTACCAAAAATCACATACAAGTGAACTAGATACAGTAAGCTGAGATATTTCTACCCTACACTAGAAATAATAGACCATGGGCCAGGGATTTAACTTAGTGACGCTGTGCCTGCCCGGAAAGCACAAGGTCCTGAGTTCGATCTCTGGTACTGGGGGGAAAAAAAGAAATAACAGACCAGACTGGGCTTCAAAATTAAATTCCTTCTGAGTGGAAATCAGAAACATGAAGTTCTGACTCTGTTTTGATTCTGTGGACTATGCAGAATTTATTCTATATACTTAGCATCAGATGCAGTACTGGAGAAATCTCATGTTCTAGGCTCTGGTGCACCCAGTGCTTAAGGCAGAGAACAGCAAAGGGGAGGCTGGCGCCTGCGAAGCTCCCAGCTCCAAGGCCAAGCACCCGGTCATCAGCCTGCGCGTACACCCAGGCCCGCCCATCTTCACTTTTTCTACTGCTAGATATGTATCAAAGAAGGAAAAGAAAAATGATTTCTTCCCCCTCTGAGCCGGCATGGTTAATGTTTTGAGAGTAAAACTTTTGACAGATGGGGAGACTGCAGAGAATGGCAGGAACCCTCTCCTCCGTGTTACTCCAGCCGGAATCGGAGAGGGCTCATGAACACCGTGATTTACAGGGAGGCAGGGGGGTAAGCAGGTCAGTCGCTGGGGAATGGAGAGCGGATTTATGACTCTATTGGATGATCAATCTAGGTTACGTCTGGATCTTTCTAACAGTCAGAGATGCACTCGGTGGAAACATCCTCCTCCGAAGGATATGAAATAGAAAATACAATTCTGATCAGCTGGCATTAGGAAGGCAATGAGCAGCACTGATAGTTCTCGTTACCACTATAGCTCAGCGTTTTCCCACCTGGTGTTCTCTGCACCATGAAGACAGTCTTTCGACTAATGACCCCATCAATCAGGATAAATCCCTCTTGAAAGCATTCCTGTTTGGATGGATTAACACTGGACAAATTTATACATAAAAAGCACTGACCTGACATTTTAAAAAATAGGGATGAATGTAATTTAAACCCTGTATATTCACCCAGTGTTTAAGTGCATGCCTATAATCTCAGAACTCTGGGAGACTGAGGCAGGAGAATTGCAGGCTCCAGCCTGGCTGGGGCAATTTATTGACTTAGTGAGAAAAAACCCCTATGTATTATCTATATATTTTTCCTTTAAATAGATAAACCAACCACATTTCAAACCTTGGAAAACTAAACACAAAAATATCTTTTTCTCATCTCCTAAAACAATCAATAATAAAGCAGAACAATGATTTTGCCTTCAGTTTGTAGGTATCATTTGGTTTCATGAGTATTTTTTCATACTGACATATATTCCTCATAGCGACCATTCTCAAAGGAAGGATTCATATATTTATATGATCTACAGATTTTTTATTGCTAGCTTTTATGATAACTATTTAGTTCATTTCAATTTATTCTGAGATCTTTCATGTCTTTGATTTATAGAGGCTCCCTTATTATCTATTAAATTTGTATGTTAATATAGGACTTGGTTTTGGAGAATTGAACTGCTTGAGCTCTAAAGTCCAAAGCTAAAGCTTTCTTCAGAACATCTCTTCAAAACCAGCAGGGCCACCTCCCAGGCAGTCTGGGTCACAGGACCCCAAACGTGGCCACCCCAGCTCTTTCCTGGGGACACCCTCCGAGGTGACTACCCTGCCGTCCGTCCCAAAATGGAGCATGGGCGAGAAGCTCTGACTGAGAATCTACTGGACTGCCACGACCTTCTGACACCCTTTCCATGTTAGTTTCTTTTTGTTTCTTCCTTGATTTTAGAAAAAACCAAATGAGACAGAGAACGAAAAGAGCCAAATGTGTCCCCAGCCTTGTCATTTTGGGGGTATCCATTTCAGTTCTCCTTAGGCCAGGCTTTATTCTTAGATTGGGGCCAGCTGCCCTAAGAATTAGCTGAGCTCTGCCCAAGAGACAGGCTGTAAGAACATCAAACTGACAGAACTGACGTCCATTCTACATCAAGTATTAAGGTTTTCTAAAATGAGGTTGCTGTCCAACTAAGAAGCCAGGCTTCTGTTCCTCCTCCAGATTCATATTTATCTTGACCTTGGGTTGAATGCTTGTAATTATCTCCCTTACTACATAAGAGTACCCAAAACTTCTTCCTTAACCTTCAACAGTGCCACCATGAATTTAATTATTAAGCATTAAAGCTCTTTTGTCTCCTAACAATCTCTTTAATAAGTCATTGCCTCCATTTAAAAAAGAGGCAGAGAGAATGATAAACAGTTTAAGAATTCTAAAGAGGCAATAAAATGACAGGGTAGATACTGTACAATAGCTCAAAAATTAACATGGAGATTTTCATTGTTATCACATGGCTTTATCTTCTATTCCTACAAACCCTGACTAATGCACTGAGGGTCCCGCATGGACATACAGTCCCCTCTCATCTGACATTTGACTTTCTGTGGCCTCAGTGACCTATGGTCAACCAAAGCTGGTACCTAGGGTGCGGTCAGATACCGAGGGGTGGGGACAGCCTGCGTTCACAAAAATTGCATTACCATATATCGCTATAGGTGTTTAATCTCATTGCTAATCTCTACTGTGCCTAATTTACAAATTAGATTTTACTGTAGGAAAAACATTACACACACACACACACACACACACACACACAGATCTGATAGCATCTGTGGGCTCAGGCAGCCACTGGGAGTCATGGAACAGATCCCCTGTGGACGAGCTGGGAGGGCAGTGCTATTTTCATTGAGCAGAAAAATGCCAGACAACTACAAAAGGTGACCAAAAATTACAGTGAATGTTTGTTAAAAAAAAACAAAAAACGAAAAACTTATTACCGCAAAAGATACTTTGACAAGAATGATGGGATAAATGTGTTTAAAGCAATGGGGAGTATTTTGGGAGCAACTCAGGGCATTAAGTCTTTTATTGTAATGGATTTTAAAAATCTAAACGTTTACCGTGTCTTTTGATCATACCACATTTACCACCATATCGAACTCTGCCAAGCTCATGCCCAAATCCCCACAAACAGGCCAAATTACACAGAACCTCATTCTGGAACAGGATGTTTTTCTTTTTTGGCGGTGCTGAGCGTGATTCCAGGGCCTTGCGCATGCTAAGCAGCTTCTCCACCAGTAAGTGACATCGCTGGCCCTGGGACCCTTTTTTTTTTTTAATCTGTTAAAGAAAACGGGGTGGGGACCACTTCTTTTTCTCCACCCTGACATTTGCCAGGGTTGTCACGAGATCTGAGGGAACGGCACCGTGCCCGAGGCTGGCGCACGCTGCGGGCTTTCAGGGGACGCAAGCAGGAGCGAGGCCGGGTCAGCTCTGCCTAACGTTCCGAGGTTCAGAAGGACTCCGAGGAATAAAAGGAGACCTCGCCAGGGAAAGACTGTGGGGTCCTCCCATCCACAACACAAAAGATGCTTAATGACTCTATCAACCGGGGTTCGCAAGCAGCCAGGTGTATGTGATCAAAGCCGCACGGGCAAATATTCCCAACTGTAGAACGCAGGCTGCGAGCGGGAGCAATAAGCGGCCGGGTGTGCGTAGCCGACGCTCTCAACGTCTCTGTGTTTGCAATTGTTCCTGCGAAATTGTTGCGGAAACAGACAACTGGCACCTTCAATATTGTACACGTGTTCTACAACCCTCGGGGTTCCTAGTGTTCTGTAAAACATTCTGCTTACACAACAGAAACATGCCACAGTATGGAAGGGTGTAAACCGCGATCCTCAAACACTGCTCGCTGCAAGTCTCCCGGAGTCTCGGGACGCAGCTTCTAAGATTAGACATCTTTAAGCTGCTATAAGCTCCGAAGACAGAGATTTCCCTGACCCTCCCTTGCAGAATTAGAAGCTCAGGAGGCTAACCTTTTTATATACTCCTCTGCGGTCTCAGGTCATTAAAAGCTAGGGTGTAAATGTTTATTATTCTTGAATGGTGCAGAAACCAATCCCTACCAAATCGGCAAATTCGAGTTCTAATTAACAAACTGATTAGAATGCACAGCCCAGTGGAAACAGCCTAAGATGGGAAACTGGAGAAGCTGGGTGGGAGGTTTGGAGCAGCGGCCTCCTGCCTACACCACAGCTCCTCACCGACAAGATGGAGATTGGGTGTGTGGATAGGTAACTATAAATACCCTTAGTAGTAAAGAATCAAATGCTCCGAAAACCAATGCACATTATGCTTCAGTATCATTACTAATTTACTGTGAGTAATTTTTGCACCTGTTTTCAAAAATAGCACACGCTTCCTCTGGATAGTAAAACAGAATTGCTAGAAGTGAGAGGGTGGAATCTGGTGGTGTACAACACGACAGGGAGGAGCCAAACAGAAGGCAGGGCCTGTCTGGGCCTCCTCATCAGGAAACCCACCATGGATTCAATGAGGACCAGGAGGAACAGAAAGTCCGAAGAAAGGTCACTGGATAAAGAGCATTTATGCTGACTCCCCTTTGCCACACACCAATGTTTCCATCAAAACCAGCAGCTATTCGGAACGAGTATCACTAAAAGGTAGGATAAAACAAGTGATGAGTCTTTAGTGAGTCGTTTTATGAAGTTCTTCAAAAGATACTAGCAAGAAAATGGGATTGGGAGAATTCCCATAGAATGGGAGAAAATATTTGCAAATCATATCTTTAAAAAGGGTCTAGGGGTACTGAATATATAAAGAACTATTCAGACACAATGATAGACATATCCCAATTAAAACGGAGCAAATGATTTGAATAGACATTTCTCCAACGATGACATACAAACTTGCAATAACCAAATGAAATGTTAACATCCTAAGTCTTTGGGGAAATGCAAATCAAAACCACCATGAGAAAACACACCCATTGTAGTGAGAAAGACAATAACAAGTATGGGCCAACATGGAGAAATTGGAACCCTTACGTGTGCTGGCAGGCATGAAAAATGGTGAAGTCATTTTGGAAGTCTGGCAGTTGCTCAAAAAGCTCAACATAAGAATTCCACTCGTACAAAACCTACATCCACATGCAAAGATTTGCTGTAGCCTTATTCATAACAGCCAAAAAACAGAAACAACCCACTTGTCCATCAATTCATGAATGGATAAACAGAATGTAGCATATCCATACATGTAGCATATCCATACATGGAAAACTACCTGGCAATTAAAAATGAAAATACCAACACATGCTACAACATGGCTAAACCTTGACAGCAGGGTAAGTGAAAGAAGCCAGGGACAAAGATCCACACATGTATGATACCATTTACATGAAAGGCAAATAGGCAAATCCGGAGACAAAAAGTAGATTCACTGTTGCCTGGGGCTTGAGGGGGTTGTCAGGATGAGGAGTCATGGCTAAGGAGTGCAGTTTCTCTTGGAGCTGCATAATTCTGGGAATGTACTAAAACCCAGGAACTGTATATCTTAAAAGAGAATTTTATGGTCTGTAAATTTCACCCGAATTAAAAAAGTCAGTTGCTCTGTTACAGCTTAATAATGGGTAAATACAGTCACGTGATCTTCAGTGACAGGGAAGGTTTAACTGCTCTGTGGTCTGCAGTTCATCCAGTGACAACAACTGTTTCACTTCTTATCCTAACCTGTGAAAGGGGAGGGCACTTGGGCCCTGGCTTCTAACCATTTCTTCAGCTTTCCGAGTCCTAAGAACAGAATCTTCTCCCCAGCTTCATCGCCACAGGACAGAAATCACAACTGGACAGTTCACAACTGCTGACTGACTGACTGCTAAGTGTCCAGACTGGAAACGAGGGATTCACTCGAGTGAGACCTCGGGCCTGGCTGACGGACCTCACAGCTCACTGGGAAGATTGGTTAAAACAAAACATTACACAGTAGCTTAATGCTAAATTCTCCAACAATGCAAAAATCCTTCCTTCCCGCTCAATTCAAGGCATGGAAAATTTCCCGGAAGGTGAAAAGGAGTGGGCATCATTAAGTACAGAAAGGAAGAGGTGGGGGCAATGGGAGGCTGATATGGGCAAGGATCCTGCGCAGGAGCAGGGGAGGAGGAGGAGGAGGACAGCAATGACAGTGACAGGAGTTCCAGGCCCACCTCAGGAAGAGAAGGAGCTGCAAAGTGTGGCCATTGTGTCCACCCCACTTTGTGCGTTCCTGTTCTCAAGTGCAGAGCAGGACTCTGCTTTCATAGAAAAGAAAGTCGTTCCTCTAGGCTGCTGATCCTGCCTGAGGTTGTGCCTGGGTTTCCCTTTTATGGCATCCCCTTGGGAAAGAGAAGTGCAGGGACAACTGAGAGGAGAACAGAGATTTCTTTAAATCAGGGAGCACTGTTGAGGAGACAATCTGGGGAGGGGGGAGGAGTTAATGGCCCAGTGAAGGATGCAGAAGGCCTAGGCACTCCCTATTTGGGCCACACACAAAAACATAGAAAATGTGAATTTTTCTCTCTGGTAAAATTACCAAATGGGAATCGGGCAAAGGCACAACTTCCAGATGGGCCTTGAATTGCGTGGACCGGCTCAGCCAGCTGACAGCTCATAAGGGTCTTGCTGGTCGTTTTCCAACCAGATGATAGTGCAGTACAAAAATCACAGTAGCCCTGCACTGTCAAGTAAGAAGGCAATCTAACTTGGGCTGCCATGAAGCATTTAAACAAACTATGTGCGTTCTGAAATCTCAGAATCTGCAGCTAGATGCACCATCAGTATAGCACTGCAAAGCAAACACACTTTTTTTATAGGCTTCTACATGTAAATGATGGGGTTCAGGACATGGTACCCTAAAATATGGCATGTTGGTATTTGAGAAAGCAGCAGAAGCAGGAAGGTCACTCCCTTGTCCCCCTTCTCTCCTGAAGCAGGCCATAAAACCTAGAGGGACTCTCCGACCTTCCTCTGCAGCAGGTCGTAAGATCCTCATGTGAGAGGCATGCTTCCCGCACCCAGGAAAGGAATACATAAGAACTAAGCAAACAGGCCCCGCTATGTCCTCCAGTTGATTACCTCAGATCAGACCCACTGCAGAGCCATATTTCTCCATAACTGCCCATTCTTCATCAAATCTAGCATAAAGACACACGAATCTAGCCATTTCTTTGGGTCTTCATTTCTTTACAAAGTCTCCCATGGCACACAAAACTTACATTAAACATTTGCAATCTTTTCTCTTATTAATTTATCTTTTGTTACATGAGCCTCAAGCCATGAAACCAGAATGGATGAGGAAAAAATGTTTTTCCTCCCCTATATAAACTCCCTCCTCAAATTACATGTGTCATTTTCCAATGTTTATAGGATATCTTTAAAATATGAAGCGAAATTATTTACTTATTTTCCCCCTAGTACTGGGGATTGAACCTGAGGCTCTGTATATGCTGGGTGAGCTAACTACCAATGGAGTACATTCCCACCTCATTTTTAAAAAATTTTATTTTGAGACAGTCATGCTAAGTTGCCCAGGCTAGACTTGAACTTGCAATCCTCCTGCCTCAGGCTTTCCAGTAGCTGGGCTTACAGGGGTATACCACCATGTTCTGCTGAGAAAGTATTTAAATACTCAATATATTTTGTTTTAATTTTCTTACAAACCATACTCTAATGGACTAAAATCTCTTTTTATTGTGCTTGAAAATAAACGTGTGAAGTTTTAGTCTTCTACTTCTGAATTTGTTTAAGAAGGGAATCATGAAAATGCACAGTTATAAACTACTATACCAGCTAACCTCACTTCTGAGATGATCTAGCCTAACATATTAAATCAAAACAGCATGGAATAGGTTGCAGTATTCTTCCATCCTGGTCAGATTCCTTCTTGGCTCTACTAAATTGTCTTCAGGGAACCTTACTCTGGTTTAAGGAGCAAGCTTCCCATCTGAAAGGAAGCAAGCAAACAAAACTACTCACATTTTCCTTTGCTAGTTCCAGTATACAGTCTTGATAATTGCATTTGCCTGAAATTGTTGTTTTGCTTTATTTTAAATGACTAGCTACCATCTCTGGAAGGGATTAATGACTGCTTTTAGAAGTCGCCTTTCTCGAGTTACAGATCATGAAATGACAGACTCATCTTACTCTGTTTAAATTGTGCACACCAGTGACATCTTTCCAGTCACTGCTATGCTATTCAACATGACAGAGCACATATCCGCACCTCACTTCAATTTCATGCTGTCACTAACACAGAAGATTTCTAAAGCTAGCATATGCCCAGGTGTGGGATTTGAACTTGTTGGGTCAGGCACGATATTCAATGCTAACCTGTCTTACAAAACCCAGACATACAGCCTGGGATAAGTGAGAAGAGTAAGAAAGTCCTTTTGTCTTGAGATACACATTGTTAATCTCTCAAACTTAAATTTTACAAACAGCCCTGTGATAAACAGGCTTTGGGGGCTATAACATACACGGCTGTGGTCCCTTTTGCTAGCAAAGGCAGAAATTTGAATATACACTTGGGTGCAATTACTGTTGCTTTGGTATAAATGTGCAGGTTCCTGAACGATGGCCTGGAGGGAATTATCTAATCTGTTCAGAATCGGAAAGCTGCCTTTGTATTCCTACGAGGAGGGGTGGAAATAACCTTTCTCTCCTTAGACACTACACAGGTTATGAAAGAGTCACTGGGGCAACAATGTTAATACTCAGGCTTCATGAATTCTACACATTCATTAGCACTAATTGATGAGGAGGGCAAGCAAAGACAGAAAGCTGGCACTGAACAGAAAACAAATGTCTACCTATCCTTCACAAGAGCTGCCTTTAGAAGGTATCCGATCAAAGACTCCAAAAACTGAGCAGAAAAGGAACGAGGCAGGGAGGATTGGCCTTTAAATGCTTTAAAATAAGATAATCCAGTGTGTTATCCTTTACACCTGCCTCTCAAAAGAACAAAAGCGCAAGATCCACTCTCAATACAGGTCACTCTGGTTCCAGAAGACGCTATTGTGTGTAAGCCTCTCTGACTTGACAATATGATCCTGTAAACGGGGGGATTAAAGGGGTCTTGGGGCTTTCCAACAGCAATAAGCTGGACAGGGCCTCCGGATTTCTTAACGCTTAAGATTTTATCTTCTCTGCTCAAAAATCCTGGGATCCAGAATTATAAAGGGTTCCATTTGTACTGTGGAATTTTCACTTATTGTTGGGTTTGTGATTTTTTCTCTTTGTTTATTTTCCTTCTATTTTAAGGCACAGAAATTCAAGAGGGCGAACATCAGATGCCATTTTGATAGGAAATGTCAACATA
This sequence comes from Heterocephalus glaber, assembly GCF_053883595.1. NCBI lineage: Eukaryota > Metazoa > Chordata > Mammalia > Rodentia > Bathyergidae > Heterocephalus > Heterocephalus glaber. Next base: position 17,997,187 of record NW_028258381.1, read on the forward strand.
TCTAAATACTGATTATATATACCACGATAGAATGGTTAACAGTTTTTTAGTATATTTTCCATACAGCAATTCACTAACCTGAATAAAAATGAGTCAATGATATACAATTATTTTTAAAGAAACACCACTTTCCATGAAAGATATGTATATTATGACTGCAAAGTAGTCAAAGCAGTCGAAGGAGATTTTCTTTATGAATAAATTAACAAAGGTTTCTAATAAACACATTAATTATCTCTATGTAAAATCTTTAAGGTTTCTCCAAGTGCCATTTCTGGTGTTAAAATTTCTTCCATTCTCCTGTTCTTTATTAAAATGTGAAAAGAATTTCCAATATTCCAAACACACACCCTAAAACTGAACACTGTGAATCCTGAGTCTTATTGAAATGGAGCCTGGTTGTATTCATTCCTTCTCCTGGGTGCTTTATTTAAGGCTGAGTATAATTAAAGACAGTACAATGTATGTTGTTAGATTTGGCTCTTTGTTTCTAACGAGAGTAATAATGAGGATACTTCTGAGCTTTGAAATTCTCTACCTGGACCAACAGACACCAAACAAACAGAAAGACCCTAATCTTAACTTGTGGCTGGCCTCTCAAAATTCTTACATCAGGTCCATCCATCCCTACCATTCCTTGCTGGCAAATCTGACCAAAGTAGGGGGGAATCAGATTTAGGACACTCAGGAATGTCACTGTTTTATCAATTTGTTACGTAAATTTGTTAAACAGAAAATCCTCGGGCAGTTGCAGAATAAAAATGCATTTGGTATCTCCACAGTCACCCAAGGACACGGGGACTACAGAGTTACCCCCAGTCTCATTCATCCTTACAATATAATTCTCTTAAACAGTTGGCCTTATTAAAAGGGATTAAGGGCCCGCCACTCTATTTCCACTCTACCCCAGGCATCTTTTTAAAATAGGGTGTTGATAGTGCCAATGGAATGCTCCAAGGTGATGACATTTCAAATGGGCCTTCAGGGCCTGACAGAGAACCTTCCCTCTGCTTCAACCAGGGCAGGCACTCACTTCCAAGCAGATTTACCCTGGAGGAAAAGGGGAAACCATTCAGTGAGTCCAATTTAATTTGTCTAAGTCTTGAAGGGAAGGTCATTTCTCTTACTAAAAGGCCCAACCTCTTTGCTCTCGTCTTCAAAAGATCCATAAATCACTACTTAAGTAGACAAATTATAAAATATGATATAATATGCTACATAAATGTACCATACATCTTCATTTCTAAGACATACATTCACCCCTGCACATTTTAATGTTCCTGAAATCCAGACAAGTCTTACAATCAACCCAGCAGTTTAACATGACAGTGTTTCTAATACACATGCCCAGACCCACAAAAAACAAGTATTAAGTCACTGGTTCATCTTGTAATGCAGGCAGGATGTTGTGTAATGCATGGGATTACTGAAAATGATACATATAAATTAAACCGTATCAATCCAAGTTTAGAAGTATGCCAGCATTTTAGCACCTAAAAAATACAGAATCTCAGGATGGAAATGAAACCATCTTCCTAAATAAATACATGTTTTACTGCTCAGTGTGTCTTACCTTTTGATAATCTTTCCATACAGAGAATCCAGTGATGCTAGATTAGCTTTCTATACCCACAAGAGTGTAAATCTAGCATGGAATCAAATTACTGATAAACACATATGAAAGCAACTGAAAATGTCCAAAGATCTATATGCCTCTTCAAAATCACAAGCATTTAACATTAAGTTCTCTACCTAGATACGCCTGGAAAGGTCTATAACAAAATATTATTTTCAGAGGTAGCAGATCTTCTGAGTTTTGTTTTCTAGATAATGGCAGGTAACACATCAGTTTTATAAGCAGCCAATGACCCGTAAATTAAAACTCAGATGTACAAGTTTCTTTTATTGAAAATGAAAATACAAATAGGACTACCTAAGCATTTTCCTCTAGGGGAAGAAACTGAGCCTTTTTACTCCTTTAAACGGACCCACAGCGCTCTGTGCCTGGGAATCTGTACACTGACCCGCCTGATGGTCAAAAGGAAGAGCTCCTTCCACAGAGTAATTAACAGAGCAGGGCCTGGGTGCTTTTGCCAGCCCATGGGGCCCTGGCCAGTCCCACAGCCTCTGACTGCCCTTGAGGTCCACAGTCAGGTCAAAACTCCCCCATCTTGGGGTTGGGGGCATCTCCATCTTGTCTTCCACTACAACTGTGAAATTTAGAACCCAACTAAAGCAACTGCAGGGGGATGCACAGAGTAAACAATGTTCTTTTTAGTGATCGGCCTGCAGGGGTGTGCGGGTCCACTAAGAAACCTTCAGGGGAACGGTCCAGAGGGAAAGTCTGTGTAGATGTGCTCAGGGACAGGTGCAGGGTTTATATATAAAGTGCCATTCACTGCAGGGGTTCGGGAAGCTCCATGCTCTCTACTCTTCCACTCCCCACTTCCGACACCTCACTTCTGATTGTGATAGCTAATGAAGTCAATTGTTGGTTTTAATCAATGCTTGAATATATTTTACGATGAATTAAATTTAAATAGTAGTACACTAACTGAAGTTGGTTTATAAAAACTAAGTTACACAATAAAACACATCCATGCCCACTCGAATCTTCAAAAATAAAAATCAGAAAATAGTTAAGGGTCTCCCTGACACCATGGCTCCCTAAAATCCATACATTTGAATTGAAAATATATGAACATAATCCAGATCTTTTCAGAAGTGGTATGAGAGGCTGGTTCTGGTATTTTTTAGGGTGCTACATAGAAACTTTTAAAAAAACATTGTGAAGAACCATGTTCTAAGAGACTTCATGATCTAAATTTAATGGGTACTCCCACCTTAAGGGTTACTGAGCCCCACTTCCCTTATCAATTAACCTGTCAACTTGCCAGTCAAGTCTAATTAGTCAAATCCCTTTTTAATGAAAAGATTATGCCTTAAGCAGTCTGCCAGTTCCAGGGTAGCTGGCAACTACCAACTAATCTCTACCAAAAAGGGGGAGAATTCTTCAATTCTAATGAAATCCAGAGCTTCAAAAGCTCATTCTAGGGCAGGGGATTTAGCTCAGTAGTTTTGCCACCTGACTGCTGCGCAAGCGCAAGGACATGAGTTCAATCCCTGGTACCAAAAAAAAGCTCATTCAACTACATAAATCACAATTATTATTATTTATAGCACGTAAAGTACAAAGTACATGTTGCACATTCCCCTGGCCCTGTTGTCTCCTTTATTTCAACATCATCCCAAAGCAGCTACTTCTAAGTTCCCAAAAGAAATATCTAAAAAACCTGGATTCATATGACAAATATTGTTAAAATTTAAATATAACTGAATAACAAATGCTATGATAAGGACATCCACGATGTAGGATACCTTCCAAGACAATCAGCCTGGACTCTGCAAAAGGTGGATGCCATTTAAAAATGCAAAAGATGTGTGAGGAGACAGGTCAGGGAGATGGAGGATGGAGCATGGGGTGCTGTATTCAATTTCAAGAGCCTATAGTGAGCCTATAGTGACTTATCATAGATGTATGATTCTGATTGGATTCTGCATTCAGAAAAGAAAGAAAAACAAAAAAGCAAAAAGCCCATTACTGAAACATAGCAACAAAAACAAATCACTTAGGAGACAAAGAATGTTCAGTATGAGTTACATATCAGATAAAATTATAGAATCACAGTTAGCTTTCTAAGGTGTGGTAAAGGTATTGATCTTATAAAGAAAAATGTAGGAGACAAATACTAAAGTATGATATATTTAACTTTAAAATGATTTAGCTAAAAAAAGACAAATCAAGTGTGGCAAAACGTTAAGAATTGGTACATCTCAGTGAAGGGCATATAGTTCTTCAAGATATTGCTCTTTCATTACTTCTGTGGGTTTGTATTTTTGACACTGAAAAAAAAGGAAGGGGTGGAGTTTAAAGACAAAGAAGTGATTGTGGCCCAAGAGACTCAGGATAAATATCTGACTGCTCCACTAAACCACGAACTGCTAAGGGCAAAGCCATGAGCACCTCAGTATCCAGTGTCCCTCATACAAGTAGGCACCCAAATACATGGCAACAGATGGATGGACACAAGATGAAATTCTGACTCCAGCAAGTGCCAGTCATGTGGTCTTTGGTGGGTCCTCTCAGTGGGGTCCCTATAAAGCAGTGTGCAGTGAAAGGAAAATGACATGGAAAGGCCTATTGAGAGAGCTTCTCAAAAAGGGGGCAAAGGCCGTCACAGAAGCTGGACTGATGCATACCTCCAGCCACTGCCTGGAAAGTCACCCTGTGGACACCTCCACCTTTAACCACAGGCCTAGGGAGCCCACGAGCCCTGGAAAAGTATGTTGTGCCAGAGGCTCAACGTGTCTATGGAGAGGTTACTGGATGCCTGCTTCATGGACATGTCCCATTCTGTGCATACATCCTTTTCTTCATCTTTCCTCCGCAGCATTCGGTAGCACACTATTTCTGCGTTGCCGGAACATTGATTTGGAACTATCTCAGCCCGTCTCCCCAACTGAAATTCCTAACACCTCAAATCAAGTCCTTACTTTTGCAGTTTCTAAGTTTGGACTGATTGACAGCAGTGACAACACGGGCCTTGCAGGTCCTCGTGCCCATTGAGAAAGAATGTACATATTAAGGGCCCAGCAGAGCAGCCAGCATATATTTGGGGCCCAGAAAATGGTCCTGTTATTGCTATTAGATAATTATGAGTGCCTGAGATTGAAAAGAGTATGCACTTTCTGTTTTCAACTGAACTCATTCAGATGCATGAGATGAGGACATCCCAGGCTGCTCCTCTTGTATGTGAGTAGTCTCACAGATATTCCTTGGCTAGCTGAGTATGTGGGATACACCTGCAATCCCAGCACTCTGGGAGGCTGAGGCAGGAGGATCAAAAGTTCTAGTGTAGTCTGGGCAACTGAGCAACTTGGCAAGACCATGTTTCAAATTTTAAAAGATAAAAAAGGTCTGGGGATGTAGCTCAGTGCCAAGGCTCTAGGTTCAATCCCTAGTACTGGCTGGGGAGAAAATCCTTTACTGATCTTTCTCAGTGAAGACCTTTTCACTTTATCACTCTATGGGGCCCACAGCATCTCTTCACATTATCATCTCACATCAGACAGCCTGCAGGCCTGGAGAAAGCTCATCCAAGCAAGTCTCTCTTAAAGAACACCCATGAGTGGTGGAACCTACAGGTGCTGGTTGAGAAGCTGCTTCAGAAGAAACTCCTCAGCTGCTAAGCCCAGCTCTCGAAGACAATTAGGAAACCCAGCACGTTTGAAGGAGGCCAGAAGGGACTCCCTGTGGACGAAGTGTGGTGGTGAAGATCAGGTCAGAACTTTTTCTGGGCCAACCAGGCCTGAGGGGAGGGGTATGCTGAGAAACACAGAGGAATAAAGATCCCTACCAACCACTTCCCTCTTCCGGACACTCTGCAAAACTCTAAGAGAAGTGCTGGGAAAACTCTCAAGCAGCTCTCTTCTGGGCTGCTTGCTGCCTGCCTTACAGGCCCTGGGGATGGACTGAGGCCTCCCTGCCTGCAGCTTTATATATATATATATATATTTATTTATTTATTTATATATATATATATATTTATTGGTACATTTTAGGTATAAAATAGATTTACATTTATCATTGGGTGTTTGTACCAGAACATGATGTATCTTAGTTCTTATTTTTTCTCCCATTACCTGTGCACCCTTCACCCCCTCCATCCTTCCCTATTTACACAGAGTTTGATTCCATTTTTTTTTTTCTTTCTCATAATTTTTCCTGCGGCTTTTGAGAACACAGTGACACAGTGACTGACTCGCCCTCACAGTATTCCTCGAAACAGTGGGAGGACTAACTGCTCACGCTTCCTTACCCTCTTGAGGCTTACAGCATTCTTGTTGTTGCTTAGAGTATTAAGACAAACAATAACTTTAGCTTTCACTAAATCTCCCTGTTAGCCTAGTGGCATTAAAAAGAAAACAAAACAAAAACCAAGCAAGCTTGATGTCGAACTTCGGCTCTGCCTGTAAGTAATAAACTATGGAGGTAATGATTTGGATTTTGGCAGGAAAGGCTCCCAGGCAGCTTTATAAAATATTAAATATTTTTAGAGTAAGAGAAGGGAGCCAGGTACAGTGGCACCCACTTTTAACACTTGCACTGTCGGAGGGTGAGGCAGGAGGAGGATGGCAAATTCAAGCCCAGCCTGGGAAACTTAGTGACTTAGCAAGACCTTGTCTCAAATTAAAATGGGCTGGAGACGCAGCTCAGTGCAGAGGCCCTGGGTTCAGTTCCCAATGCAAAATGGTGGTGGTGGGAGGGTTGAAAAAGGAAGAAGAGGAGGAGAAGGAGAAGGAAGAAGGGGAGGGGGGTGAGGAGGAGGAGGAGGGGGAGGGGGAGGAGGAGGAGGAGGAGGAGGAAATCAGCACAGGTGAGGAAGGGAAAGGAAAATGGGACATTAGCTGAGAGTCTTAGGAGAAGACAGAGTGGCCTGTGTGTTACTTTTGCAAGATCTCCAAGGAAGATCAAAAACTTGAAAGTTTAATGTCTGGTCACTAAACTAACTCCAGCTCTTAGGAAATACCACTCTAAATTACTTCCTGAGGATAAGAAAAACCAGTAGTAAAAATAAGCAGAACTTCACCCTGTGGGTGTATTTTCCATTTGTTGGTTGTTAAAATTTGTTCTTTAGAGAATATCAGTGACAAATGATCTCTGTTTGCTCTAATTCAGGGGGCTCCACTTGGCATTTGAGGAAAAGATGCAGTGTTTTACCCCGGTGAACAAGCCCTTTATAGCTATGCAACCCTAAATAAATACTTTAGAAGGTGATACTCAGGTGTACAGCCCTTTAATCAGACTGACATTTGGAAAATTTGCTAAGGACTCTGAGGACACAGAGCTGCTGACTCCTGGGTGTGGTGCGGGCGAGGAGCTGAGCAGGAAGTAGTTAGCAGGTGCATAACCTTGGGCCACCCACGTGGCCTCTGTGGGTCCAAATGGTGTTGTCAACATCACACACCTCCAAAGGGTGCTGTGAGGAGTCCACAGTCCTCACATGATCTATGCACTGACCAGAACCAAGTTTGGCTTATACCAAGTACCGAATAAATGACAGCTATCACCACTAATGGGCTAAGATACTTTAGCAAATTTAGATTACCACTAGGGAGAGGATCATGTCCTGCTTTACATGGACAACCCAGAGTACACAAAAGAATTATTAAGAGCAGTCTGTTTTGCTCTTTGAAGCAAAACAGGGTGTAGATGAGAAAGATACCAGAATTTATTTGGTTCAAGAATTGAAAAAGATGCAGGACTAGATCTCACTTGTAAAACTAAAGATACTCTTCAGAGACTGGAAGAAAGAAAAGGTGAAAGAAGGCCAGCTGGGATGGAAAAGGCAGGTACTGTAACTGTAGGGGCCAGCCAGGACGCAGGCAAAGGCTTGGCTTCTCCACCTGAGTCTGGGAGAGGGAACTGCAGCTGTGCCACTGAAGGTGACCTGGGCCTTTCCCACAGAGACCCCCAGGGGGTGAGGGTGGTACTGGAGGAAGGGATGGAACCAGCCGTAGGGAAACTGGCAGCAGGAATGATGAGTGGGTGGGTGAGGCATCAATGCTCTAGCTGCTTCAACAGTTAGCTGAGGAGGGAGAGTACAGATGTACACCACTCTTCAGTGCAGTGATTTGCTTTTCTACCAGAACATTCAACAGCCCCGGGGGCAGGAATGGAGGAAATAGGGCGGCTGGATCTTCACTGGGATTGACAGTTAGCAACTGCATACAATAGAATACCCAGAGCATGAGCAGTGGTGAGGAGAATTCTAAAATAATAGCCTTTTTGGATTCTAAAACTTCTGTGTAGCATTTTTTTCTTAAAGAATCAAAGTGGCTTGTGATTGGAAATACAGTGGTAGAGTCATTCTTCACATGTCCAAGGCCCTAGATACCATTCCCAGCACTACCAAAAAGAAAAGAAAAGAAAGAAGACAAAGAAGAAAAGTGGCTCAATAGTGATACTTTGCCAAAAGAGGCATCACTGCCAAAGAGGCTGATCAGCACATGGAGCCCAAGATCAGCAACAGGCTAGGCGAGAGCTTGAGAGAAAACCCAAAGTGGGCTGGGCTGTCAGGCTTTATAAAGAAAAGGCAGCAACAGCTTAACTAGGGATAAGAGCTCTTTTTCACCCACCTGCTGGGAGATCCATTTTGTCTCCTTGTCATGAACAAATACACACACTATCAGAGGGTGCTTTGCCAAGTCAAGTGTCACAGATTTTTAAAAAAAAATAACAGTGTTAATAACTTCACTAAGATCTCCAGCCATAATAACCATCCCACCACTTACCACAACTATTTCATCACCTAAAATTTCCTTACAGTTTTTTCCAGTTTAATTCTTTCTGATAAGAAGCATACCTTTCTGATTAAATACATCTATAACAGCTAGTTGTGTGGTAAGTTCCATTTACATATCAAACATTCAACCTTCTTTAAAATGAACTGGCTGAATCTCAGGCGGACCCTGAGATCAAGGCTGTTACCAGGGTGCTCCTGTTCCTAGACCAGAGCTGCAAAACCAGTATTTCACCTTTGAATACAGTGCAGGCAGCAAGAGAAATGATATTGTCAGGAAAAGGCATTCAATTCATCAAATCCACATTCCCTTACGCCCCATTAGACTGGGATGGCACAGTAGACAGGACAAAAAGTAGGAGATGGCAAGAATTCACTTTGTCCCTTGCCATGTACAGGACAATCTTCTCACATGTAAGAGCCTACCTAGCCAGGCGTGGTGGCGCATGCCTGCAATCCCAGCATTCTGGGAAGCTGAAGCAGGAATATAGCAAGTTGGAGGCCAGCCTGGACAACTTAGTGACTCAAGAAGACCTTGTCTCAAATAAAACAATTAAAAAAGGGCTGGGGACGTAGCTCAGTGCAAAGGCCCTGGTTTAATCCCCAGTATGCCACAAAACAAAACAAAACAAATCAAAAAACTCTACTTGGCTCAGCTACTGCTTGAATCCAACAAGTCAGCATGTGATAATCCCTGGCATACTCTAGGCACTCTGTGGATGTGGAGAAGCTCCCATTCCTTTCCTGAAAAACACCAGTTGGGAGTAGCAGATTATCTAATCATGCCAAATGAGGAGAAAGATCAAGAGTCAGGCTTCCCTTTGCTTTCTTCAATCAAATCCCTCTGGTTATAACCTACACTCCAGAGTTCAAAATAACTTTCAGAATGTTACATTTTAATTCCTTTAGTCTCAACAAACATTAACTACTTTCCTATTGAGGACAAAGAACCCTTCTCATCACCATGGGGAGGGGAGAAAATGGGAGGCCTGGAATTCAGAGGGAAGAGGACATCTACAATTTAGTACAGGCAGGCAGGATGCAGAGGTGTCACCAGAAAGGTTCACACCTGGGAAAGTGGGAGGGATTCCTGGAGCATGTGGCTTTGGAGCAGAGCTGTGAAGGACAAGTATGACTTTGAATTTACAGGCATACTTGTGTATGAGCTCATTTGGTGTTGTCATTCCAAGCATTCTAGTTTTTAGACATTTTGTCCCTTCAGTTGAAAAATACAAACCATGTGAGAAAGGCTCAGTAAGTTAAAAAAAAAAATCTACTTTGAAAAAAAAAAATGCAAATATGCAAAAGCATACAGGATAATTAATTAAATCTGGTAGAGTGTCAGCTTCTTTCTCCGAAAGCTTGCAATTAAAAGGAAAAGAATCAAGCATTTGTCTTGCCTTCCCTGTGATTATATTTGAGGGTAACTAGAGTATTACTTGATGAGGAAAGCTCTGCTGCACAGCAGAATTTCAGTCAATAAATATGGAGCACTGGTATAAAAATTTCCCTTTTGCTATCTCTAATGAAATACTGAATCTGACAAGCCACACGAAGCTCACTGCAGTGCCTATGAAGTTTTCTTACCAGAAAGTCTACTCAAAGCTCTAGGGCCACCTGTCCTTCACAGGCATTGAGAGGGATGGAGGAACAAGCTAAATGACCCCATGAGGGCTTCCAGAATATGGGACGGTCTACAGTGCAGCTGACCGGCATTCTGCAACAAGTCAATGACTTGAAAGAACTGAGGGGCTTGGGAGAGGGTGGGCCACTCTATTTAAGACACAAAAATGTGTCTTGTTTGTATTCTGAAGTGAGCAGGTGTAAAATGACACTTGTATGACAACAGGGGCTAGGATTATGGATAAGTATCAGATGATACGGAGGTATTATAGTATATTTTGCTAGTGCAGTAACATGATTATTTAAGAAAAAAATTTTTTAAAAATGGATGTGTGCCAAAGTATTCAGCAAAGTGATGCTATACTTGAGAAATGCTCTAAAATATTTCAACAATAGTCAGGCATGGAAGCACACATCTATAATCCCAGCACTCTGGGAGGCTGATGCAGAAGAATTACAAATTTGAGCACAGCCTGGGCAAATAGCAACTTGGGGAGACCCAATCTCACAATAAAAAATTTATAAAGGCCTGTGAATGTAGCTTAGCATGAAGGCCCTGAATCCAATCTTCAGTACCAAAGGGGAAAAAAAAGTTCCCTAGCAATAAAGGAAAAAAGGTAGCTTTACCACATCCAAACATAACTGTGGCAAGAGCTTGATAAATATAAATCTGGAAAAACTGGCAAATATAGGGGTTTATTCTTATGTTCTGTGTTTAATGAGGCTTAAAATTTTCCATTCTTTGAAAAGCTCCTGATTCATGATAAAGTTGAATTCACTTTCTTGTGGAAATTTTTTTACACGTGTAATGACATATTTTACATGTCTCTGAGCTGATGTTCAATTCAGATATTCCCTATTGGTAAAGGCATTTACATTTGTAAAGTTTCAAGGGCTAGGAATGTAGTGCTTGCCTAGCATGCACAAGGCCCTGGGTTCAATCCCCAGTACTGTCAAAAAACCAAAACCCAAACCAAACAAAAAATACTACGAACTAATTTTGCAAAGTTTCAACACACGTGAATCCCAGAAGGCTGTAGGAGACCAGAAACATCAGAAACCTGATTACTTGTTAGAGACCCAAGTTTCTGAGCCCTCCCCAGACCCCTTGAATCAGAAGTGTCTGAGGGTAGGACCCAGCAAGCTGTAATTCTGATGCAGGCTGAAGTTTGAGAACCACTGCCTCCAATACAGATAGTCTTGCAAGATGTCTGTCCTTGAAGGACATCTAAAAATGCTTTACTGTTTAGGTGGCATGCCAAAACTTCTTTGGGTGTCACGGGGTGGAGAGTTGAATTTAACAGACATAATTTTACCTTAAAACTTTGTAATATTTCACGTGGAAGGGAAAAACTATTTCAAAACATTATTGTCCGTTATTCTACAGTCCTGGAGAGTGTGGTGTAATAAAGAATTAACACAGTACTTAGTTCACAAAACAGTTACATGTGGTCTCAGCCCATTGGCCCAGGACATGAACTTTGTGTGGTGATAACCTCTCATATCCATGGCAGGCGGGCATCTGTGAACCAGCACCTGTTGAGCAGGAACTAGATGGAGCAGTTTCTTTGAGAAGTGGTTGAGTGAGTTATGAGTTAGCTCAGCATAACGCTGGGCCAAGGTCAAGGTTCCAGACTTCACTCAGCTTAGTATAATCCTCATTAAAGTCCTGGCATCTGCCAACCACCCCATACCTCAGGAGGACTGTTCGTGAGGCTAGAGCGTGGAAAGATCGCAAACCCATGGCTAGGAAAATGACTGGATCTACCAGTAGGTGCACAGTGTCTCTCTACACAGGTCAGGCATGTCTGATATCTAAAAGAAAAACAAAACAAAACAGGCTGCCCAACAGCACACAGGCTAATACGCTGTTCAAGAGAGCAGGGATTTCACGGAGTGATTCACAAGAACCTCACTGCCAATATGTTGTTCCTTGTACATACACCAGTGGCTGTCTGCTTCAGAATTACCCAGAAGGCTTGTTAAGAGACTGCTGGGCCCTGCCCCTGAAGTTTCCAGTTCAGTAAGCTTGGGGCGGGGCCCTGAGATTCTGCATACCTAACTACTTCTCAGGGGTCACTTATACTGCTGACCCAGGGACCAGAGCTGCAGAACCATTGGTCTGGACTCATTTCTGCACCTGAATTCTACCTCCCTTACTTACTCCTTTTAATGGCGAGTTCCTCATCAGCAAAACTCTGTCTTGCTCTGGTTCTACAGAATTAAGTTTTGGAAGCCCACAACACATCCAGAGAGGGAGGGAGCAGGCTTGAATTGCAAATGTTCTTTAAGCACACTGGACAGTATTTCTGCAGCTCTCTTTCAAATGAGCTCTAAAGGATTAACAGAGAAAACCTGGGGATAGCGTATGTGAGTGCATGTGTATGTCTTATGGCCAGGTTTGCCACAAATGCAAATGGTCCTCAGCACTTGGGACCCCTCTCCACAGTGGAGCCCCACCTGCCATCAAACCCAGTCCCCTGCCTGGCTCCTGCCCTCCCTGCTCTGCAGTGTCAGCTGTTCACCTGTACAGAAATGACAGCCGCTTGTCACGCTCTACATGAGAGGCCTCACTTGCAGCAGTAACTAGCATGCCATTTCCAAAGCTGTCATTCTCTGGTGTCAGCACAACCTGCTGTTCAAAGATTTGCTCTGACACGAACCAGGCAGCCCTGTGACTGTTATTGCCGTGGACTCTTCTGTGCTCTGACACCAATGGCAGCTGCTCGGTGCCCAGGGTTTGTTTTACCCAATTATTTGTTTGTCACTTGGAAGCCCAGGATGTTGAGCAGGTATTGGGGAGGTATTTTTGGCCTGATGCACAGGCAGAAAGCATAATGAGGCCCTTAGGTGAAGGTCTATTTTGTCAGTTAGGTGCTTGGATGATGTGCACTGGAGGAGCCTGCGTAGCAATTAGGATATTTGAATAAGATAAGATACCTGGCAGGATGCTGAGAAGGCTCAGAAAGTCAGCCTTAACTTTTAAAATGCCAAAAAACCCTTAGAGTAGGCAATTTTCAAGTTCATCTGGGAGCTCACACAGGAGGAAGAAGTGTGAGGACGCTTCCCCAGCCAAAGCCCTGGAGAAGGAAGGAAGGCTGGAGCTAAGCATCAGCCAGACCCGCCCCGAAGGTGTGCTTTAGGGGTGAGTCTGAGGCTGTGGCCAAAGAGGGGTGCTGGGTCATTTGGTCCAACAGCAGTTACGTAAGGGAAGCCAGGCCGGGGTGAGGTGGACAGCCATCCTCTCTACCAGTTACCCCCAAGCTGCCGATCTTGGGGGAATCTCTCCTTCCCACGTGAGTACAAATCAAATTTATTTGACGTCAAACATCTTGGGAAGAGACCATAGTACACAGCAACTCGACCTCATAGCCAACTAGTTTATTATCTAATATTCCACCAAAGCACACGGCGGCAGTGCCCTGCCTCTAACCCAGGACCTTCTTTTCTAAGGCCCTCACTGTCTCATCCGTGATGCTCTTCCTTTCTATAGTTCTCAGTCTCAGAAAGTGAGGCAGTCTAGACAGGTGGCATTTTCCCAAACACACACCAGGGATAAGGTCATGAAAAAGTTAACCGAGCTCCCCCTTGAATACATTCCTAATTGTAGTTGTGTCAACGTACTGGGGAATGTCAAGATACGCAAAGTAACATTTCTTTTTTGTTACTCTAAAACTTTCCCCCCATACCAGAACATTGTGAATAAAACTAAAATCCAACAAACATCCAATGCAGCTCTGAGGCAGCGAGGTCGATTACGATCCTCACCTTCCACCAAAAAAAAAAGGGGAAGGAAGATGGCTTCTTCAGGAAGGCCTAGATTAACTTTCGAAAAATCCACTCTGATGAATGACTTGCTGTATGAGATTGGGCTGGCAGCTGAAGACTGATGGGAGTTGGCAACATGATCTAGAGTGGGCTGTCCAAGCCTCGCTTCAACCCAATAGTTACATGAGGCATCTCACAGACTCATGCATACTCAGCACACTCTTAGGCATGCAGCCTGTCCCCACCTCATGGAACCCGTAGCAATCCTTACCCTCCAGGAAATGGTCAGTGATGACAGTCATTCCACTTGGGAAGTCAAGTACAAAGGAAGCCTGCACCTAACTAACCACCTTTATACACCAAAGGGTTTTATAAAGATTGGGTAAGCAGATAAAACACTTTTAACACCACCCAAGCCATGGACAGGAGAGAAGGAAGACTCTGCATTGTTATTCTTATTCTAGAGATTAATACCTAACAGCTGGTATCTGAAGTCTAGCTGCTCTCTCTTTTTCTCCTCCCTCACTACTAAAGCTCAGCTGACTTCCTCTTACATCTGAGATCTTTCTTACAGAGGCAAACTCTCCTGGAGAGGAGAGAGGAGAACACTTGCTCAGGAATTCTCACAAGTCCAGGACTGAAATTGATTTGCTGTTGGCTCCTTTCAAATGCAAGCATTCCCAGTCTCATTTACTGCTCTCTGGGAAAGTGTGTGTCCTTGGGCAGGCAGGAGGGAGCTTCAGATTGCCAGAGGGCCTAGTGGTGGTGGTGAACCTATGGCATGGTGTTACTGTGTTTTTCTTTCAAGACAAAAGATGCTGATGTGTAATTTTTTTCTTAACTAAAACCTTAGTATTCAGGTTTATTTGCAGGGTTGCGACTTTGTGATAAATAAAGGGGTTCGGAGTTGTAGTTTGGCACTTGGTGTCTAAAAGCTTCGCCATCAACTGGTCTAGAGCACAAACCGGCCTTGAGACATGGGTGTGTGTCCCCAGTCCCCCATACTTTCTTAGGTTAGAGACTAGAAAACCAAGTCAGATGGTCCAATTTGCTCAAGGTTACAAGAAGCAAGAAGCCAAAAAAAAAGGAAGCTAGGAAGGACTGAGCCTGAATTTTCTCTTTTTCTCTCCCATCAGCTCTCTGGCAAGACTCTAAGCAACAAAATCTAACTGAAGAAACATGAAAAGAGGTTCTACATGTGGGCAGCACACAGCTCTTTATAATGGTCCTGAGAATCTTTGCAATACTTTTGTTGGTTAATTTAACAACATTGCTTTTAAATGGAAAACTCAAAGGAGTAGGGTTTAGTCTAAGATTGACTCTTAAGGAGTTCATCTTAAATCAGCTTTCCCTCTACAAAAGTCTTAAGGCTATTTTTAATTTTTTTAATTCTTTAATTTTTTTAATTTTTTGGTACCGGGGATCAAACTCGGGACCTTACGCTTGTGAGGCAGGCGGTGGAACCACTAAGCTAAATGCCCAGCCTTAAGGCTATTTTTAAATTAGTAACTGACTTCTTTGCCATTACAATATATCACTTAAGAATTTTCTTTGAGCTGGGCAGCAGCGGCACACGCATGTGATCCCAGCACTCTGAGAGGCTGAGGCAGGAGCGTCTCAAGTTTGATCCCAGCCGGGCAATTCAGTGACGTAGTGAGACCCTGTCTCAAAATAAAACATAAAAACATGAATTGGAAATGTGGCTCAATGTGAAGTCCATGCGCTCAATCCCCAGTACCACCACCAATAATAATAAATAATAACAACAATGATGATGAAGTTTCTCTCAATATCTTAGAACATGTTTAAATTCTTACTACTCTGGTCGTATGCTGTTTTATCTCCAAAGCCTTATTTTGTGGTCAGTGCTCAATAGCTGTTTAACGAAAGAGTTAATATCAATATGGCTTCTAGGAGCCAACTCAAGAAATACAGGGATCAACCATAGCCGACACTTATTTATCAGCTAACACGTTTTGACTCTGAAGAAGACCCCTTGATGAGCCGAAGTTTCTGGAAGAAGTTTAAAGATGGAGAAGCCTGGAGAAGAGGCCCAGCAGGAGCAGGGCTGCCAGGGAATGGAGCTTTGCTATAGAAAACCCTTTCCTGGTGATCAACTGATAATGAGAAAATGATGTCATCTTGGCTAAAATTAGGTTTTAGTGTTACTCTGCAGAGAGATGTGAAAGGTGATAGATAAGAGGGGGAAAATGTTTTCCAAGTGGCTTTTAAAGGCATCCAAATATAACCGCCTCCCACATCAGTCTATTAACGGGCACACTTGAGACATTTCCCTCTTCAGGACTCTTAGAAAAGCAATGATGTGCTCTCAGCGTTCTCCTTCTAAGAGGAGGTTTACGAGGGTCAGAGAAGCCGATGTGAGCACCCACAGAACACTGACTGCTCTCTGTGAACAGCAGCGCCCACCCCTGACCAGACTGGGCCCCACGTTTGCCTCAGTGGTTGCTAGGGAAATGCCCCTGCTTAAAAATCCCAATTCATTACTAATGAAATCCCCTGAAAAGTAAAGATCAGTTCACTGCTAGGCACAGGGATGGGCATGGAGAGCAGCAGCCTGAAGAAACGTGGTTTGCTGAGAAGGCGAAGAAACGGGAGGTGCCCTGCTGGGTGGGACACAGTGGCAGGACAACTTGGATCACATCTGGTAAGGTAATGAAGACATCCTGGGATGCTGGACGTTGGAAAGTCCGGATGAGGACTTCCATCATCAAGGCAAAGTTCCTACCGGCCTGCAGAGAACATCAACTGTCTTGGGAAGATGTGGGCAGAAAAGCTGGAGGAAGACCTTCGTCTGTCTCTTTGGGGGTTCTCTGCCAGGGTCTTTCCATAGCACTTGGTTCCCCAAGCCCCAGTCACTGTCATCTGCTTTTGTGTCCCCTTCTGAATGGGCTTGTGTCTAGATGTCCCCCAAAAGCCTCATGCAGTCATAGGTGGGGTTTTTCTTAGAATTAATTCATCGTGCAATGCTAGGCTCAAGGGCACTAGGATTAAGGGTGTGAGTGCTGCCCACCCTAAGTGGTCAGAGTAAGATAAAAGGGGCCAGAAAAACTCAGTTGAGGGCCCCTGGCTTGCTCCCTTGATGCTTTTGCTGTCTCCTGCCACCATGATCTGTGCCCTTGTGCCACCCTGCCTTGGAGACAGCTGACTGTGGAATGAAATCTCTGCAAACTAGGAGCCAAATAGACCTTTCCCCCTTTAACTTTGGGTGTCGGGTATTTGTCTCAGCAAGCAGAGAAAAGTAACGAAGACACCTTCCTATCTTATTCTGCCACATCCTCTAGGACTGAGCTTAGTCTGGCCCTTATGAGTGCATGCCTTGGGGTTAGCTGGAACTAGTTCCTCCACTAACCAGCTGTTACCTGGGGCAAGTTCATCTTTCTGAACCCCAATTTCCTGATTTGAAAAATGAGTGAATTACATATAAAATGCCTTGAAAAATACCTGGCACAAACCAAGTCCTCAGTAAATGCTAGGCATTCATGTGTACTTCAGTTTCCTCACCTACAGAGATGCTATTTCTAAATTTTTTTCAAAACAGGAATTACTGCTAAGATTAGATGGTGTGACATATATAAAATACTCAGCTCTGTGTATGATTAGATCAAAATACAGTGCAAAGTAGTGCACTATATATAATTACTCATTTTTCATAGCAACTCTGTGAGAGAGGTTTGATTATTCCCATTTTACAGAAGAAAACATCTGTGCTGATTTAAGTAGCCCCAAGTTCCATAGGTAGTAAGTGTGGAACCAAGATTCAAGTCCGTATCCACGTGAATCTCACATCCAAAGCCCAAGCTCAGAGTGAGCACTACATGGAGCTCAACATGGTTCCTCGGTGGCGGATCCTGTGTGCTTCCTCAAAGTAATTACATAGGCCTAAACATGTGATCAGTCCAACAATTATTCTCTGCAGATACAGAAAGTCATTTCTGCATTCTAAAGTAGCTTTTCCATTAGTCCCTCAAAGCCAGCAATAAGCTAAACCAGGTAAAGAACAAGGAAGCAATTAATTTCTTGAGGACTTAACTGATCTAACTTAATAGGGACTGAGCAAATGGCTGAGGGTGTAACAGGTCTGTAACAGAAAAGCCTACAGATTTTATCACCACAGCTATGCAAACCACTCCCATGTGTTTGCATTAACACAATGGGAAGCGACTTCTAGGAACCGACCTGAGGCAGACAGTCTCTTTTGTTCAGGGTTTATTTTCCCTTTCTTCCAAGGCCCTAAGGTATGGATCCCTCTTCCACCAGTGCAGGTTCCTGTGGGAGGAGTTTTCTTCCCCTTCCATTGATGGCAGCTTTGGTCAAATGACTTGCTCCAGCCAATGAGATGGCTGGAAGTGGCACATACCACATTCAAGCTGAAACTGGAAGAAGCCTTCTGCAGATCTGGCTGTCCTCGCCCCTCTCCCAGGATGGATGGGGGTGCTCCTTTAGCCTGAGCCCCCATAGTAAAGACAAGAAAAGCATCAGCTAATTCACAGCTGACACCTAACATGAGACTTTCATGGTTGTAACACACTGAGCTATTTTGTCACTGCAGCAAAATACACAAAAGCAGACTAATGGACACCCTATTAACTGATGAGGTAGAGCCCAAACTTTTTCCAAGAACCCACACGTCCTGGTGTACTGCTGTATACCACTAAACGGTTTCAACAGAAAACCCACAGGACACAGTGGGCCTCCACCCTAAACCACACCAGTGGTAGCATATTTATTTTCCATCGCTTGGGTTCAGTTCCTGATGAGGCTTGTGCAAATGGAAAGAGCACCCCACAGGGACTGGCTTCTTCCACTCCTATCGACAGGCTTCAGGGATGATAAAAAGAATCATTTCTAGGAGGAGAATCGACGGCACAGATCTCATGACTAGCTTTCCTCTTAGAGGTAAATGAATCTCCAAATACCAATGTATGGGTCACTCTTGTATCAGGCCTTAGGGTACAATCTTCCAGTACATTTCAGCAAAAACAACCAATCCAGAGTCAACCTGTGGGGGTGGGAGTCAGACAGGGACAAGGGAGGAGTAGCAGAAAAGCTGAATTTTGCCCCAGAATCTCCCTGGTGGATTCATGAATTGGATTCTCTTCAATAGAGAGCGATTTCTACTTTTCAAAGCATAGACTGGGCAAATAGGTAGAAATGCTTTGATGTTAGCTCCAGGCTAAATAAAAGACAGCTGAGCAAAAGTTTAGGCACCATGAAATTAATAAAAATCATTGTTGCACTGGCTCTGCCATAGGTTCAAGAATAAACTGGGAAAACCTGAAATGCATAGAGCAGATTACTTGAGTGGGAATCAATCATTTTCTCCACTGAAGTTTTCCGGCATTTCCCTATACAGTATATTCGCTGGATTCATAATTCACCAAAGTTGCTTCCTGAGATTGCGCACTGCCTGGCTTTCTCAGTAATTGAGACAAATTTTGTTTGTTAAATAAATTCTAGGCAAGAGTGTGTTTGACTTAAGTACGGGAAAGGAAAGAATTCTTATGTAAGCTGCAAAACAATAGAGTTTTATCTTATCTGAGGAACTTACTGCCAGTTGCCTGTGTGTGTTTTACTGCCAAAATAAAATAAATTGAATCAGCTCACACATAGATAACATGCTCTTTCCTAACTCATACTAATTGCTTGGCTAATTGATGTTTGTTGAACTTTCTCCATTTCATTGAGTGATTAGGTACAAAGCTAACAGTTGACATCTGTAGGCGCTTAACTGGCGTCTGTAATTACTGTTAATGTTAAATAATTGTTAGTTAATTGGAGTGGTAACTGACTGAATGGAATCCAGATTGTGAAGCAAAAAGAAACCTAGTTAAATAAACATACATTTTCAGAGAAAACAACATTTTTCTGCAGTTGTCAGAAACTAGAAATACTCCAGAGGCCATGGGATAGCCACAGGCTTGCTCCATGCAAGAAACCACATCTGAGCCTCACCCATGGACTTGACAGAGTTACCAGTGAGGAGGCCCTTTGTCCTTTAACTGTTCTCATGAAAGCTCTTGAGGAGAAGTTGATGGTTTCTCTTTAAAAATTACAACTGTCTGCTGTGGGTGTGTATTACTCTCTAAGACAACCAAGCACTACACCACTGGCCACATGAAACACTACATATAAATGGATTGAGGGAAGACTGGGGAACATTTGAGCTTTCATGCCAATATTGCTAAATACAGACAAAATTCTTTCCGAGGATGCAGTAATCACCCAATAAAGTAAGCAAAGAAGGGCTTTCTACTGGCCTCAGAAGGAAACAGAGTGGTGTCTTAACACTGAGTAAAAGAATCTGTCACACTGTAATCTGCTTCAATGCAAGCACAGGGCACTCAAGATCTGGGGACCCTGCCTTCCGCCCTTTCTCGGAAAAGGGGCAGCGTTGTCAAAGTTCAATCCCAAGGACACCACTGACAGCCAGGGATTTAGCTCAGTGGTTCCACCACCTGTCTGGAAAGCGCAAGGACTCAAGTCCGATCCCTGGTACCAAAAAAAACAAAAACAAAAGACCAAACCAAGGATACCACTGAGATCATTTCCAATGCTCCGAGTCTGTTTTACCCCTTCTCTCCTCCAGTGATGGGATCTAATGTTCACCCAGGACTTCCCCACTACACAAATCCACAAGTGCAGCAAAACACCAGGTAGGAGATACTGGAAAAACACATCCAGAGGGAAACATTTTGTTACAACATGAAATATTTTTAGGCTCTTCTTGGTGGTTTCACACTAACAGCACAAGGCATCTGTTTCCAAGAATTCTCAAGGAATAATTCTATACAACAGATTCTGTATGTGAGAGTCGCTTCTATAGGAAGGTCAATTTCCATAACAAAAGGAGCTGATTGCATGCTATTTGCAGTATGGGGTGGGAGGAGGAACTGAACTACTCATAACTCCTTTGTCTCCCATCAAGCACCAATTACCCTTCAATACTATTTAATTCTTCACACACCAGACAGCTCTCTCTTAAATATCCAAGAAGATGCTCTGAAATAGTACCCCCCAAAAAAGTCCAGAGAGAAAAAACTACAGAATACTCCAATTTTCCCTTATCTGAGATTTACAGTATGACAAAATCACTACTAATCTCCAGAGGCTGAGAGTGGCTCAGTTTACTCTTGTCATATCGGGAACGTGCTTCACATCACGTCCTCCTTACTAAACCCAAAAAGCTACAAAGAACGGTGGTAAAATGATCTCCATATGTTCATTTTATTTTTATTTATTTTTTTGGTACCAGGGATCAAACTCGGGTCCTTGCGCTTGTGAGGCAGGCGGCGACACCACTGAGCTAAATTCCAGGCCCCATATGTTCATTTTAAAGGGATTTTAAAGTGTAAACCAGTATTTATTTATTTATTTATTATTATTATTATTTTTTTTTTTAAAGAAAGCTATCCCACAGTCAGCTACATTATTTCCTTGCATGGAATTATTTTAGGGGAAACACTTCTCAAAAATCCAATTGTGTTCTTGGTAATGCACAAATAACTCTTACCTTTTCTGTTCCCAAACCAAGGGAGTCCCTCATGTCTAAATCTAACAAAAGTGGTGATACTATTGCCAGTAGAGAATTTATGTGGTATCTGGTTACTAAGCCAGCAATACCTTTACATATCCTGTTTCTCCCCTCCCCTCCTCAGATCTCTGGCAATTTTTAGTCAGGTCCTCTTCCTACAAATCTGACAAAACCACAGCACGCAAAGGATCCACTGACCCATAGGCTCCAACCTCATCTGCTTCCCACTGGAAATCCTCAGAACAAAATCAACTGCGAGAAGAGGCCAAGTGTGTTCCAGAAGTAGGCATGTGAGTGAGCTCCAGCTGGCTGGGAGCATTCCATGAGGTGCTCATCATGGTGACCAGGTGTCCACTAGGATTCCCCAGGGCTGATCTGATGGGGGTGAAGTGGGGTCCTGTGGGGGGGGGGTCCTCCTTCCCATTTTAGGAGACACTGGGTGTTGACAGCAGGAGGGAGCAGGAATCTCAGCCCAGTCCCTCAGAGATGCCCATTAGGTAGACACAGTTCTCTACCAGCCCAGGGGGGTCCAACTCTGCAATGTGAGACAAAGGTGAAGCAAGAGGGGTGGGAAAGTCAGCCGCCCGGGAAAAGATACCTCTTGGCCACTTGTATCTTCTACCTGAAGTCTGCCTTGGTTGCAGGATAAATTCTAACAGGGCTCTGAGGAAAGAAGGGGCAACATTCCAGGCATTTCTCCCCCCCTAGGCTTGACTATGGACTCAAAATCAAGGCTGGTACTAACACCTGACCATTGTTCTTCACATGGGCCTTCCCTTTTCCTTTCTCCACAAGTAGCTCTGCTCTGGAGCAGTCCAAGAGCTTGGGCACAGATTAATTATCTTGGAAGGATGTTTGTGCACAGCAAAGCAACGCTCGTTTTTCTACACTTCTGTCTACATGTTGAAGTACATGTTGAAGATGGCCAAGGGGATCTAGAGAAGCTAAGACTTGGCAATGAACGCTGGCCACACTAAACTGACTAGAAAGTTCCTTTTAAAGAGAAATACTCCAGAATTGGGGGTACAGGCCCTGTTGCTCTTACAGCAGTATATCCAACTCAACAGTGACAATAAGTCAGTCATCTTTTTCTCTCTCTCTGCTTCTGTCTCAGTGGGAAAATTAATTTTTTCTTTGGCAGATGGTTGAGTCACAAAGACAGAAGGATTCATAAAACTCACATGAACATCCTGTAAACATTTAAACACATAAAGATTAAATAAGGCAATCATGACCTTGATTAAAGTTCAACTATTTTTTTATGTCTACAGTACTAATCCTTGCAATTTGGAGGCTCAACTCCATGTCTCTGGAAATACCCAGTTCTCACTGGACATGGGATGTGCCCAATTGTGTGCAAGCACACGCTGTTTAATCACCGTTATTTTAAACTAAGAAATAAAAGGCACCAGAAGAAAGCAACATTTCAGAACACCTAGACAGGATGGTCTTACTAGTTCTCCATTAAATCAGATGGACTTTACAGTACAGGGAAAGTTGAAATAAAGTTGACAGGTAAATTATAGCAAACATATTCATTGTACCCACTCTGCTTCAATCCTGGGCCTTTGGCAAGTAATTGTTTTATCCCCACCAGCGAAGTTGGCCCAGGACTAAGTTTTGTTACGATTGAACATTCTGACCTAAAGAGGCTAAATGACTTGTTGAAGCTCATGAGCAGACTGATGAGACTTGAGCCATGGCCCCTGCTGCTGCAGCCTGCAGCTCCATGGCCACACTGTGCAGACCAACATCAAAGCCACCACCTCAAGCCCTCACCACAATCAGCCTGTGAGATTAGCACTGCCCTCCCATGGTGAAATTTTATGGACCGAATCTGCCACCACCAGGCTCAGCAGCATAATCTCACCAGCAGCTTAAAGCCACGCTTCTCTGAGGCCAGAATACTTGGCAGACTCCTGAGAGGGAGAGGTGATATGTAGCTTTAAACATCTGGAGGTGGAAGGATATGCGTGCCAGCTTCCTCACACTCTTGTTAGACTGTTCAATAAGCTGAGGCTTTGAAGAATTTCCCAGCAGTGTTTGTTACCTGGTGTAAATTTGCCTTTTCTTGCCATGCCCTTTATTGCTCTTGGCTAAAGACCCTGGACAAAGATGGGAGACCTGACTTTCAGGCAGGCAGGCTGCTTTGCAGGAGCACTTGAACTTGATGTGTGCGAAGCTGACAGTTCCTTGAAGGCCTTGTCAACCATCCATCCAGTAAACACTGCCACTACCCAGTGTGAAAACAGACCCAAAGCCACAAGCATATAAGAGACTCTCTGCACCTGTCTTGAAGCAATTATTGACATTATTGCTGCACAATGAGTCCTTTTTTGAAGTTGTTTTCCTGATATTTAACAGTTTGAATACTAATCCCCTTAACAAAACTATCCTGATGCTTTCCCCTCCCACCCCTCTTAATCTCTTTTGGGAGGGGGACTGAGTACCAGGCAGTCTACTTTGCAGCACCTGGATTTGCACTGATTCTGCCTCTTGTCATTCATGTTACCACCAGGAATTAGCATAAGGCATTAAGGGGAAACTCTGGAGGAGAAAAGAAAGGCCATTTTGATGGAAATAAGGGGCAAAGGAATAATCTGCCATCAACTAAAATGCTTATTTGTGTATGGTTTCCCAAGCAAAGCTCAGAAAAAGCCTATGTTGATTTTAGTGTACACAAAGAAACCATAATCCTTTCAAGGCAACTAAATCACCCCCAGAAAAGCAGCTCAGAAGAAAGGCACCCTGTCAGGGGGATGACTATTCACAACCAAATAGATGCCACAAATCACACTCTGTAAGTAAACAAAAATAAGAATGTGGGAAACGTTCGATTGGAAACAGGAGAGTGGGGAGAGGCAAGCAGGGAGAGGCGGAGGGGAAGGCTGGGCTCCTCTTCAATCACTCTACATCCACTCTGAAGAGGCTGCAGGGCAAGGGAGGCCCAAGGCAGGTCCCAGAGCCAGTGCCCATTTCCAGGCTCATCCCAGATCTGGAGAACACTCCAAAGCCATTTTAGAGCAAATGAGCAAAACAAGACACAGTCACATGTGGCTGGAGGTCCTGAGGGTCACCAAGGCACAGAAGCCCCGCTTTTGGAGACCTGTCCCGCCTCAGCCTCCCTTCCTGCTAGCCTTCTTTCTCGCACAGATGTTCACTCCACTGTCTACCAACCCTCTCCCATCATCACAGTGAGCAGTAAACAATTATGCATTTTTACACACAAGCACTGTATGCTATGAACTGCACATATCTTCTTTTATTAGGCTTTTAGCATTACGGATAACAAATTTATATAAACTTTCAGTCCATCAAAAAATATGATGAAATATAAAACTGGAACTCTATGATGCAATAAAACAAGATAAAATTCAATATGATAGTAATTCCGGGAGTAACAGCAATCACATAAACATATACACCTCTAGGGAACTCTAAACATTATGTACCATTTAAAATTGCAGTTAGTTCACATTCTAAAATAATCTGGGAGCTCAAAATAACAGCCCTTTTACTAACTAGCTAGCAAAAATGCTAGCCAAGGCAACTACAGGGTGCTGAAATGGAGCCGCATTTCACATTATGAGGACCCAAGTTAGTTCACGTGCTACCAAGTATCCTGGAGGTAACACAGAAAAAGATCATGGCGGGAAGCATATCTTCTTTATTTAGCAATTATCCTGCAAGGCCCTAAATCAGGTTCTGCAGTGGAAAGGGAAAGATTAGTTTATATAATTTAGACCTTTCAAATTATACACCTTTCAAAGCCAGTAATTAGAGATTCCCCAAATTTCATTATTTCTAACAATACTGCTACAAATGAAAACTGCCAAGAAACCTATTGGCAATGATTTAGGGTAAGTTTTCCCTTAATGTACTGCTATATCATTAGGTTCTCCTACTCTACATGGAGGTCTGGAAGAAATTAATGGCATGGTGCATATTTAAATTCTGCCCTCTTGCTCATTTGTTAACTTTACATAAAGCCCATAGCAGAGTTCAGCTTGGTTTATGGCTGTAATACAGTGAATACTAAACACACACTTGTTATTACAGTCTGCGGTACACACTGACTACTTACACTTCTCCCACTGCCAGGTAGTTGGTAAGCAACAATCAAGGTAAGGCATTTGGGGAATCACTCTTCTCTATTAAAGTTTCTCACATTAAATTAAAGTCACATAATAAT
Source organism: Heterocephalus glaber (assembly GCF_053883595.1). Taxonomy (NCBI): domain Eukaryota; kingdom Metazoa; phylum Chordata; class Mammalia; order Rodentia; family Bathyergidae; genus Heterocephalus; species Heterocephalus glaber. The sequence goes on from NW_028258381.1 coordinate 18,022,685, forward strand.
TAGTGATTTCTCAGTCAAATTAATTTAAATAAGGATTTGGTGTAACCTTTTAAAATAAACTTTTTAAATGTGTCACAAAAGCATTCCGAGTCTGTCTCATGCAAAAGCAGAGAATATGAACAGTAGCTCCAGAATGAAAAGAAAACGACCATTTTTTTGGTTGTTGTTTCTTCCTAGGCAATGACAATAAGACTAACACTGTTAAAAAGCACTACTTAGAAGAATTAAGGAGTCTTACCTTTGTTTACAATAACAGTGTTGAAGAGTTTTTCAGAGCTGGCATCTGATGCCTGAAAAAGAGGAGGAGGAAAAAATGTTATGATTGTCATTGATATTGCCAGCCCCATCATGATTACTATTATTTTGAGCCAGTTTACTACATTTTAGGAAAGCAGTCAATTTTCCAAATCATCCATAAGGTGGTGCTAGTTGACTGCTTGAGAGAGACCTGCAGTGCAGCTATTTGCTGGAGGAAAAAAAATCTGATTTTAAATATGTGTCCTTATTAGACATATTATCTGTGCAAAACATATTCTGCAGATGATACACAAAGCAATTCAGCTCATTCTCATAATTATTTTCCTATTTCACTGACAGATCAGTATTTTGGAAATAGTATTTTTTTGTATGGTATTTGCAGACATGCTTATTTTTCAATTTTCTTCCACAAATCAGAAATGCCTATGATGTACTGCTAAGCTTTTCCTCCCTGAGGTGTCAAACAATACTCTCAGATATTAATTTTTTACAAGATTCATCTGGTGACCCTAAAAATCCGTTTCTTACAATAACCAGGATGACCTTGGTGTTCAAATAGATGCAAGCTGATCTGCCCAAAACCCAGCCACCAGCATTATTTCCTTTTCATTTTCTAGTGATCATGCCTGCTAATTATTACAGTGGCTCAAGGAAAGTGAAATAAGCCTGTTTAAATAGCAAGACTAAAGCCAATTTAAATTATACACTAATGTTCTGGAAAACAAACATTAAGTCAGTTTAGTGAAAATGCTATGTTTCAGAAGCACTGAATATTTCTAAGACTGAAAAATTAAAAATTTAGCAACCTCACTATATACAGTAATTTGAGGACGTATCTTCATTTAAAGTTATGATGGTCTAGCTATATGTGTGCTGTTTTTCTATGTAACCCTTGTGAGAAATCACTTGTCTTTTACACTTTATACATAGAGATGTATATTCTGACAAAGCGAGGCATAGAATGCTGAATCAATATGGAAGAAAGAAATATAGGAAGTAGGGGGAGGGGGAAGTCTGAAGAATAGTATATTTTGACTCACTGCCTTTTGGGGACAAAGAAGATATTCTGTTTAGTCCTTTCAATGTTACATTGGGAAAGATGAAATATTCCTATGTATATCTGGAGGACATATTCTAGTTCTCAATGCAAGTGATATAAAAAGACATAAAATATCCTTACTCTGGCTATGTTTCCTTTTATTTTAATTCTGATCTTTCTTCTATGGGGTGGTTCAAAAGATTTAGGAGATCAAAGGGGAAAAACTAATGCATAAAATAAATACTCAAATGTGTATACTTATACATATACAGTTTAAAATAAATCCTAGGGAGATTTCTTTTTCTCCTTTGCAGGAATAAAATATATACCCAGAACCATCCTGACATCTTAAAACTAAATATTATGGTAGGTTCATATAAAAATGAACTGCCCAAAAAAGTATTGCATGGGGGAGGGAGAAACAACTTACACATCAAATAGATGAGGAATACTGAGTTATAAAGGTGAAAATTACATGAATGGTGTTGTGGTACTGAAATAAGAGATTTCTAGGCATGTGAGAGTTTCCGAGGTAAAAACTTAGCCATGGGAGTATTTCATTTCCCTATCCTTCAAAAAAAAGTGTCTCTTAAGCTGGCTTGGAATTCTCTTGATGTTACACTCGTGGCTTAAAAAATAAACAGAAGCTGATATTTCAAAAGACAAAACCCCGTTTATCAAATTGTTTTAACAAACTGAAAAAACCCTTGCAAGATTTGGGGTTACATATTAAAATGAATCTAACTGGGCCCCCAAAGAGTGAGTCTTCTTTTGCACTAGGTGTTCCAGCCAAAAGGACTCATGCAGGGAGCAGGCCCTGTGGGCTTCAGTCCAGACCCTCCTGGGTTCTCCTTCGGTTCAGATCTGCACCTTTTGTAAGCTCCACTGCACTATGCAAACCACTCTGTGATCCTCTGGTCTGAACCAAACTTGAGGCCATGGCTATTGTGATACCAACCAGTAAGTTATTAAGGAAATAAGCCTGATATGTTATTCAGAAAGGCTTAGGAGAGTGTGCAATCTAATAAAGGCCTTTAAATCCCTGATACATGTCAGGAAGCTCCACATGATGCCTCTCCTAACTGGGCAAAGAGGTGTCTCAAAAAGGCCTCCGTGGAAAACCAGCCAAAAGATGATGATTGCAACGGGACTCTCGGTAATCACAAAAGGATTCTGGATCCCTCTTCCTCCCATGCAGGCAGTTAGAACCGTGGCGGACCTGCGTTCTACAAAGTCAGAAAAAAACAGCTTCTGAGCCAAAGTCTTAAGTGAGAAGCACAGGAATATCCTTCGTCTTTCTTCAGCGAACTTCCCTTCCACTTAACACTCGAAAAACATTCGTACAAATCATTGCGGCTCCTTGCGTCTTACTCGTGGGGACGTTTTCATTTTCCTCACTTTTAGAAATGTCTGCATTTCCCTCCATTACCACGATCATTTTCCCGGCCTGTTTTTCTCTTTTTTTCGTTCCTTCTTTTTAAAATCAGAACCACTAAGCACCTAGAGCCGCCGCGACCAGCAGGCCAGTGGAGTCTTCCTTCTCTCCAACTACGGGTACCTTTCCACGCCATGGACTTCAAGGTTTCACTCGCCATTTCGTTCCTTTCTCCCTCGCTCGGTTTTGGGGGGGTTAAGGGTACAAAGAGGCTGAACCCCCGAACAGAAAAACCGAGGTCTCTTTGGGGTTTATTATGCAGGAGAAAGGGGGGGATTTTTTTTTCTTCATAGTGAAAAATTACTAGAAGCCGTAGTTGGTTTTAAGGAAAAGTTGACTCAACCAGATCGGAAGAGGGAAGGACAATGAGAAAACGAATAAAAGCCTTCGGTGCACCGCTGGGGGGGGCGGACCCGGAGGATCGGGCTCCCCTCCGGACTCGGGGCCCGGGCCGCCCCCCCCCCGCACCCACATCCGCAGGGAGAGGGACTTTCGAACGAGCGAAGGGAAACCTCTCGGAAACTTGAGCGCGAGTTCCTTCACCCACGGCCGACCAGAGGGTGAGCCCGACGGTCCTTTCGCTTCCCCGGGCTCCGCGTGCAGGCGCGGGCTGCGCGCGACCTGGCTCGGGAATCCAGGCCCCGAACGGGCAGCGCAGGGGGAGCCGGGTCGGGTCGGGGGAGCCCGGGCCCCTCCCCGCGGGGGGCTCGGCCGCGGCCCCCGGCCCTTCCGGCCCCGCGCCGCCGCTCCCGGCCGAGCCCCGGCGGCACAGCAAGGAAAGTCCAAAACGGGCGACGGGGCGGGGTGGGGGCCTGGAGTGAGGGCGGAGGGGCTCGGTCGCCAGGGCCGTCAGTCCGCCCGGCCGCCCCAGCCCGCGGGCCCGGCCGCCGCAACAAAAGACCCCGACCAGGCCGCCTCCCTCCGACCGCCGGCGACGAGCCGCGCCCCCCGAGCTGCATTACCTGGTCGCAAGGGGTTCGGCGGTGCTGTCAGCCCCGAGTTCATGGTTTGGGTCCAGGGCTCCCGACGCGTGATCGTCAAGAGACCGGGAGGGAAACCACCAAAAGCTCACGCAGAGAAAACGCCCAACTCCAACCCGGCTCCGTCCGCGCGTCTCTGCTGCTCCCTCGCCAAAGTCTGAAAGCGGAGCCACGCGAACCAGATCCGAACCGGGCAGCAGCCTCCGGGGCGGCGGAGCCCGCGCGGCACGCCTCCAGCGCGGCCGGGTCCCGGTGCCGGTCCCGGCGGGGAACGCGCTCGCCCGCTGCCTCCCCGGGCTCCTGCGCGCAGGGCCGAGCCGGGCCGGGCCGGGCGGCGGGGGCTGACGAGGGGCGTCCGGGCCGGCGAGCGAGGCGGAGAGCAGCGGCCCGAGCCGCCGCCGCGGCGCGCGGAGCTAAGAGCGAGGCGGCGGCGGCGGCGACAGGACAAAGGAGACCATGTGCGGAGGGAGGGAGGAGGGAGAGGGAGGAGGCAGAGGAGGAGGGCGCGCGGCGGCGGCGGCGGCGGCGACTTCTCCCCGGCGGCCGCCGCGGGCTCCCCGACAGCGGGTCCCGCCTCTCCAGCAGCGCCGCGGGCCGCCGCCGTCGCCGTCTTCGCGTCGGGAGCCGTTCGGAGTCTTTCTTCTGCGCCGATCCCGCCGGCGCGCGGCGCGGGCGCCTCCTGGCCGGAGCTCGCGGGCGGGCGCCCCGGCTGGCTGGGCTCCGGCCCGCGCTCCGCTCGCGGCCGCCTGCCTTTGGCCCCGTGCGCGGCTCAAGTGAACTCCATGGGCGGCCGCCGCCGGCGCTGCGGGCTCCCGGGCTGGGCCGTGGCAGGGGGGCGGCGGGGCCCCGGCTCCGCACTTTGCTCCCCGACGCTCGCAGCTCCCGGAGCGGGACTCCTCGGAGCGCGAGCCCTCGCCGCCGGTGCCACCGCCCCTCCTCCGCCCCGCCCCGCGCGCCCCGCCCCTCGCCGTCCCTCCTCTCGGCCCGGCGCCGGGTCGCCCCGCGGGGGCGCAGTCCCCGGGCGGACACCGACAGCTGTTGCGCCCCCCCCCCCCAGCCCGGGCCCTGGGTCCCCATGGCTGCGTCTCCCGCGGGCGGGCGCGGCGGGAACTGCGGAGCTCAGCGCCCTCTCGGCAGATGCCGCTCGCGGGGTTGTGCCGCGGCAGGGAAAGGCCGCTAGGCTCGCAGCCCAGGGCTGCCTGCGACCAGGCCGGTCACGTCTGCGAAAAGCAGCGTCTGTGCGCGGTAATGGGGCCGCAGTGGGAAACCGCACGTTAAAAGTCTGGCACATAGTAGGTGCTCCGTGCAAAATACTAATTCCATTGTCGAACATGGGGCGGGGGACCAGAGGCTACGTATTAGAACAAAAAGGTTTTCATCTGAACTATCCCGCCACGCCAGAGAATGAACAGCCCCGGGTTTCATGAATAACAGCGCACACTCCGGCCATTTACAAACCCTCCCCTCCTCCCCAGTCCTCAAATCACCGGACACCTGTGCACCTCACGTCCACAGAACAGGAGCCCGTCGGTTCCCGTGGCATCCGTCAAACAGCATGAAAGTAACGCCAAAGCCCCACTCCATGGGCACTGACTGCGTCATCTACCACCGCTGTGTCCCTCGGAGCCCAGCACAGTTCGAGGAGAGGCAATGCCCACCCACTGAGACACAGCAGCTGCCCCTCTGCTCAGGCTACTGGTGCCCTTGGAGGAACCCTGGCTTCCGTACTCACTATCCTAGCCACAGTGGCCCTGAGAAGGAACCAGGAAATGCAGGCTGAAAACATCCAAGGTTTTCATTCCACACCTGCAGTCCGGGGTAGGACTCTCTCCTTGGTGTACAGAGAAAGCTGCTTCAATTTCCCCTGCGCAAGCAATTCGCAGATTGCAACTGGGAGGGACCTAGGGCAGAGGGGCCACATGAGGAGGGCTCGGAGAGCAGCCTGCAGTTCCCGGTTCCCCGGAATGCCCCGGTTACCTGGCGCATGGCTGGCGGAGAGAAGAAAGGAGCGAGCTTAGGTGGGAGAGCTGTACTCCACATACAAATGACACATCTGCATCGAAGGAATGATGGCCTTTCCTCAACTCTTTGAAGGTGCACATGCGCCACTGTTTGATTTCATGGCACTCTTGCAAAACCTCTCAAGCCCCAGCTCTTTAATAAAATTAATTTAGGAAATAAATGGCTTTCTCTCGCTAGCCTTATCCTTTCCCAAACTGGCAGCACCATAAATTCTATAAGTTTTCCTGCGATAGGTAATAGTGACTTTTCTCTACCCAAGAGAAGTCAGAAGAAAAAGGCACTTAGGAGGTGTAGATTTGGAGATGGAAGTTTCCCGTGTGCTCATGAGGTGGTATAAAGACCCGCTGAGGCCCTCAAGCTAGGGGCCATGCATTCTGAAGCTTTTTCTGTAATACCAGGATAGCTCAGAGGGAAACATTACATTTTCAAGAAAAGACATTAAAATGTTGTTTCTTTTGGAGCAATCAAAACGGATGGCTCTAATAAGATCAGTATTACAGGGAAGAAATTGCCTAAGGTCTGGTTAGGTCCCTTACAGGCAGGGTAAACTGAGATGCAGAAATGTTTGGCATTTTAGCTGACCAACTGAAATAACCACTTGGTCCTCCAGGATGCTCCTATCCGTGCACTTCTGAGGCTCACCATGTTATTTATCAAAGACTATCAGGGATTAGGCCTCAGATGACCCAGCCTGGGCCACATCTGAGTGTGTTCCTGGATCCTGATTACTGTAATCAGGAGGAACCAGGAAACGCCAAGAGCCGAGCCTCCAGAGAGAGAACCCACAGAATGCGGCTGCCACACTCAGTCCTGCCCGCCCTGTGCCAATCCACTTCTGCTCACTTTGCTCCACCTCTCGATTGATCTCTCTCCAGAGACAGGAGTCCAGTCCACCCTGAGGAGATCCCAAGTTGCTCTGCTCTCCTCCATGGATTGATGTTAAAATGGCAGGGGAACAGGTACATCACCGTATCAGAAGTAGAAAAAAAGATGAAAGAGAAAACCTGGACAATCTACTTATTGGGTGAATGAATCCTGGTCAGGGCCTTGACTTTCAAGTACCAGGAAGGGGTGTGTGTGTGTGTGTTACTGGGGATCAAACCCTGGGCCTCCCAACAGCCTAAGCAAGTGTTCTACCTCTGAGCTACACTGATTGCAAGTCAAAGGCTAGAAGCCATCATTCCTGTTTTATTCAGTGGTTTAACACTGTAAACACTCATGGCTTCTGAACTTCACCTTGGGCCTCTTGAACCAGATCTAAGGAGAGCAAGCCTCAGAGAGTGGGGATTGTAACAAGATAGCAAGGAGGCTGGCTCAATGGTCCTTTCAGTGTTGGATTTATTACTTCAGAAGCATTTTAAATATGTGACCAAAGATCTAGCCAAGTTTGTGATTAATTAACTAAAAAATTTTTTAAAGCTAAATTAAAATACAGAGTCATCTTCCTTGAGAACAAAAATAGACTCGAAGATAAGGACAAACTAGATTTGAAAAGTAAGAGAAGTTCTAAATCAATGAAAATGGCAAAATTGAAGAGCTTGAAATGTGAATTGTTATGTAATTTGTATCACAAATGACCAGACTTACACTAAATATATTTTGGGAAAATATTCCTTAAAAATTCTAACCTAGGGCCGGGGATTTAGCTCAGTGGTTCCGGCGCCTGCCTCACAAGCGCAAGGTCCCGAGTTTGATACCCGGTACTAAAAAAACAAAAAAAATTCTAACCTACGGAAGACAATAAGGGGGATGAATATAATCAAAATATCTTATACAGCCCGGGGATTTAGCTCAGTGGTTTCGCCTCCTGCTGCACAAAGGCAAGGACTGGTGTTCGATCCCCGGTACCAAAAAAAAAAAATTTTCTACACACTGAAATCCAATTTAAAAATTCTGCCCCTCTGTCGAGCATTTTGTACAGAGAAAAGTTCGTTAATTTGTTTATATAGTGAACTTCAAGCACCCCCACAGAGTATGTGCTGGACTATTTCTACAGTGGTTTAAAGGAAGGAGAAGTCATTATAGAAATCTCTTCAAGCCTTTCATTCTAAATTATGGAATAGCTTGACAGAAGCACTGAAAGGAAGTGCTGACATCTAAGTTTGTTCTCTAGTTAGCCTTCAGAAAGATGTCACCTTGTGTGGCTTATTTGTGGGACTCCAGGAGGGTTGATTCTTTTTAAATACTGAAGTTCTTCAAGCTCTGAAAAACCTGTTTCCAACTGTTCTTTAGGTAGAGGTTATGAGTTGGAACTCTGGAAAGAATATCGGGTTGACACCTGGCCCTGTCACTTCTGAACTCAAAGATCTGGCAAATCTTTTCAGTCTCCTCATCTGCAGAAGGAGAAGACAGTGCCTACCTTCACCAGACCATTGTTAGCAGTCATGCCTGAACTCAGTGGGACACAGGTGTAGGTGTTGGTTATTGTGATTCTGTTTTTTTTTTTTTGGTTCCAGGGATCGAACTTGGGTCCTTGTGCTTGTGTAGGAGGTGGCAAAACCACGGAGCTAAATCCCTGGCCCCAATTGTGATTCTTTTGACACACACACACATGCGTGTTTTAGTAGGACTGCAATGTCCATGGCCATGTCCTCTACTGGGCTGTCTCAACAGGGATCACCACATGAAAATGGAAATTGCCAGGTGTGATGGTACACACCTGTAATCCCAGCACTTGGGAGGCTGAGGTAGCATAGGAGGATTTTCACCAGTCCCAGGCCAGCCTGCGCTACATAGTGAGTTCAAGGCCAGCCTGAAGTATACAGTGAGATCCTGCTGCTTCCCCTCAAAAAAAAAAGAAAAAGAAAATAACTACATGAGCATCAAAAATGATAATGCTTCCCCAAAGCCTTGTACTACCTCTACTAGACAGTGATGTGTTTACATAGGCACTACTGCAAAACACTCTCTCTTCAAGGGGTCAGAACCCAGACGCTGGATAGCCTGAGTGACATAACAAGGCTGGAGGGATGGCTTAATGTGGATCTTCCTGGTGGATTATAAAGTCTGACCCTAAATCAAGCGCAATGTTGTCAGAGCCTGCCAGGCTTCAGGATGTGATCCACCTCCTCACAGTAAGGCTTCAATTTCTTAAACACAGAATAGCAGGCATCCCAATTAGATCATATTGACATGTTACGTTGTAATTTCCAGTTTTACAAGGTCTGCCTTTTATTTTGCCTACAGCTAGAAAAATGGTTTCTTATTGGTGCAGAAGCATGTTTTGTGTTTTCCTCTTTTCTCCGTATGAAATATCCACTACCTCAATTGGGTTTTGACAGAATGAGGACTACGCCTCACTAGCCTTGATTCACGCCACAGCCATAGCAGCAGCAGTGTAACAGATATGTATCCAGAGGCAGGCTCCAACCCTTTATTATCTGTTGAAGAGGATAATATCCTAGTGTATTGCTGTCCCACGCCCTCTTTCTGAGCCTGCCTGGTTTCTGGCAGACAGAATTCCCATCTTAGAATCCGTTCACACCTTGCATGCCCAGCACAGTGGTAAGAGGCCCCAGCTTCTTGTGGATGCAAAAGAAGGAATGAACAGAGAGCTGAGATTTTCCCAGCATGCTAGCAAAGCCCCAGGAGTGTGTAACTGGCAAGGTGAAGGGGAGACACAGGGCACAAGGCAACTGCCAAGGAGCCCCAAGGAGCATGCACTTTGCCTCAGGTGCCCGCCCACTGCTCCTACTCATGGCAGGCAACCAAGAGCTGCAGTGTGGGCAGCTGGAATCAACAGGTTGCTTTCCACCAGGAAGAAGGGATGCTCTCTTGCTAAGGCTGTCTTGCTTCTCGCTTCTGTCGGTTCCTGACATTCTGTTTCAGCCCCAGGGATTAAAATTCTTCCTGGGTCCTGGGGATTTCATCAGTGTAGGCCAATTCCTTTTAAACTATGGATCTGGGTTTCCTCCTTCAGTAATGCGTGCCTAGTCACTTACAGGTGGCCCCAAATCCCTCTGCCCAAATCCCTGTCCCTTCTGAAAGGGTGATTTTTAAATCGAATGCTTCATTTACTTATCACTCTGAAAGGAGGCTGCCATAGCTCATGTTCTTACTGTTGTAAAGCAAAAACCTCTACTATTATATGCCTGTGTCACTACAATTGATCATGGGCCCGCAACAAGAGGGAAGTAAATAAGCTGAACCGAGTTAGTTTATGATGCACACTACTGAGACGCAGGGGGGAATAAATATTTTCCAAGTGTAGAAGTCAAGAAAAAGAATTTCACTTTCAAACTTCAGAGTATACTATAAACTACAAAGGGGGGGGGAGTACAAGAAAGAAGACATAAAATATATCTTACTTAACCACAAATCTACATTCAAATATTAACATTCAAAATCCGACAAGCCCACAAAAAAGGCAGTGAAAACCAGAAATGAATTCAATTTCTACTCATGTCACCCGACTGGCTATGGGTATCCCATCTGATTTTTTCCAGAAGGGCACATGATATGAACTGGGAGGCCTCTCTGCTCGCCCTGGTCATGTCGTTCTGAATTCACCTGTACCTTGTTCACTCCTCTGTCACGCCATGCGATGCTGATGTCTGTGAGTAATTTTTAGTCCAGCAGACAACTGATATGAGCCCATGATTCTCTGTGGACTCCAGTGAGTCCAGGTATTCATCCTGCCTCAGTTACCTGGTCCTCTCCAAGACCTACCTGGCTCCTCTCATTAATTCCACATGGAAGTGGGGACAGAGTGAGGCAGGAGATGACAATCAGTAATAGAATGGACAGTGTATGTAAATGTCTCCATGGGCTGAAGGGTAGTCCAATGTAGGATGAAATGTATCAATAAGTCACCCAGGATGATCAATTGAGGAAAGGGATGTATTAAATTGAAAAGAAGGCTGGGGATGTAGCTTAGTGGCACAGTGCCTGCCTGGCAAACACAAGGTCCTGAGTTCAATTCCTGGTACAAAAAAAAAAGGATAAATTGAAAAGAAGATACTTTGGGTGAGGCATTTCATTAGGTTGTCTTTGTCTACAGTATCTCAGCATCTAATTCTTAAGCAAGCATACTGAATTTTAAAATCCATGGGCTCCAGCCTGGTGGTTAACAGAATGAAGTTAGCAGAACATATGTTTGAACCTGGACTCCATCAAGGTAGCTGGTTGATCTTTTGAGTACTTACATGACTCTGTAAAGCCTCATTGCACCTGAAACATGGCACACTAGTAACAGTTTTTAACTCTCATAGAATACTGTGTGAGTATTAATACAATGTATGAGTATGGCGCTAAACACAATGCTCAACACATGGCAGCCACTCAATAAATAATTTTTTCTCTGCTTTTTATACCAGGTTACCTGACATTTGGGTTGTTAAACTGGTGCCAATTGTTTCCACATTTGGGGCAACTGAGAGTTAGGCAGCTATCTAGTAGTGGTTAAAAGCTTAGCCACTGATGAAAGAACCAATGGCGTCAAATCCTAGCTGATCTTCCACTCCCGTATACTAGTTAATTGGTGGTGGACAGATGGATAATTCCATATATCTAGCCCTCAGTTTCCTTATCTGTAAAACAGGGCAATAATAGCAGCTACTTAACTGCAGCTGTTGTGTAGGTTAAATAAATTAATATATGTATCTTCATCAGTAGCTGTAAATTACCTAGGAATAGATGTCACTTGTAGGAAAACCGATTTGAGCAATCCCTGTTAGCTTTATAAATGGAGTTGTCAGGCACCCAGCCTTTAGCAGAGGGCAAAAAGGGCCTGTATGGTAGTTTGAGAAAGGCAGCCTGGCTGGTGCTCTCTGCTGGATGACTGTCAGGCCTGCTGACCGAGGGTCTCTGGGAGATGCTCGCCATGCAGGAGGGAGGGCTGAGTCCAGCGAGATGGAACTGGGGCTGGAGCTCACTCAGGAAGCAGTAGCTGGCAGCGCCCCTCCCAGGCATGGCATGGCTCTTGGAAGAATTGGCCCAACAGAGAAGGGAGTCCCTGCAGTTGTTGGTAGGATTTAAGTATTTTCCAACAAACGTGCTAAGTGGCGACATTAGAAACGACTGGTGTGGAACACTTGAGGGTACTGGTGAACTGCTCATGGTTTATCGTTCTCTGGATATTATGCCTAATTGTAATTAGGCATTTCACTCCCTTAGATTGAAAATTTTTTTCCAAAAATTCAGGGGAGAGAGAGTCCCCTGAAACCAATCCAGATATTCCTCAGTTGGGTACCTGAACAACTTATATAAATATCAAAAGAGATACTACCTTATCTGAGCACGGCAACCATGCTTGTCATTAAACAAGTCTTACCGTATACATTGTTACATTTTCAGTTAAGTTTTGCATTGAGGAAAAACTGTTTATCTGTATCTAAATTGAGGGCCCAAATTTGTATCTTTGGTTACTCAGAGAAAAACTGTTGCTCTTTTAGGACTAGGTCAAGCTTAAAATAGGATCCCAGGGCTGGGGATTTAGCTCACTGGTGCTGTGTAAGGTCCTGAGTTGGATCCCTGGTACAGCAAAAAGAAAAAAAAAAAAAAAAAAAAGGATCCTGATCCTTGATTCAGTGTCTTGAAAGAGGAGGAAGGGAAAAACCAACCAATAAACTAGTTAATCCTAGATCAAGAAGAGGGTATGTGCCATAAATTATACATGATGGTACCATTCAGTGATTGTAAAACTCAGCCCTGGATAAAAATTCTGCCATGTGTCCCTATAGTAACATAGTTTTTTCAAAAATATTTACAATTATGATGTAATTTTCCCAATGCGAATCTTGTGAGGCAAATATGAATATTGCTGTGTTCTCCTTATTTCAGACAAAGGGACTGATACAAAATATAAGAAAGCCCTGGTCATGGAGAATTCAAGTTTACAGCATGATTCTACCAACCATGTCCAGCACCTTTTTCATTACAACCCAGCTCTACCATCTCCACTGTTGGGTAAGCCTTGCCTTCTCACTCTGTTGGCCAAATATGTTCTGATGTCTAACATCTAGAGAGGTTTCAAGACCTGAGTGCTGTCTTTATGCCACGTGAATATCACAGGGTATCCAAGAAGTTTGCTGTCACAAGTTTTATAGTTTAGTTTGAAAGAGTACTGACATCCTGAGGAGTGACAGCCAACTGGACATTGGTCTACTTTTCCATACACAAACTTCTCTCAAAGGTTCTATCTTTTTCTGGAAACATGTTACCTGACAGTATAAGTAATCTTTAGGGTATCGCAAGTTCTGTTCCTGTGTCTATTCTGATACACATTAATCTAACAAGATTTTCATTTGAAGCATCATTATCAAATATCTTGATGGCCTAAATATTTATTTTCAGGAGTCTTTATTGGGCAAAAAATAAAACATATGCATCCACTGGTTGGGTGAATCATATAGTTGAACATTTCTGAGTTTTCACTGTTGTTCGGGCCTTAGTTTTTTCCCCATCTCTTCCATGCTATTAAAATGGAATGGGAAACTAGTATGGTCATTCCAATGGCCTCCATCTCCATGGCTTCACAGCTCAAAGCAGCATACTTTGCAAATCATTAACTGTTATACAAATGCCAGCTGTTATGCTCATAGACCTCTGTTATGTAAGTCAGAGCAACCCTGTGTGCCTACAGAGACCTGCCAGCTCCTCTCTGGCCCTGGATGATTTCCATTTGCTGATGATGGCTGTAAATTTATTAGACTGGAAATTTCTTCTGCTGCTCCAAACTACAGCTTTACTCGAAGGTTTCCTAAGAGAAACATAGCTAAGATAATGTAGGACAATATATGTCAGACCTAGACACATTCCTTTAGGTGCACACATTTCCTTAGTGGGAACAAGACATTGCTATGGAGGGTAGTCTGTAGGTTCAGTCACTTGAGGGCCAGGACCACGATATGGTCACACATACAAACACAATACCTCTACCACCATCACTCCCCTTAGCATCTGGTGTGGTTCTCTTATGCCTTTACATGTAAGAGACGGTGTCAATAAACTGGTCAGATCAACAAGTTAATGACCAGATCTCTGTCAACTAAAACGGAAGTGGAGACATTATATCAAATATAAACTAAACTGTAAAGTCCTTTCCACAGATTGCCAGTGGTTTGGGATTTAACAATACAGGTACCTTTAAAGCCAAGAGCTGGGCACAGGTAAATTCTCTTGAAAATGATAGCAATTGAAATACCACAGCAACTATTATGGCGGGTTGTCTCCAAATACAGCCCCGGACAATTCTTTACATGCATGCCATTCTCCCAGGAGAAGCAGCACCTGTGCCCTGGCATGTGGGCTGGATCTGTGTCTTTTGACCAACAGAAAACGGTAAAAGTGGTGTTTTGGAACCTCAGAGCTTAGGTAATAAGAATGCCTGGCAACTTCTGCTTCCTCACGCTTGGAATCCATGTTGTACGGAAGCCCAAGCAGGCTCACAGAGAGGAAAACAGGCTTCAGGACCAAAGACCTCGCAGAGTTTCCAGCTGACAGCCTGTGAATAGAAGCCACTTTGCGTGTGGCTCCTGGAACTCTAGCCAGGTCACTTTCCTCCACACCTCCTGGAACAAGGGGGCGCTGTCTCTGCTGCTCTACCCATATTGTAACATTGTAAATACACAATTGCTATTAAATCTGTGATTTGTTACGAAACGATCCAAAGTGAAACAACCATCTGGGTCGGTAACACTGAAGCCAGGGGAGGAAGATCAGCACGTGCCAGGATGGGAGCATCCACAAACATTGCTTGGCATTCCATTGCCTTTTCTAGCAAATAAGGGGACCCCAAGCTGCAGAAAGAGCATTATTAAAGGAAAGATGAGTAACAGCTGCAGCAGCAACAAAAATCCTGAAGTAAGGTATGTTGATTCACTTAACACTTCCTCAGCTAAAATACGAAAAATCTTTGCTAAAATAAGAGAAAGTTTTCCATTTGACAAAGTAAAGGAAACAACATAACAATATTAATGAAAGAATAAATCTGGCCCCCTTTTTCTTTTGGAGGCTGGGAATGTCTGCAAAACTAAAAAGTCTCTAGTAATCCCTTCTTTTATCCAAAACAGATTGCAGTTTTAAGCACAGCCCCATAAACTGTAGGTTCAAAGGAACCTGAAACCGAATTAGCATAAAATCTGGAATTCTCATTTCCACCAAATGCACAGCTGCCATCTGACAGCTCTTCTGTGATTTCAGTTTCAAATAGAAACTGAAAGTAGCTAAGGTGGCACGGGCCACTGGCTCTATCCTTTCACGCCTCACTTCCACACACTTGTCAGATTCTAGAGACTCTTAAGAGTCCTGCCTAAAGTCCTAAATCTTTATTTACCAAAGGAAGATATCACTGGCAACCATGTAGCAACCTGCCTCCAAGACCAGTGAGGGAAAGCCCCAAAGCCAGGGACAGTGTGTAAGTGAGCAGAGATAGGGTTGCCCATCCCATATGGAAACTTTGTCACTACTTTTAGGAGTGCTAAATGTTTTAAAGTAAATTCATTTTTTAAAAAACCTGAGGTTGATTCTGCTGGGACTACACTGATGAGAGGAGGGTGAGCACTCTCTCCCAGATTTTGCATTACAAATACCAAGAAACCCACCCTGGGATACACTAAAATTTAAATATCAGCAGGTATGTTGATTCACTTAACATTTCCTGGCTTTTTCCTCAGGTCCTGACAGCCCTAAGCAACTACATTTAATTCTATCAATGATAAGGGGCTGCTTTGCCTACTGCTGAAATGTCACCACCTCTGAGACATAAAGTTACACTTCTTTGTATAGGGAAGGAAACAAAATGGGTAATATGTAGCTGATCCCCCTGAGGAGTACAATGCTGGAAGAGGATTTTCTCACCCCCAGTAGCCAGAGTGGATCCACCCAGAGCCATCCCAGACCTCCTCTCTGATTCCCCATATGATGGACTGAGTGAACCCAAGTGACAGCTGGTGGGGGCAGCCTCAATAGCACATGAAAAGCAGGCTGCAGCCCCACAGGGAGGCACAGCCTTCTCCTCCCCTTCTTGAACGCCTCCTGCAGGGCCTGCCTGATCCTCCCATCCTCCACGCCCCACTCAGACCATCTGCTCCCGAACCAGGGCACTGATGTTAAGTTAACATGCACCACTCAGGCCAGAGATGGGGAGGGCCCTGTGCCATCCAAGTGTGGGAAGCTGCTCCTGCCCTCTTGAATTCCGAGAAACTCACAAGGAAGCCAGAGTGGCTCACCAGACTGGCCTTGCTTTCACCCGGGCTTGTGCCTCCTTTGAAGTTCCTCTACTGTTAATGTACAACTTCTCATATTCTCCAGGAGACAAAAAATACAGTGAGCATCTGGTATTTACACAGAATCTTAGAGGGAGTTGAGGGATTTAATTACAAGTGTTAGTAAAACAGGAAAATTGTAGCCAGGCTTTCAAATAGCCTCTCGCCTATAACTAACAAGACTTTTCTTTGTGCTGTTGGTAAAGAATGCTATTTATTTTCCTGGCAATGTATTTTCTTGTTGGGGGGAGAAAAAGTTGGTAAAAAATACAGTTGTTGGCTGGTAGCTTTTATTTTAATTTATGATGTTGTCCATCTTATACAAAGATCAAGCTGCAAACAATATTCTACTAGGCAGTATGCTTCGAGTTGTTTTTCCATTAGCACTGGTGGTGATGGATTTTCTCTCAGTTACCAGGGCTCACTTACAGCTGACAACATGCATTTGTGAAATGACTGGCTGAGATTCAGAGTACAACATGAGGCCGGGAAAACGAGTATAAATAACTGACCTATAGGACCATCAGAGCACTGACCCGATCTCCTTAGCAGCCGACTCAGGTGCATCTTAGAAACTGTTTACAGGGCTGTTGTAGAGTATCATAAGGAAGGGCTGAAGGAGGACTGGACTGGACTAGCACGGTCAAGAGACCTGGGTTCCAGAACAGATCCGGCATCCACTAGTTGTGATTTTCAGTAAGCCACTTATTTCACCTTTTCTTCACCATTAAAATGCATCTGGGCTGGTCTTTCTCTAGTTCATGAGATCCTGTGATTATTTTATGATCTGATAGTTAGTTTATAAACAGAGAATGTTCTCTGGGCTAAAAAAGAAGTAACATTTTCCTCTCCATTTTCTTGATGTTTATGTGATCAATTTCTAAGAAGAGTTTCCTGTTCAATTTATCGCCCCCGCCCCCATGCCCAACTCTCTTGGAATTTCCTGGTCAATCAGATAAGTGTCAGAAGCAGGCAGTGGTTTGCATTTAAGCTTTCCAACTGGTGAGTGGGGTTCAACTTCCTCATCACAACAGTCAAGGCACAAGCAGGTCTCTTGGGCTCCGTGCCGCTGTCACTTGGTACTGCAGGCCCATTAAACACATTTGTCAGCTTTGTGCTTTAAAAACAAAACCAAAAGGGTAAATGTGTCATCACACACACTCTTTAATCTGAAGACCACAAGGGAAGGACTTCAGAAAGAAAGAAAAAAATAGTCTGCATACCCTCCCCGAACCCGCTCAAATCAGAACTCTGCAAACTCTGAGTGGGGCTTTGTCTTTGTGGGCCATTCCTAGCCAAGGAAATGTGCAGACCACATTGGGAACCAATTCAGCCATTCCTGACTTCTCCACAATCAAATAAAACAATAAATAGCCCGAACTGGGCTTAAAGGGGAGAGGACCACATGTATTTCCTCTCAGGATTTTTTTTTTCAAACATGAAAGTTTGGCTTGAAAAGAGTGCATTGTACAGACACACGTGGCCTCAATAGGATAGATCTTTAACTGATGAGACAGACTCCAGATTCAAGCACACAATATCAGGAGTTAAATCCCCAGAATTGGGTAATGGAAAGTTTGGGTCACATTAAGGGCTGTAGGATCCAGGGATAAGATTTAGTCCTAAATTAGCCTCTTGAGTAGGCTGAGCATCCCCCTAAGAAGCACCATATGTCTCGAATTGTACCTCTTTCCTTCTCTCTCAGCACTTCCCCCTTTGACAGACCAGAAAATTCCTGGCTTCAGATTCCTTCCCTGTGTATTTAGCGTTGATTCTCATTCTCAGGATGACTCAGTTTTTTTGTTTATCTGTCTGTTAACATTTTTCCCAACTTTGTATTTTGAAAAATCTCAAACTTAATAGAAAAGATGAAAGACAGTACGACTAGCGCCACAACCTTTCACTTATAGGCCCCAATGGGTAGCATTCTGTCAATTTTCCTGGTCTCTCTTTATCCCTGAACTGTATCCATTCATTTATAAATTCATCCACCCATTTAGTGTTCGTATAAGGGAAAGGCAAATTCTCCCAGCTTTCCTTCTAGCATTTTCCTTGTGGTTGCTAATCTGAGGGGTTAACATCTAAGACTTGCACTGGGGCTGATTTATAAGTGGACAGGGTCCCTATGCTCTGAGACACCACACACACACGAACTAAGCAAGTCCTGCACATGCTTGGCTTATCTCTCCATGTTCTCTTGCCTCCAGGACAGTGATGGCTAAGTTCAGCCAGGGCCCCCCTGGAAGTCTCTGGGCTTGCTGGTCAACCAGTAATGAAATTTATACTAACAAGGGGGAAGAGAAGGGTCTGTTTCCATGGGGAGCTGAAGGCATTCACTGGCATGAGCACAGATTACAGAGGCTTGTGCTGGATATTAGCATTCAGCTGACAAAAAAAGTAGTAGTATTCGCCTATTTCCTGCCCCTGTTTTCTCATTATAGAGTGGAAAATATAATGCACCTATCTTGGAGCTCTGAGGATTAAATTAGCTAGAACAGCACCTGGCACAGAGCGAGCACTCAATAAATATATCTATTAGGGTTGTTATTAGTGTTCCTTGTATGTCTGGCTCCTTCTGGTACCAATTTGAGGAGAACCAAAGAGCAAGGCAAGATTTGGATATGCATTTGACCATGTGAGCCTTTTAACCTCATCCAAACCTCCCCTACTCCTGAGAGGCTAGGGGAAGGAGCCACAGAAAGTGGTGTGGTGGGGCAACATCTAGAAGGAGAGGAATTAAAAAATGGCAAATGCCTTATAGGTACTGCAGGATAAGAACTAAGAAAAGACAGGTGGGTTGGCAACTTGGGAGGACTCTGGTGAGCAGCAAGAGAACTGTCAGAGAATGAGGCAGCAGGCAGATTACGTATTAAAAGTTAAGTGACCGAAGTGGTAAGAAAATAGAGGCCTACATAAGACTGTTTTTGAGAGGTCTCATGGAGAAGACCTGGCAGGGGACGGAAAGGTGCATATTTAGGTGAGGTCAGTGAGTCAGTTTTTTTGCAGAAGGCAGGGATGTGACACCCACACAGCCAACTGCCCCATGTGGTAATGCACTCGCTGTCTCTCCCGATCTCCCTCTTAGAGGAGCAACCTTTGATGCCGAGTCAGGAGTGAAGAACCCTCATGCCATTTATTTTGCATTCACAGACCATCCTGTCCATGGGAAGTGAATGACAGCACCAGTAGATGGAAACCTTTACGGCATTAGAGTAATCTAAAATCCTGGCTGCAAGTCCTTCCACACTCACTGTGGGCCCACACAAGTTTCCCCTGGAGTCTGGTGGGCCATGACCACATCAACTCAACGCCAGAGGTGGCTCCGTGTGACTTTCCTAGGCTCGGTCAGAAGACGGCTGCCTGCTGCTACTTTGCTTTCTGGAAGCACCCTCAGGAAACTCCTCTAGAACCCGGCCGCATGGAAAAGACATGTGGAAAAGCCCCAGTGGACAGTCCCAGGCAAGCACAGCCTGGAGTCGGCCTTGCCCCAGTGGCCCATGTGTGAGCAAAGAGCCTCAGGTAATTCCAGCCCTCAGCCATTCCAGTCACCCAGACAAGCTGTCCTGCCACCCGCTGTCCAAATTCCTCAGCCACCGAGTCCAGGGACAGGAGGGAAGGCCTGTTTCACACCACTGAGCGTTGCAGTAGAGAACTGAAACTAACACTTTCTAAATATGGATTTTCTGCTTTATCCTGAGCATTCTCCATAATGAAGCTGCTCATTTTGGAGGCAATTTCCATGACTGGGGGCGGGAGAGATTAATTTGACATATTTCTGTACCACAGACCACAGTAAGAAGCTTGATAATGGGACAGAAATTGCCCATCTGAATCATGGGGTGCATGAGGTACATCAAGTCACAGGCCAGGAGCTCCGACTGTGTTGCTTTTAAGAGGAATCAACAAACGCAAAAGAACTTGATAAATACTTCCCATAACAAAACACAATTGGTTGCAATGGGATCCGGCGCTGTTCCTCATTAGTTACCCTTCACTAGGCAGACAAGCTCCATATCTCACCGAAATCCATCGTGGATTCTTTCTAGTTTGTTGGGAAATGTGACTATACATTTCCTTTATATTGCCTGCTTTCTTGAGTCTGCTTTTAAATCTAGAGTACATGCTTAGCTCCCTCTTCCCACAGGAAAAGGAGCTTCAGCTTTCAAAGAAGGGGTAAAAGCAGGTACCAGGCAGCTGCCTTTGAAGTGGCTCGGTGGTGGAGCAGGTGGAGGGGCCAGGCGGCCATTATCAGTGGCTACCTGGTGCCAGGGGATCACGTTAGGCGATAAAACACTTGGCTGACACCAGAAAAAAAGAATCGTCACTCCTCTCCTACCCCACCCTCACTCACTGGCTCTCCTTTTTTTTTTAAGGAGGCTTTTTACCCTCATTAAATGAAACCTTATCTGTGAAAGACTGCAATCCTCAGCAAATGACAAGTGCGCCTAATCTCATTTTCTGACAAGTGATTCTGACAGCACCTTCCTTTTGATTTCTGAGACATGTAGTTAGACATATATTAATCTGTCAGTCATCATCCCTAGGAAGAATAAAAAGAGAGAGAGAAGGAAATGAACATTTATGAGTACGAAGGCAAGACAAGAGACTAGGACACCTATTTTATCCCAAGTCTGAACATGCCTTTCTCAGTTTCCCCTCCCCCTGCTCTCCTTCAGGCCCAGGGACACCCACAGAGGAGACCAGGAAGTAGCCCATTTCTGGAGCTTGTGGGACAGGCCCCGGGCATGCTGGGTCACATGGTCTGTGAGCATGCGCTCTGGAGTGAGGCACACCAGGTTCAAGTCCTGGTCCTCTCTCATACAGCTGGCTTGATTACATAACACCATTTTCTGAACCTCAGCACCCTGTCTGTGGCATAGGGCTTGTGGCAATCTATTAGCTTTAAAGATTAGATGGTATTTATTCAACTCGCGTAGGAGCATACAGGAGGCACCCAAAACACAGGGCCACTTATTGGTATTTCTGCTAAGGCCTTCCAGAAATGGAAGAAGATGATTCTAACTCAGTGTCTAACAGTGACAAACAAAATGTTTTCCACCAGGGTACAAAGATAAGTAAGATACAGACTGCTTTCAAGAGAGCTTACAGCCAGTACTGGGGAAAAGGTCTGATGGAAATAGTAGGATCAGGTGTTAAGAAGTACAATTATAAAAGTCACTGCACAGTACAGAGGGTTCGCACAGCACAGAATGGACACTTCTGTTCACACCCCTGGTTCTCATAGTCCTTGGTCACCAAGTGACCTTCTGATTATAATTTCACTTCCTTGGGAACTGTCCTTCAAGGCAAATCTGCCACCTAGTGCACATAAATCACTCTGGTTGGTGGCTGTATTCCTCAGGATAAACACCAAGATTTGTGTTAGGATTTAGTCAGTGTCCTTTGGGTTTGATTAGCATGATCACCTCTGGGGTTCTGGGCTGGGCTGACCCAATAAAGCAGGTGCTTTCTGAAGGCTGGGCTTGAGCCATCAGCTGCTCCCATCTAATTTTCTGTCTTCCTGCTCTATAAATGGTGCAGCAGGGTTGTTTTCATTGGTATAATTGCTTCTCCTGTCCTGTCTTTAAAAACTGCTCCCAACTCTTTTCAGTGAGTCGGTGACTATTATCTACTCACTGTCTCATGCGGCTCCACCGAAGGAATGAGTCACACTGACCTCTGTTGTTTACCAGGTTAACCAGTCCCTGGCCAAGGACCTCCTAACTAATAGTCCAGGGGCTCTTTCCATCTCTCTTCCTGCAGAGCTACAGACTTGCTGGGCTTCCAACACAGTGTACTATTACTATCCTCTTCTTTCTCGAGTGATGTTGCCTTCTCTTATTCTTTAGTGTCTGGATTCTCAAGACCCCCTTCAGGGTCTAGAAAGGAAACGCAGTGCCGTACTGTACTGTGCTCTTTCCTATCAAATCCTTGGATTCTACCATAATTTCAAAGTAGATGACTCCTGAGTCTCTGGCTCCGGATTTCTCCTGTGTTCCCAGACCCACAATTCCAATCTACCTGGTAGAGAATATCCCATCTGGATTGCAGAATCAAATTTTATAAAAAGAACTCAGAGGAATTTCCTCCTGGTTATCAATGTCTTGTCCAGTCCACCCTTCTTCCCTAGTCCCAAGCCAGCAGATCCTCAAGGCACTCTCTTCCCTCTGCTTCTGGCTCTTTCCCCCCTTGTACCCATACTGCCTGGCTGTCTTTCGGGTCCTCAGCCTATTGGGATATTCTGACATGGTGAGTGTTTCCTTCCAGCCTAGCTCCTTCCACTCTCTTTTCACCCAAGAAAATGCTGCGAACAGGCCAGGCCCAAGGACAGAGGTCTGAGATAAACCATCTGAGACTTCTTTCCAGGTTGACAACACAAAGGGCCAGGTTAGACAGAGACTGGCTTTGAACAGTCTCCTCTGCCTCACTAACACCGTATGGGTCTTGGACAAGCTACTGAACCATTTTGAATACACATACTGTGTAGCTCCCTCTTCAGTTCTGGGGGGTTATTATTTGCTGTGCCCCAGACTGACAGGAAACTGTGATGTATGTTCTGGCAAAAATCAGACCGTCAAAGCATGGTGTCCTTGTTGGAATGGAAGGAAACACGAACAGAAGACAGCTGTATTCGCTTGGCCCACCGTGCCTGGCCCGGTATACTGCACATAACAAAAACTCAAATATTTTTATTGACTTTGAAATAAGGAATTCTATTTTAGCAAGCCTGAAGGAGGGGAAGGTATTGCTAATGGGTAAGGGACTTGGTTTTAAGGGGTTTAAAACAAAATTCTTCGAGCCATTACTCAGATCAATAATCTTTCCCTTTGACCATGGCATATACACCTTTTCAATCAAGCTTGATGAATGATTTCCCTCAAATGCCCGTCTGGGGAGGAAGGCGGCCCACCAGAGCCAGAAGGCATCTCTGTGTGTGCAGCATTTGTTCTGTGTCCTCTACTAAGGCCACGTCTGGGTGACTACAATCACCAGGCAGGCAGGCACTCGTGGGACAAAAAATGAATCAGTCAAACTTTTTAATAGGATGGAGGGTACAGAGGGTAGAGAGGGGCCCAAGTTTAAAGGGATGGCGGTTGTTTATTCTCTTATCCTAAGGACAGCTCCATAACTGCCCTTAGAAACCCGAAAAGCTATAAAGGAAGTTTCTGTAGTTATGGAGGCATCAGCCAAGCATGTGCATGATAACTTATGTGCCTTGGGCCGTGACTGGACCAAGAAGTGGACCAACTGTGTTCCAGGTCACTTCTAGCTCTGACTTCCGTGAAACCCCGTCCACTCGTAGCCATGGAGCCCAGAAGTCAGTCCTCTGGGGAAACAGGTCTGAAGAGCTTCCCTCTGCTTTGGTGGCTCAAATTGGCAGCTAGAACTTAGCCTCAATTTCCTTTCCTTGTTCTGTAATAATAGTGACAAATCTTACTCTCAGTTAGATTAAAAATTTCAGTCACCTTATTCAACGCTTGCTGTTTTCTGACACATGCAGATGAGGATCAGGGCTTATATGTGGATGGAATCAATTATAATTTGATTAAGACGGAGCAGAAAGAAAGGAAGTAATAACAATAATCATTTCATTTATAAAGCCTTCCCTCACCACCCAGGCTCTTGGTGTGCAGAAAAGGCAATTAAAATAGGGTTCAGTTAAAAATACCATAAAACAGAAATCAAATAAAATATTAAAAAGCCAAAGTGCCATTATTCAATAAGTGTTTTTGAGAGGAGGTTCCTCAGACAATAACAGTCCAGAGAGACTGGGAAATCGGCAGCAGAGCCGGGAGGAGGCACACTTGAGGTACATTGACAGCGAACACTACATTGTCCTAGCACAAAACCTTTGTTTTATTGAAAAGTGAAGAATAAGCTCCCCTCAGTCACTCTACAAGTGTGTGACTCGTATTCATTTTACATTTCCAATTCTTAAGTGCCCAGTATTTCTGGCTGCTGTGCTTCACAAAGGCATACCCCTATTGACCTGTCTGCAAAGTATTGTGCCTTAATTTGAATCTGCTAATTGTTTTCACTCTCCTGCCCTGTCCAACAAGGAAGCATCCTCAGCCCTCTTGTACCAAAGAAGAATCAAGCAAGAAACACAGAGAAAATGCTATAATTATGGCTATTCTTGCAACAGCCTCAACATTCAAAGGAGAGATGATGAATTGTTTAATGCCGACTGTGGCTTTATTAAAAATCTGAAAAGAAAAAAAAATATCTGCCAACACTGTAATGTATAAAGCAGAGAGCTTGAGGAGACCTGAGTTCTAATCCTAGTACTCTGACTTTGGGCAGGTCACTCTAATTGCTCTGAGCCTCAGTTCCCAAATCTAGGAATCAAGGGGAATGAGCTCAGTACATTCAAGTCCCTTTCAGCTCTCCAATTCTCTGCTCCTCTGTGTGAGCACAGAGCACTGGTGTTTTCTCTGGTGAACCCTTCTG
This sequence comes from Heterocephalus glaber, assembly GCF_053883595.1. Taxonomy (NCBI): domain Eukaryota; kingdom Metazoa; phylum Chordata; class Mammalia; order Rodentia; family Bathyergidae; genus Heterocephalus; species Heterocephalus glaber. The sequence goes on from NW_028258381.1 coordinate 18,047,075, forward strand.
TACCTCTGCAGAAAGCTGGGGAAACAGGATCCTTGGAAGTACAAAATCTGAATAACCAGAAGGGATGTAATTAAAATCAGGGTCCTGTTCCCACAAACACATCCAAGGACCTTGCCATAAAATCATCATGGTAATTAATGAACCTGCAAACTGCACGCTCCCGCCCTCCAGGTCCTACCTAGCTTAGGTGCAGCCCGACTCATGAATCCAGGCTGTTATCCTCGCCTCCCACCCTCCCACATAGCAAGCTTCGCTCCTGGCTGTGTTCAGGTGTGTTTAGCCTGTGGCTTTTAGTGAGAAAGGAGCATTTTCAAGTCATGTAGGGGCATGAATACCTTTCTGGAATTTTAGAAATGCTTACAGTGATGAAAAGAAATGACAAGGGGCCAGCTTGTGTTTGAATATTCCCATGACTGCGTGAAAGTCTCCTCTTTCCTCTGCCTGCAGAGCAGGTGCCAAATTGGTTTCTTGGGAACACGGCTCTGGGAGGAGACCTCCCTCCTCCCCGGTCACCACTACCCTTCCCAGGGACAGGTGCCTCACTGCTCAAGTCCTCCAGGGCTGAGGGATGCCACAGGCTGGGCCAGGCCCTCTGACAAGAGCAAAATCTATTTTCAGCATTTTCTTCCCCTTTTAACACCCTTATGTCATGCACTCACCCATACTGGCCTCGTGGCCCAGAAATTATATTTGTCCTGTCAACTGGCTAACCTGATAAACTTACAACACCCCAGCTGGGAAATTCGAGGCCACCAGGGGACGGCTGGGGAGGCCTGTTTTAGCAGGGCACGCCTGCGAGGATCTCCAGATAACATCAGGAAAGGTGTCCTCAGTCACACGTTACAAATAAGGTCCAGCAGGAGAAGCCTGAGAAAGATAACGAGTTCTCCGACATTTCTGGAGTTGGGTCACCGAGGGCAGACACCATCTTTGGTTGTCTAGGTGATCTCCGTGGCTTTACTGTTACAGAGATGAGCTGGCACTGCAAGGGCCCTAGGCATCTGGCCTGATTAGGGGGCTGCACAATCTTGCTACTCACAGTGTGCTGCCAGGTCCAGCGTCACCTGCATCGCCTGGGCTCCTTACAGTGGCAGAACCCAGATCATCCTGAGCTCGGGCAGAACCTCCCAGGGAGTATGCAGCATGCTAAAGTCTGAGGATCACTGCCCCGCACACGGAGAGGAGGCAGAGACGTGAGTGTCTAGAAGCAGGAGGGTGGCATGTTCAGAACTCACCGGAGGAAGAGGGTAGGCACAAGCTGGGACTGTGTTCTGATTTTCCACACGTGGCCATGCTATAAACGAAACGGCCAACATAAGCAGGAGCCCAGTGGTGTCGGGCACAGGTGTACTCACTGACAAATTTGGCCACCTGTGTCAAGTCAGCAGAATTTCACCTCTCCTACCAAACTTCTGAAGAAGACTCAGTAATGGGTCAGCAAGCTATTTTCCACATTCCTTTGGTAACCTGCCAGTTGATCAATTTTAAACGTAAGTTTGTGCCTGGTCTAAGCTTAGTTGGATTTTCTTCCCAGTATTTGTTGGCGAAAGGCTAAAAGAGGGAAAAGAAATGCTAAGGTGATTTCTTTGGAGGCCTTGTATCAATCTTCCAGAGGGTAGTTTGAAGCTCTCAAAGCAGTCCAGTGAGAGACTTCTTTATTGGATTTGCTTTTTAGGCTGGATTAATAAATCCTGATTTCTTTCTCAGCACAGGTATATTTTTCATTTGCTGATGATGGTAGAAAGCCTCTTGCTCGCATCTGTATTATAATAAATGCATTATAAATGAGTAAGTAGGAAACAGTAAGGAAATGATGTTTTACTTTTAAATGCTAATTATGAAGCCCTGGTGCAGTTAATGTGCAGGGTGTTCTGTCAATTTTTAATGTTTATGCCAAGTGTAGTCTTCAATTTAACATGAGCTTTTAATCCTTTGAGTACTAAATTGCCTTTTAATGCTTGCAGAACAACATTGTATTTGCACAAAGTCAGGTCTGAAAAATGTACAAGGTGTGTTGTGTGAAGAGAAAGAGGGGGGAAGGGAACATTCCCCACCCCAAGAAGATGGTACTGGAACACAGCAAACCCAACCAGCAACCTGCTCCCTTCAACATCATTCTCTATTCTTTCTGAGGTTGCTGGGAGTGTTACTTCTTCTGGTGCTGATTTAACCCTGCCAGTGACAGCTTCCAGCTACCAGGAACACAATCAGCCTTGGGGTGTATCTTGCCCCATCAAAAGAATACAGCAGAAGCAGATGCAAAGGAGGGGCTGCCTAATGTTTTCTGTCCACCCTCATGGCACACACCAAGCTCAAAGGGAAAGGAGCTCTGGGATTCTTGGGGATGCCGAGACATTGCCTATAGCCACATATGTAGAAAACATAAAGTATGATGGGAAAACTTAGTCACTTTCTATACATAAAAGGACTAGAGACTTTCTGACAGGAAGTAGGGGCAGGAGCACTCATGAGGAGAGAGACAGTGGGATAACACAAAGTCTGGTGGGGTTTCGGGCTGTTTCCACTCCTGGACACCACTGCCTATGCAGGGAGCTACTCATGGTCAGCTTCATCTAGTAGTAGAAACCACCCCCAGACTTCAGTCTGCCTTGTGATCCAAATCTCCCTGCGAAAACCCATTTCTCTTGTGGTCCCACTACATCACGCTGAACTCTTCATTGCTTGTCACGCATGTTCTTGCGTCTGAGCTCTGTATAAAGACAAAAAATCCTTGCTAGGTGCTGTGGTGCACAACTATAATCCCAGCACTCCGGGGGGCCGAGGCAGGAGGATCACAAATTCCAAGCTAGCCTGGGCAATTTAGTGGGACTCTGTCTCAAAAGAAAAAAGTAAAAAAGGCTGGGCTGTAGCTCAGTGGTAAAGTGCAGCTGGGTTTGATCTCCAGTACCAAAAGACAAACATAAAAACCAACACAGACTTACATGTCCCTCTGGGTAGTGCTGGGCACCACTCTAAGTGCTTTACATATGGGCTGGGGATACAGCTCAGTGGTAGAGCAAGCGTCTAGCATGGGGATGCCCTGGGTTTCATCTCTAGCATCACAGAAAAGGAAAAAAGGAGTATACAGACTAACTTATTTAATCCTTTCAATCAACTGTAATGCCATTAGTGGGATTCCTGTGAATTCTCTGGTACACAGAGAGTTTGAGTAACTTGCCTAAGCTCACATAGCCAGAGTGTGGTGGATCCAGGATCTGAACTCAGCCTGTTTGAGTCTAGAGTCCCATGTTCTCAACTAGATCAAGTACTGCTTCCCCAGTCTCTCCTGAGATGCCCTTCCCAGCACCTGTCATCAACCAAGCGTCTCCCACTTGTCAGCAAGCCCCAGCGAGCTCTTCTTGATAAGCACTCTCTCCTCTGTTGGCCACACGCACCCCAGGAAGGCTGGTCACGGTGTACTTTTGGATTCACAGGCTGAATCAGATGTCGCTGGCACCCCTACATGACTCTGCCACAGGCCTCAGTGCCTCAGAAGTGGTGGGAACAATGGTGTCCTCCAGCCTGGGGGCCTAAGCCTCATCAGAAACCTAGTTTCATAGTAACTGCAGTTCTGAAGGACAAAAACGTGTTTGAATATTGGCAGTTGCATGGAGTTCAGGGCGTGCGCCTAGGCCTCAGAGCCGGGTCAGCAGCAGCACTCTGGCTATCCCCACACCAAGCCACTGGCCACTTCCCCCCAGCAGTCCCGGTACAAATGTCCCCAACAGCCCCTCCTGGAAACCACAATTTCTGGAAGAAAGCACTTGTTTCCAAAGTGTTTTCCTTTAGTGATTAGGCATTCAGCAAGAACAATGGCCACAAATATACACTTAGTAAACTGCCTAATGATTAAATAATACATTACCAAAATTTGAATATAAAAAGGCCATCTTTACATGTGAAAGCTAATGGGCCAGCTTGACAGACTTCAGTACAGCTGCTGAGACAGAGAGGGAACTGCAAGTGGAGAGAAATTATGAGGTTTCATCACTTTGTAAGTTCAACAACAACACAGAATGCCACATGGAGTCCAACAGCTGCCATTTACTCCAGGGGCAAGTGGCCACCCTAAATACAGGTTTTTATGAATCTGCTTATTACATGGTCGGCCACATTATAATTTGATGCAAAACCATGCATTAGCTTTACAGGTACAAGTACAAATGACTGAAGGGACAAGGCAGGTCTGGAATAAGGGAAAGACAACAAGCAGCAAGGGGTCTTTGTCTTTTCATGTATTAAAGAGAGACATTTAAGATGCTAGTCTATTTTACGGACCAAAATTATCAATAAAGACAGAATGCCTGTCTGTCCATCCTGCCTTAGCTTGCCCTGTCTACTCATCTTTAAACTCAACTATTTCATTTCTACCTTATCACAGTCAGAAAACAAGTATAGCTGGTGGGAAAATGAGCTCAACTCAACAGGACTTCAGCCAAGACTACATCTCTATTAGTAACACGGCAAAACTCATATTGAGATGTGGTAGTGATTTTAGCCACGACTAACCTGCTAAATTTACGATTCTTCTACCATCTGGGCTTCTTACCAGTAAGCAGCTGCCTAGCACAGGGCTACATTTCCTGGCCTTTTGCAACTGTTTAAGGCCACATGACTAGTTCTTGGCAGTGGCCCATGGGCAGGGGTGATGTGTTGTCAATTTTGAGATTCCTTCTCCACAGCTGAGTGGATACAGAAGAGCAAGAAGCAAAGCTAGGAGCTAAAAAGAGGCAGGTCCCTAAGATTGCAGGGAGGAACGTCATGTGCCAACCAGGGCCATCTGTGAGGAGACTGCTTACACAGGCAGGAAATAACCTTTACTGTGCTTAGTTTTGACTCATTCTGGGCTCTACTTGATACAGAAACTAACTTTATTCTGATGAATACATGGAACCACCAGGTACCCTGAAAAAAAGGCCTTTCATTGTCCCCTAGAACTTACTATCTTTCATCTATAAAGCAGGGATAGCTGAAAACTGCTAGAGACATCCAGATGAAGCAGCAGAGAAAAGCAAGGAAGAACAGCAAAAAACAGCTATTCTTTTTTCAACTCAAGATTCAATGTTTAGGGGGGAAAACCACATAACATCAACTTGTACAAAACTACAAACTGAAAACATGGAGAGCTTAATGCAAATTCTTCCCCACCATCACTGCCTACAAACTTTTCACTCTGCTGCTGCCCAGGCAAGAGACGGCAGATGCAGAAGTTGGAAAAGAGCTTACTTATGCCAGCCTTGTAATAAGGTACAGGTATAGCCAGAAAGATTTCTTTTGAACACTTGTCTACCCTCCATTTCAGAACTTTCTCCCAGGCAAAGGCTGGAGGAAAATGACATTATTATTTCCTCATTTGGGATGAATTGCTACAGGCCTAGGTATGCAGGCAACAGAGCCAGAGGAATGATTTATGGAGCCCTGTTCCTCTCTCCCAGCCCCATGATACAGCTATAACTCTGGCTATCATACTGGGGATTATGGTTTTCTAATGAATCACTGCTCACACATTATCTTCCAGGTAACCTGCTGGGTTTGGAAATAAGGGTCATTTCCCATGTAATAATTAGGACTTTCCTGTCCTGCCTTTAAGACTTTCTGCCTCTCTAGAACCCACGTTCATAGCTCAGCTCTGGGAAGGTAGGGTGTTGGTGACTGATTCAGGACAAAGCCTTGTAGTCTTAGAGTCTACCCACTTTCCTATGGGGTTCCATATGCACCCCAGGCCTGCAGCTGCCCAGACTTGGCCACCACTGTGCAGTGGACAGAAAGCCTTCTACAGTGGCCGGGAGAACAACACAGCTCCTCCCACTGCAGTGAGGTGCCTGGATGTGTGTGGAGGGCTGGTGGCTCCACCTGGCCCGCTGCTGCTCTCTAGGTGTCTGCCTCCCTGCTGTCTGCTCGGCCTCTCTATCAGTTCCCCAGCAAAGGCTTGGGGGAACTGCAAGAGAAGGTTCCAACTTCTTCCAAGCACTGAAGGTCTTATGGCAGAGATGGTGGTTGTTAGCGTTCCAAGTTTTACTTATGACAGAAAAATTTCAGACCACAGTATATGCAAAGTCATTCCTGTCCCTCCAGTAGAAGGTTTGAAGCCAACAATCCTGGATGAACTTGTCTACTATTTGATGTATCTGAAGCAGTATTTCACTTGATTCTTATTGAAGGGAAGATATTTTTATTCCCACGTTACAGAGGAAATTCAGGAAGTTGCCTGAGGTCACAGATTTATCAGGCCGTAGAGTTATAGCTCCAAATCTGAGTCTGAAATATGTGCATGTTCTGAGGTCTCCCTGCTCTGTTGCCCTTCTTCTACCTTGTGTGCCAGGAAAGGGAACTGGCCAAAGCTTCTTGTGCTTTCTTAACCTTTGTATGTGCATTTTCCACAGGGAGACCTTCCCACGACTGCCCCTGCAACCTGCTTCTCTGAGAGGAAGCCCCCGCTCTTCAAAATCCAGCCAAGAGACGCCTTCCCAAAGAAGGTGGCCACAGGCACCATCAGGTAGTTCGTGTCCCTTCCACTACAACCTACATTGTATCTGGGGTTTGGTCCTTTCTGCCCTGTCCTAGTTTCCCTGGTTTCCTTGTCAGGTTACTTGGTGGCACGACAGAGAATAAGAACAGAGAAGCCACTCTTTGAGCTCATGCTGCAGTAAGTAGAGAGTAGGTCATGCAGACTGTGACAGGCGTCATGAGAGCAGGGATGGCCATGGGGGCTGAGAAGGCTCTGTCTGAACAGAGGGCATGCTGGAATCCATGCTTCAGTGACTAAACTCCAGTCTGGGGCACATAGTAGGCCTTTGTTTGCATGCCAAGTCCCTCAGGGAGGGAGAATAATGTGATCTAAAAGACTTTTCAAACTTTTCAAACTGTAACCTGCTGTGTAGCCTAGTGTGACTTCAAAAAAACATTAACAAAGCCCAGGCCACCCTATCCATCCATCCGTCCCCTGGAGTCTAAAAGAGGGTTAAGAAAACCAAGCCTCCCCCCGCAGGGAGGACATAATAATAGTAGGATGCATGTGATCTATTTAGTCTGGTGCCCAGCCCATGTGAAATGCTCCATGATGGTGACTGTTGACTTTAGAAGAAGAAACTGTAGCAGCTATGAGTAAGAGGTAAAGAGAAGTGTTGGGAGGGCTGGGGATTAGCTCAGTGGTTCTGCCGCCTGCCTCAAAAGCAGAAGGACCTGAGTTTGATCCCCAGTACGCCCCCCAGAAAGAAAAGTGTTGGGGCTTCCTGAGATTTTGCCCCATTGTGCTCTCAATGGTCTTGCTGTACTGTAGGGTTTAATGTATCTGTTGTACCGGGGGCAAATGAAACACTTGGTTTTCCATCTTTTCTCTGAATCTACAGTCACTCTGAAAAGCCACACACAGACCTTCAGACCTTCGTGCCTGCATTCGTCCCACAAATGGCAACTGAGCCCTGGGTGCGGCAGCACGAAGTCTGAGGTCTGTGACCTGAGGAAGCCTGCAGCCTCTTCAGGGAGAGGCACATCACCCAGAGATCTCATTTATCTGCAGGGAAATGGCAGGAACTGCAATAAACTGGATATCTCCAAGGCCTCTCTTTGCTGCGCCTTGCATTAAGCACCATGTACTGTTGCTGTCTACTTTCTGTGCATTATCTCCTGCCACTGTCAACCTTCCCCCTGCCTCACTTTTTCCCCATGGTACTGACCACTTTTTGATATTAAAGATTTATAAATCTGCTTATGTACTGTCTCCAGTGGCTCTGGCTGGTCATCTTTTCCCTGCTGAAGCCCAGTGCCTCTAGCAGTGCCTGGGCCAGTGTCTCCCTGTGAATGTAAAGGAAGCTCATCCGCAAGAGACTCCCCAGGAGTTAGGTGCTAGTAACATGGCATTTACTCTGCTTTCTTGCAAGACAAGGAAGCTGGGTTCAGTTAACATGCCCAAGGTCCCAGAAGCAGGAATGGACAGTGGTGTAGAACCTAAACAAGCCATTTGCTTACTGACAACACCTTCAGGCAGGAAACACTGAGGGTGTTGGGAAGCAGGAGAGGAGGAAAGTTAAAAATTTTCACACCCAGGCCACACCTAGGCCAATTACATCAGAATCTGAAGAGGTCCCAAGACCGGATTTTCAAAGCTTCCTAGGTGATTCTGAGGTGCAGGGCAGGCTGAGGACCAGCAGTCCCAGGGTGCTTCGGGATTAGGAGGGGGAAAGGCTGGCTGCAGCTGGGTGACCAGGGAAAGAAACCAACAGTGACCCTGCCTCCCCGTGGCTGCCTGGCTCCCACTGGTAATCCCCCCACCTTCAGAGCCAAGGCCAGTCTCACAGCAGGACTCCTTGTCCTGAGAACACATGGCAGCCAAGAGCCCGAAAGAAGCCTGAAGTCCTTGTAACACCACTCTGACCGCCCCGAACGCCCACCAGGGAGTGGACTGGAAAACCAGTTTAGATTCGCCAAGAAGCTGGTATTCAAATCACCGAAGGCTCTAGCTCAGGCTGCCAGGCATGTTAGAGCTTGGGAATCATAAAAGGGGAGCTTGTCATTCTACAAAAAAATGAAATTTCACCATTTCTGCAGAATAAACAAAAACAAAATAATACATTAGCTCTGCAATATGTCTGTGCTTCGGGGCTTCAGACTGTCATCAAAGTTGGATTTGATCCATGAAATATTTCTCCACTCCCCTTGCACGCCAAGTAAGAAACCACTCAGCCTTACAGTGCATTCCCTTTTCTTCCCAGTTTCTGTCTGTGGACGCCTTATCTGTACTGAACCACAGAGGGGATGGCCAAGGCAATGGCGCCCGTTCGCAATTCTTTGCCTGTTTTCCCCAACACATCTTGGAGGTAGTTCTTAGGAGTCCCACAGGACAAAGTACAAACAAGCACCCCTCATAATGCAGGCAGGATGAAAAGAGGCACCCCAGAAGGCTGTGCTCTTGGTTGTGTAAGGAACTCAGAGAGCTAAGAGAGGGGCTGCTGGCTCTGGGTTCAAAGAGAATCGGCCCCATGGATCAAAGACTCTTACAGGCGGCAGCAGCCACTGCCACAGTGGCAGGAGAGCTTTGAAGCTGTTCGCAAGAGACCCTGCGCTCCATGCCTCTGTGCACCACTGTGTAGGCCAGCGCATGTGTCGGGTGTACCCCAAGTCCCCAGATAGACTCTCCTGGGCCCCAGGACCAGGCCATCCTTCTCAGTCTGGAAGCTGAGAGGTTCTGGCCCCTTTTAAAAAGCACTTGACCATGTTGAGAGGAGGTACCTAGCAGGCTAGACTTAAGGTCCAGATGTCCTGGACTAATGGGACACCAGGGCAGTGGAGGTGAGTGGGAGACATTCATTACAGTCAAACTGTTCTCATCTCTGCTTTAGCAGAAAGTAGTAAGCAAGGAAGCATTACTTACATGGTTCTCCTTGCCCCTCTTCCTCTCTCGAGCAGGCAGAGTATGGTGATTCAAATATATCCGTGCAGAGGAAGAGAAAGAAAACTAAAGAGGCTTGGATTGCCATCTATTGGGAAACTAGACACTTGCAAAATCCAGGCTCAGTGGCAGCAATCCTCCACGGGCCTTGAGGGGATCAAGCTCTCAGGTTCCTCCTCGCCTGTCCCCAGAAACATGAGGTTGTTCACACGTGGTCAAGTAGGATTTAGATGACTGGAATATCCACTTATCATCCCGAGGTCCCTTGCCATGCAGGGATGGAAAAAAGCCCTGATGACAGCTACAGGTTGGGTTACAGCACAGATCCCTTTGCGAAGAAGTGATGTTAGGGAGAAAAAATGGCATCAGATTAGCTACTTAGTAATACTGCAAAGATGCCTCCACAAGTAGCTTGGGCTGACAGAGCAACTCACATCTAGCTTTGATGTCTTGATAGGTCTTTAACAAATTCTCCTTCAGTTATCCAGCTGCTTAGCTAATCAGATATTATTACCGCCTTTGTGCTTCCTTTCTCTCTCTATCAGGCCTGCCTTGCCATAAAAAGAGCTCCATAAGGATCCCTATCTAAATATTTCACTTCTAATACAAAGGTCTGTATTTTGCATTCCAGAGAGACTCTACAGCTCATTTGGCTAAGAAGCAGCTCCCCTGCCTCTTTGGAAAAAAAATAAGCTGATTTTAGTTATGCATGATCTCGATGGAATTTTCCTGTATAATGTATCCTTGCATGCAAAACTGGGTAGGCAGACGTTAAGACTTCGGGTTAACCCCAGCCAGCACACACTGAGGACATCTGCAATGAACTCGGACTGGCAACCACATCCTGCTCATCCCCAGGCTTCGTCCTGACATCAGAAAACCAAAAGGGACACTTGGGCAAACCACAAAATGCTACCAGCAAGCCACAGAGAAATCATCAGAGGGCCACTTGAGGAGTCCCAGGGAAGAGCAATTGGTAGAGCCCTGGCATTTTGCCTCCTCGAGTCCTAGTCCTTAAAATCGTAGCTAGAGCTGGGTGTGGTGATTCACACCCATAATTCTACTAGCACTCAGAGAGGCTGAGGCAGGAGGGGTGCAAGTTTGAGCTCAGTCTGAGCAACTTGGGAAGAGCCTGTCCTGCAAAAGAAATTAACTAATTAATTTTTCCAAAAAAAAAAGAAACAGCTGGGGGATATAGCTCAGTGTTGGGAATGTCCCCAGTATCAATCAATCAATCAGTATTAGTGCTATCTTTCTAAAGATATGATTTAGTTGGAGCAAAACGCTACACCTTTGCTTATAGAGTATGAATGAACCTTAAGTGTCAAAACTCAGCACATGAGGCGGGTTGCTTCTCATCTACAATGTACCATTCAGAGTACTCTTCCCTATGATGTAGGGTTCAGAGAGATTACAATGCCTTCTGGTTCAAGAACAGTGAGAGGTCAGTGGCAGGAAGGCGTATGGTCAAATACCCTAGAGAATTATGGACCTTTGCCCGAGACCTTACTAACCAGTTCAGCAGCTCTATCACACCGAGTTGCCTAATAACTGGTCTATGCAAACATAACTGTGTCAGGCTCCTGCTCAGTCAACTGACAACTTCCTGTAGCAGGGTGAGTCAATTCCAACCGCCTTACCATGGCCTATCAAGACTGCTCTGTCTTCTCCCACTTGTGCTCGGGCTGCTCCAGCCATAGTTCTGCCTCTTTGGAAAGATCCCCAGGCCTTGAATACATCAAATATACCTGCACCTCGGGCCCTTTCCACTTGCCTTGAACACTTTTTATTCCAGATCTTCTTATGGCTCACTCCCTCACATCCTTCCACTGCTTAGAGGTCACCTCCTGAGAGAATCCTTCTTTGAACACCTGAACTGAGAGTAACTCTTCCTGCCACACTGTCTTTCCACAACCACATACCTATATACAACTGTGATGGAAATACAGAGTTTAATAAAATGTATTAAGAGAACGAATGTATGCTTGATTTCAGATGTTCATTGAGGGCATCAATGATAGTCGCCGTGGTTTCCTAATGTCAATATAGGTCACAGTTTCTTTCCCCTCCCCCTGTTGTTTTTTCCTTCTTTTTCCACAGCATCAGAATTTGTATCTGATGTGGCAGTACAAAACAGAAATGACATTTCCCAGTCTTTCTTGAAGCTATGAGTGGCCCTGTGACAGAATTTTGGCAGTTTCTAGGAACTACTCTTGATCCTGCCCTTTAGCCTTCTTATTCCTCTGTCCCTTCCACCCTCACCTGTCCGGCTACTTGGAAAGGGCAAAGTCATGGCTGCAGCGCCATGTTGGGATGTGAGAAGACAGTGGTGTGGAGCATATGGTGCAGGAAGGCTGCACGCTAGAAGAATCTGAGGAACACAGCCCGGCACCCCCAGCTTCCAGACTTTTACATAAGAAGGAAACTTCCAACTTTTAAAAAGCACTGTCACTTTAACATCTGAACCTCTACCCACTTTGGTCACGTTTATTGTTTCTTACTGGACATTCCATCTAGGGAAAAGAAAGGAAATCTCCCAAGAAATGTGGGCAGAGTATGAGAAGTTGAAATGATCAGATAACACGGCTGGGTTATCTGTAGTCCTTAATGTCCCCCTCTGATCCTGCTGCACACTGCCATGAGTACTGGAACTTCCGTGACAGAAAAAAGAAGTGACTCAGAAAGCCCAGGTTCCAGTACAGCTCTGTGCAGAGTGCTCGGGCCGGGACTCAGTCACCTCAATTCTTACAGCCTTAATTCTCCATCTGTGAGACAGGGAGAATAGTGATGGGAAGTATTGAAGGAATATGCATGCAAACCCTCTGTAGACTATCAGTCTTTCTACAAATAAAAGGTATTTCTGAATTAGCTCTATTTGACCTTTCAAAGCTTAAACCAAATCTTACATTCCTTCAACAACTTTCTATAGTTTTATATATGTATATCAAAAAGCCCAGAGTCAATTGTTATTTTTAGATCATGGAATTAAACGACACAAACTATTCCATGAAATTAAGATTGGAATAAGAGAATGCTTTACATTTATTTGGAATTTTAAAAAACATATATTCTTAAAAAGTAGTCTGCTAAAATAATACAAATTTATGTATTTCTGTGCCATAAAAGAAAAAATGCAGACATTACATGATTTTACCATGAAGAATGAAATTACTTTCTCAAAGGCACTGAAGGGCCCCAAAGTGGCTTCTGCATACTATGGAAGGGACCGAGTAAGGTGCACAGGGCCCAGTGGAGTCAGCCAGGTGGATAAGGTTCAGCATCCAAAGACTCAGCAAGCTCAGATCCCAGTAGGCAGTGGGAAGTCCTGCCAGGCGGAAAAAGTGCTGATGGGGAACCCAGGGCTGTTAATGGTCGGGAGTCAGGAAAGACAGCTGCCTATAATTCCAGAAAACTATCCATAGATGGCCGGCTCTCGGCAGGGCTTGGATTCAGAGCAAAAGGTGTCCTGAGCCACTGACTGTGGGGCAAGGTCAGGTGCAGCAGCCACAGATGCTGCTCACCTAATGGCCACCCTCCTGTCTTCCTCCTCTGCCAGTGGAGCTCCAGTAGTGTATGTGGCCAGTGACCAGGGAGACTAGGGTGGTCCAAACCAATCATGGCACTCTAATCCCTCTAAATCAGAAGGCAAGTGGTGCTATTCCAGTCAGCAGGTCCCAAGGAGAAACCACTGGAGGCTACTGGGAAAAACCTTCCTCACTAAAAGAGAAGAGCATAAGGAAGAAAGCCCTCTGTACAACCCCACCCCACCTCTGCTTCGCATGGTCCTGAGGATGGGACACTATACTTGGAGTTTCACAGCTGTTTTGCATCTGTGAGGTAAGCCATTTCCCGAACACTGACAAAGCCGAGTGGGAAGGCAGAAAGTGCCTTCTCGGTCCTGCGAGAACACCGAGCCTCTGCATCAACCTTGTTCCCACCCATCTCCAGCATTCTTGTATAGGGAGATAGAGGTCTTGATTTTGCAGGCTGAAGTTACCTGGGTTTTCTGCTACTAGCTGATGTAACAGGGCTCAGGGCCTAGTTACAGTGAGGAGGCACTTGAAATGCCAGTTGTTCAGCCTGTGTCAGCCTGAGAAGAACTGGCTGGGACTTGATGAGGAAGTGGGGCATCGGCTCCCTTCCTGGGTTCGAGTGTCAGCAGAGGGACTTGGCGTGTGACTCTGAAGAGCCTCTTGAGCTGGACTGGAGAGTGCTCTAAGTCCCACCCAGAGCTCAGGGTAACACTTCCTGTCAGGGTGAACAATGGCTCAAGCCAAGGAGAAGCCTGGTGCTCTGAGCTGTGAGAAGGTGGAAAAGCCAGGTAGGCAGGGGCCACTGCTTATTGGCACTGCCAAGATAACCCTACCTCAGGGCTGTCCCAGGGCAGTGGGCCTTGTGGGTGCGATGGCTTCCCACCACAGTGTGACTGAGGCAGCTGTGAATCTGAGTTCTAAGACTTGGTGTGGGTGACAAATTATTATTTCAAGTCATCTCGCAGTGCACTTGGGCCCCAACTGAAAAAGTTTATCTCACATGGATGTATTTACTGGCCTTTTAACCGTCAACAGGAAAGGTTATTACTTCAGTGGCAATTTAAAAAGAGAAGTGACCATTTTTCAAGCCATTATTAGCAAAAGCACTAAGACCAAAAAAAAAAAAAAAAAAAAAAGCCATAGATAATACCATAAAAGCAAACTTCTTGGAAAGCAAGGTACTTTATCAAATATCATACACACCTTTCTTCAATGAATTGGCCCCAGTAACTTTATTTGAACCATGAACAGAATTTAATCTCATTTCTTATGGTGAGACTATCTAGAGAATACTAAATCTATAATATATAACACTATATATTCTTGTAAATAAGTAACAAGTTTACCGTCCCACAGTTTGTCTCTTTGCAGGAACTCCTTGGCAATTAAAATGGAAATAGAATGAATGACAGCAACAGAGTTTTAAAAAATAACCAGTGTCATTTACACTCTGATGTATATTATGGCTTACAGCAGTGGCTCAATCTGGCCCACTGTCTGTTTTTGTTTTTGTTTTGGCACCAGGGATCAAACTCGGGACCTTGGGCTTGCGAGGCAGGCAGCAGAACCACTAAGCTAAATCCCCAGCCCCTGTCTGTTTTTGTAAATGAAGTTTTATTGGAACACAGTAACATTTGCACAATTATGTATTGCCTTTGACTGCTTTTATGCTAGAACACCAAAGTTGAGTAATTGCTACAGGGACTGTATGACCCTTAAAACCTCAAACATTTACCTTCATCTAGACTTTTACAGAAAAAGTTTGCTGATCCTTGTTTTGTTTCTTGATTTTTTTCTTTTTTTTTTTTTTTTTTTTTACTGTGGTGCTAAAGATTGAACCAAGGGTCTTGTGTATGTTAGGCAAGGGTTCTATACTAAACTCCATCCCTTATCCCTCGATCTCTATTTTAGAGTTATGATTATTCTTTTTTCCTAAACAGATAATGCTCATTTTGACAGTGCCTCTATATCTTGTACAATAGTAAAGCACTACAGTAATTCCATACTTCTGTAACCATTAACAGTGATTTCTGGCTGATTATGGGTTCTGCACAGAAAAGATAGGCTGTGGATTACACACATCTTATTGTGTCCTGACTAATTCTACCCTTTTCTCTACCATTCAAAGAAATCCATTGCAAGGGAGTTACACTGAAGTATTAACAGATGGATGGATGAAGATGTTACTATTAAATATACTGAAGGG
The DNA here is from genome assembly GCF_053883595.1 of Heterocephalus glaber. Classification (NCBI taxonomy): domain Eukaryota; kingdom Metazoa; phylum Chordata; class Mammalia; order Rodentia; family Bathyergidae; genus Heterocephalus; species Heterocephalus glaber. The sequence goes on from NW_028258381.1 coordinate 18,062,202, forward strand.
AACTATTCTAACTTATAAAGACAGTAAGTAGTTTTCAAACTCTCCAGCCCTAACAGACATGAATAACAAATCACTACAACACACTTAGAATTGGTTGTGATGCTCTGGTGGGCCCAACACTGTGCTTGAAAACCTCTAGCCTAAACTGGTTATTTTAAAGAAACAAATGTAATCCATCTCAAGCTTTATGCAGTCCCCCATCCCTTCAACACTTGAGTACCTACTGTGGGCAGGCCCTGTGCTAGGCATTTCTGGGCACAAAGATGACTATAAAGACACAACCTTGGGTCTTAAGAAAAATGTACTGCAAGAGGAGGGAAACAACATCAATAGATTGATATTATGTGGAGGGAAATACGAGAAAGTACATCAAGGAGAGCTGGAAGTGGCATTTAAACTGGGCCTTAGAGATGGATAGCATTTGAATGGGCAATGGCGGGAGACCACTTCCAGGAGGGACATCTAGAGGAACCTGAGAACCCCAAACTCACAGGTATTAGAATGAGAATTAGAACCCAAATAACCAGTGTGACACAATCCTCAAATGCCATGTACCAAGCATTTCAAATATACCACGTGGTTAGATTTCCAAGGAGAAAATAGAAAAGTATGAGGTATAACGTTATTTTTAAAATTTTAAAACATTCTACTTAGATAGAGAAGGTTGTTATATAAACTATACCAGTAAAGAGATTCTGTATTAGGTAAAGGAATCTGGATATAAAGCCCAAAATAAACCCAACCAAACAACTTAAAAGCCTCACCACTGCCAAGAATCAAAAAAAAAAAAAAAAAATCCTGAATATCTAAGAGTAAACCAGAGTTCACCCTTAGTTCACAGTAATGAAAATACCAAGCTGGCTGTGGTGAAGCACACCTGTATTCTCAGCACTCTGAGAGGCTGAGCAGGAGGATCACAAGTTTAAGCCTAGACTGGGCAATTTACTGACTTAATGAGACTCTCTCTCAAAATTAAAAAAATTTAAAAAGGGCTGAGGATGTAGCACAATGCAAAGGCCTTGTGTTCAATTCCCAGTGCCACCACTACCACCAAAGAACAACCAATAAAAACATTCTTGAAATTGAGGGCTACTCAGTGTTCTACAACAGTTCATTTTCTAATTGGAGCTGTCTTGAAGACATCTCAGTGTGGTCTTTTATAGTTAGCATGGGCATTTGATCTTTAGCAGAAACAATGATCTAAGATTTTATATGCATGAATTCCTAGTTTTAGGTAATGTCCCTTTAATGGTCATGTCAATTCCATTTTAACACTTGTTTGTTTTTTGTGGCATTGGGAATCCAACCCAGGGCCTCCCACATGCTAGGCAAGGGTTAGCTACACCTCCAGCCTGTTCAAATGGTATAAACTGTTCAGCTCTGATCAAAAACAATTGAAAGAAGTGCTCTTGCTCTTAAGTACAACAAGTCAAATAGGGGAGATAGAAAGCAGAATATCATGGTGGCTTTATTCTGTTGGCTACAGAATCTATACTGCAAAGTAACTGAAGGCTGACCCCATTTCCATCAAATGGAGGTGGATCAGTGTATTGGTTACTGTTAATCTATGTTGAATCCTTCTCGGTGAAACATGGGAAGACATGTGTTGAAGGTAGCCAACCACCACTTAGTCAATCATAAATAAATGGGCCCTGAAGCTTTCCAAATATACATTTGATCACAGTAATACACACGGGGTCACGGCAATGTGCAATTATGTGCATGTCCAATGTACTATGTGATCAAATCTGCTTACAGATACACATATACATCCCTTACTTCCAAAACAGAGAAACAAAAGTCTAAGGCAGAAGTCATACTCAATATTGGCCGGAGTTTTGCCGGCCTGCGTTTTTGCCAGTGTTTTCTGGGATCCCAGTGAGAACTTCTAAACATGTCTGAATTTACTGAAAACTTTCCCTATCTTTTTTCCTACTTGATCTTGCTATATACCCTCCCTCAGCTAAGTCAGTACATAGAAAGTCCCATCACAAAGCCTTGAACTTTCCTGAATTTGCTTACACTAAGGCTGAGCACAGGTGAAAGGCTTAGACCGACCCCACCCCGCCCCCCGTTATCTGACCTGGCTTTCACCACTTACTAACCATGTGGCCTGTGTAAACTAATCACTTGCACCTCAACATTCTTACATATATGAAGCAGAAGTAGTAAGAAAACAACCCCATCTCATAATGGTTTTTGGGAGGATGAAGTAAGGCAAAACATGCAAGGCGCTTAAAACTTTGTCTCAGAAACTGTAAGTATGTACTGGATATTGTGATGACTACCATGATCATCATCATCACCCCATTCAGACTTCCTTCTCCCTCCTCTCTGTCATCTGAAATCCCTTTCTCACACCTCAGCTGTGTATTCAACACGATCTCACCTTCTCTTGATTAGGCCCCGGGTCATCAGTCAGTGCCTGGCACTATTCATTCATATGTACCTGTCATGACTGCAAGAATAATTTCCTTACCTAGCCTGGACATTCCTTTTTTTGGTACCGGGGATCGAACTCTGGTCTTTGTGCTTGCGAGGCAGGTGGTGGAACCACTGAGCTAAATCCCTGGCTCCTGGACATTTCTTGAGGACAAGGAATTTCAAGTGTTTGCATGTATAATGCATGTGATAAAATTGTTGGTTAATGGTGACAGAAGTTAGGTGAAGACATCCAGGTAGGAATGTGCATGGTTCTCACTTTTAAACAACATTCTTGGTAGCGGCCAACAAGGTAGTGGTATCAATTGAAACGTATAACTGTTGTATATTTAAGTTCTGAAATCAGGAATAACAAGAAGAATGCTGCTGCTGATGAGAGTAACAACAAGAGTGAAGAGATTCCAGCTCTGAATCTGCTCCTAACCAGCTCACATGTTTTGAGGTTCCAAGAAGTCGAACCACTTGCCAGAATCTTAACCTACAAATGTTAGGAGTGAACCCATGACCTTTGGGACCCCTGACAGAGTCTGTTGGGGGTCCGGTCCAGAGTCTTTGAGTTCAGTGGATTGGGATTTTGTTCAGGTACTGAATGGCTTCGTAGTCTGTACCCATTTTCCTTTCTGGTGATTTTAGCAGTATAAACATTACCCAGTTCTGACCAATCAGACTCAAGGGGAAGTTTTCTCTGGAGGCTTCTGGAAAAGCATCTCCTTCTGCTAAAAAGAGATATATGAGGGAAAAGACCCCTTTCTTTCTGCCCATGTGGCTTCTTGAGGTAACAGCATCTGACAGCTGTGGGGGCCATCTGGAAATTATGAGGAGAAACCCAAGAGAGTGGCAGAGGGGCCAATCCAGTGCCCCAATATATGGAACCAACTCATTTTGGGGATAACACCCACCCCTACCAAGTGTTTGTGCCATTTTAGTTCTGTCACTTGTGCCTAAAAGTTCTTGAGTGTCAAATAAGAAACCGAGTGTCACTGAACATCCTTCTAAGAAATCAAGCACCATATGACTGAGGCACAGTGTTAAAACTATGCAGCAATCTGGCACACAGATAATCTCTGAAGACTCAAAAAATCACCTGTGGAACACACTCGATTAAATGCTGCACTGACTGGGCCCTGGGGCCCCGGAGACCACTACTTATGTTTCTAGGTCAACAGTGTTTATTCATTTTACTTGGATATGTCAGCTTCTTTTTGTCAGCTGAAGCTGACAGTAGGAAAAGGCATCTCCCTACTTTTGAAACAGATCTAAACTATTTTCCTCAAAGAGGTCTTCTAATACTTCATTCAGTAGGATTATGGTAATAAACTCATTTCAGCACACTCTTACTGTGGAGCTTTAACAAAGGTTCTTTCTATTTTTTTGATGTGTTCCTATTTTATCTAACATGTTTCTACATCTATTATGGTTATGCTTAAATTGTGCCTAATGATACGAATATATGAATTCTTCTGCAGATAACAAAGCTCTCATTGGTGCAGGAATAGGGACAGAACAGCCAACTTCGCTGCAGAGCTCCACTGACGGCTGCTGAAAGCACCATGGCAAGACTCAGCCTTGGCCTGGGCCTCATGGTGCAGATGAGGAGCCTCAGGTCCGAGAGGTGAAAGGCAAAGGAAGGTAAGGGCTTGCCCCACACTGGTCAGTGCTGAACACATCACTGGCCATTTCCAGTCCCCCAGCGAGACAGTAGGATACCCTTTCCTGAATGGCTATGCTTGGTAAATCAGTGACTTGAATCGGCATGAGTGTGCTGGATTTCGTAGATCCTGATTTGCTTCACAGTCCTGATGGTAGCTGGGGCATGTGCGATGCTCTGAGTTCCAAAGAGAGGCCAATGTTTCCTTCCGCGATGTGTGTAGAGTATATACAGTATGTATATACAGTCTGTATAGCACCCAGGCCACTGGGTTTCCCAGCCTGCTGACAACAGGCGTGGGGTGGGTGGAGGTAGACTGTGAAAGAGGGGGTAAAAGATGGGGCGAGAGGGATAATCAGCTTCTCTCCCAGCTAGCAGTCCCTGCCTGGCCAGCAGTGTGCAAGTCCCAGCAAACATACCGCCGCAGAGAAAAGCCAGGGTGGGGCCCAAGATGCCTCGGCTGGAGTTCCTGGGGGGAATAAGGAGGAGGCACTGTAGGGGCCAGCATCATTTTCAAGGCGCCATCACTTTACTTCTCACCTAAAAGCAGAGGTGGCCAAGAGGCAGCTACTTTTTCTGGGTTTGTGTTACATTTCAGAGCAACCCCTCTTCAGTGACTGAGAACAGAAGCATGGAGAACTGGGATGCGCTTCTGAGGTCATTTTGTCCAGGCATGTTTAGGGATCACAGAATGAAGCAAGCCGAGGCCTAGAGAGCTTCAGTGGCTCGGCTCAGCTCCTTCAGCCCACAGAGCCACCCAGCGTTTCTCACTGCGTCACTGAGGACAGAGGGAAAGCTCTGCTCTCAAGTGGAAGGGGACCAATGATTTGAGTTTGGGCTCTTTGTACATACACGTGCTCAGGGGGCCCGGACATGTTCCCCAACACAGAGCACAAGGCCAACAGTGGGGGGGATCCAATTAGCTGCCGAACCAAACAAACCTCCCCGCTGGGTCATGTCTGCCTTCCGAAGCCGGGAGACTCTCCAAGACTGGGCAGATCTGGGGCCAGGCTAACGGCCCTGCGGCTCAGTCCAGACGTCAGCCCTGAGCGGCAAATGGCTCAGGCAGCCTGACAGCCCAACACAGCCAGATCAGGCAGTGTCCACAATGGGCAAAGGCAGGGGGCTGGCAAGGTCCTCCTCCGACCAGACTGCTCGGCGGCCTCTGAGCTGGCTGGCCTGGCCCCAGCCCGAGCCCTGCTGCCCCAAGCCAGGACCTTCACACTGACATAGGCCTCGAACAGCAGCCGCGCACACCCAGATCTCCTGGCACTGCTTCGAAGTCAATCTTGCCTACAGCTGTCAGCAGCACAGCCAGTTTGATGCCACACAAATAGCAATGATTCAGTCATTCCGGGGATGCTTGCAGGGCAGTGTTCTTGGGCATGGGGAAAAACAGGATCCCCTTGGGGAGCCAGAGGCTGGGGTTTACACTGCCAGTGGGCTGCCTCCTCCTCATCTAAACACCATCAAAAGCCTGCCAGGGCGTTTTTGTTGAAACCTGGCAGTTGATGGCCCCTGACATTTGACTCGGGACCATCCAGGTGACTATTAAGGGAGATGCGCTCTTGACAGCTGACCTTAGTGGATCTGACAGCAAGCTCACTGCTGCTCTCAATAATAAAAATTCTTCCCGACATTATTTAGGCAGAGAGGGAAATGGCCCCTTCGGTGAAACCCCATGGACTCTGCCTTAACCTCACTGCAGAGGGCTGCTGATGCAAAGGCTGGTATTTGCCTGCAATTTTTCCCTGGGAAGTAATTAGTTTCCATTTAGAGGGATGACAAATTGATCAGGCAGGAGTCGCACTGAGCTCTGAATTGAAGCTAAACTGGGATGGCTGTGGCTCTGGCAAGTCAGGTTTGTAGGTCTGTCGATGCATTTTACAGTTTCAAAATTCAATCACCCAACAGCAGGAGAGGAAAGACACTGCTCTGAAAAGAGAACCAAAGCCTGCATTTCCTTCTGCAAGTTCATTATCGCCTCGCTAAAGCATGACGGTGGTGTGAAATGGGTTAGACGCACGGATGCCTCTGTTAACGGCCAAAGAAAAAAAAGTCGCACATCATTAGGAACGGAATAAACGATACCGAGGCACAGAGCAGAAATGATTTGATTAGTAATTTCCAGTTTTGAAAAGACCTGGAAAAGTACCAAATGACTATACAGAAGGTGTGATGGAGTTCTTAATTGCTATAACTGCTCTGGGAGACTCGATGATTTGTGACATAGAATACAGCACAGTACGCTAACACTAATAACCGTTAATTAAATGCAGCAATGATATACTCTCAAAATGCACATACAAGTTACCATAATTTCTAGATTAAAAGCTGCACTGTCAGAAGCCAAAGGCAAAGAAAGGTGGAGGGAGCAAGAGACATCTCTCTGGCCTTCATAAGCAGAACCCATGGCCTACTCGGAACAGAGCATCCAGAAAACACTGTGGGAAAAACACACACTTCGCTGGAAAATGTGAAACGGTTCCTGAATGAAGCTGCCCCTCTGGAGGGCGAGTTATTAATTCTGAAAGGCTGTTGCTGCACCAGACCATCTGGCGTTGTGGGGAGGGTTCAGTGGCTGGTGCGGTTTCCAGTCGGATCTGCTTTGCCCCCTGATGACATTTCCAACTTGAACTGTTGTGGTGCCAGACCAGCGATGGCTGGGGGGAAAGGAAAGAGAGGAGCCTGGTGAGACTGTGGAGCTCATAGAACCTGAGGTGGGCTCCTTTGGCTGTCCGGCTCCTAATGAGTGGAGGGAGGTTAGGGGCACTGATGGGGCTGGGAGGGTAGGAGCGATTCACATGAAAGCCTCATTTGAATGGAAGATAAAAGAAGTCAATTAATCTTCCTCCCCTTGGGTGAAGAACGCTTGTGAGCCTGAAGGAAGATGAAGAAAATGCTAGTATTACTTCCAACTCAATTATCCTGGTAACAGCACAGAGAGAAAGCTGAGATACATACAGAAATTGAGATGATGCAAGTACTCCATTTGAGGCTATGCTTTTATTAAAGCCACCAGCATGGGAAACACAAGACACCTGCCTCATGGACAAGTCAAGGGCAGAGAAATGCTGTGGCCCATCCCTTGATCCCATCTACTGTACACTCACTGGAATATACAATGGAGTCAGGCAAGGGTCATACCAGGGCCTTGGGCCACAAGGATTATGTAACATTTCCAGGGATAAAGGTGTCTAGAATGAGCCGAGGACACTTAAATGGGAGAAGCAAGGAAGGTTTCCTAGGGGAAGTGGCAACTAAAGCAAATCTTGCATGAATAATGGGATCTGGACAGAGGACAAAGCAGGGTGGGGACGTTGCGGGGAGGGGGAACAGCACCCACAACTGCCCTGGAGCAGGCAAGTGACCTGTCAGTGGTGGAACTCGGGAGCAGGCAGGTGGGCCTGGGTGAAAATGGACTTGTGGAAAGCCAAGTGGGAGCCAGCTCATGGAGAGCTTGGGATGACCATCCAACATGTCTGCCTTTGGTTCTTTCAGGGGAGTGACCCAGCAAAACAAGAAGAATCGGAAGGTTCCTCTGTTAGGAACTCTCCCCGTCAGGCACCTGCTCAATTTTCCTGCACAGAGTCTTCCCTGCCTACTTCCTCCTCATCGTCGCTCTCTGTCCCCTAACCCTCCTTAGTGTTTGCTTAGCATTTATTACTGTATACATCATAGTACACATTAATTTGTTCATCATCTGCCCCGTCCACCTCCTTTTCCAGGAGTGACTTTATTTTGTTCATTGCTGAATTCCAAAACTTGGCAGTGGGACACAGTCGTTACGTTAAATGAGCCTACAGAGGGGAGAGCAACGGAGACAGTGGTTCTCAAAGTGTGTTCAGTCCGGCACCCTCCCTGTCACCGAGTGTTGTCAGGAGGCAAATTCTTGGGCTGTACTCCAGCCTTCCCGAAACAGGAACCTGAGGTGGTGCCCAGCGATTTGTATTTTTTACATCAGGTCTTCACGTGATTCCAATTGGTGCACGCTCAAGTTTAAGAATTACGGAATTAGAAGACAACTGACACAGGGAGCTGAGCTAAGAAGTTATAGCAGAGGTTGCTGAGACTGAGCCAATCTTCTGAGAGGTAAAGTACATAGTATTTGGGAGATCTGTTGACTTCTGGCTTTGGTGATTTGCTGACTTGTGAATATGCGAATACAGAAGGGGTTTAGGCAGGGCTGTGGAAAACAAGATATCAGAGATGATAAATGCAATTACTTCTTTATAATAAAGTTATTTCCTTGAGTTTCTGAGGCATTCTAGAAAAAAATTTCTAGGACCCTGTCTTAGGATTCTGGTGGTTCTATTTAAAAATCAGGAAATCTGAGGGGACACATAGATCGGGGGAAGTTAATGTTAGGTGCTTACAAGTGATACTGGGCAGGGGGAATCTCGTCGGCTGTAGGATAAATAAGTCTGAAGCTCAAGGGAGAGATGTGGCATGGAGACAGAGTCAAGGGGCACCATTATCCCAAAAGTGGCTGTGAGAACCATGAGTGTGGGTAAAGTCTCCCAGGGAGAATGAAAATTAAATCTTGAATTACATGCAGGGCAAGGAATTGCTGAAGGGATCTAGAAGTTGTCAGAGAGATATGATAAACACAGGGAGAGAATGTCACAAAGTCAGAGAATTTTTAAAAATTAAGAAGGGTAGATGTTCCATTTCCAATGTCCCTCAGGGCAGGTCTGATGAGTGCAGGTGATGTCTGATGAGCCTGTTAAGTAGGGCTTCTTGAGACCTCAGTGAGGACAGGTTAGTGCCACAGTGGATACAGACAAAGCCAGCTGCAGTGACAGGGATGACGAGAGGGGCTAGGAGACCAGGGCCTGAGGAGGAAAAGCTGGCAAGGGACGTACTAGGGCGATGCCACGACAGGTACAGAGAAGGAGCTGGGGGGGAGAGGCGGGGTCTCTTTCCCGTATTTTAGTGGGAGACACTCACACATTTATTGCTAAAAGGGAGAGAGAACTTACAAGGGGAAGGAGAAATCAGTGAGCAGCTAGGATATGATGGGATGCAGAACTCAGGGACATGAGCTTGCCTCCAGACAGGAAAGGTAATACCATTTTTTGCTGAAAGTGGAGGGAAGAACAACCACCAATACAGGTGTGGGTCGGTAGGTCAGGCAGTGAAGGCTACAGGCAAGGTCAAGGCTTAAATGGAGAAGGGAGCTTTGCTTCCAAGAACTCACATCTGGTTGAGGACACAAAGGGAGATAAACTCAGGACAAACTCAAGTAAATTGTACAATGTTTTATGGGGTGAATTTAAAGAACTGAAGGGGAAAAATAAAACTAGGAAGCTAATTTTAAAAAGTGTAGAATGTTATCTGTGGACTAGGGGCAGAGAAAATTTGTTAAACAAGACTCCCCAGAACACAAGTGAGACCAGAAAACGTACTTGTTTCGGTATAGCAAAATTAAGGACATCTTAAGAAAGTTCACTACATCCACTTGGTAGCAGATTAGGAGAAGATATCTGAGCATGTAAAAATAGCTAATGACCTATATATAGATTATACCAAAACGCCCCCCCAAAATTAATAAGAAGTCAGAAACTCAATAAAATGGTTAACTCATTACATACATCAATACGTTTCAGAATCATAAAAACTATAAAGGTGCAGCTGGGCGTGGTGATGCACGCCTGTAATACCAGCACTTGGAAGATTGAAACAAGTGGACTGCTGTGAGTTCAAGACCAGCCTGAACTACAGAGTGAGACTCTATCTCAAAAAAACCAAAACCAAAACCAAAAACCACCACCACCACCAACAAAACTAACTAGAAAGGTGGATCACATCAAGTGCAGGTAAGGATATCTGGAAATTAGAACTCTCATGTACTGTAGGTAGATGGTAAAAATTTGTAGCAGTTAAGAAAAAATGCAATATTTACTGAAATTAATCTGAATATGCTTTATGATCCAACAAAATCTCCTGGGAGACCACAGAGAACTGACTGCAGAGTTCCATAAATGACACTTCAAGAATGACTGCCTGGGGGGAATTGAGGACAACCGCAGATAATCACTAGATAAACTTAGATAACTATTACTATTGGGCTGTAGCTGTATCTCAGTGGGGGAGCACTTGGTTAATACCCATTACAACAAACAAAACAAAAAGCTAAACAAAAACCACAAGATAAACATTACTAGGGGAATGCATAGTATGGAATGGATGGCAGCACTGAGAAGCAACAAACTATATGTGTATCCAGCAATAGAGACAGGTCTTAAAAATGTAGTGCAGAGTTACCATAGACAGAACTAAGATGTAAGCACACTGCCACTTATGTAAGCTAAATGCACTCACAGAATAACATCATCTATTTGCCAACATTACATTAAGCTGGATGTCTTGGGGGGGACACACATAGACCGGGATAGTGAGGAAAACTGAGAGGCCTCGTGTACAGCCAGGAAGACAGTGTGTTCTGAAATGAGGAGTGAGATTCACTCAATTATCCGCTTTGAACGGTCATATTAATATTTCTTCATCAAATGATAAAAAGACTTCTGGGAGAGATGCATTTCATGCAGGGGTCTGATACGAGTTTCCAAACTGCCTCTCTGTATCCTGAAGGATGGGAGTAGACATCAAATTTTAGACCTAAAGAGCATCCTGAGCCAGGGAAATGCCATGAATGGAGATGGAGAGTTCTGGGTAGGACGGGAAGCTTCTAGCAGACTAGCAAGGCTGGAGCCAGGAGACATGGAAGGTGGGCCTGGGATTAGGGGAAGAAAGGAGTCAAAGGATCAGTTATGGATGGCTTCGAACGGTTGGCCTGAGAGGTGAGGAACAGCGTGGCTGCAGTGTGGAAAGGGGAAGATCAGAAACCCAGGGACTAGGAGCAGAGACGACAAGCTACAGCAGGAATGCAGGCAGGAAATGACAACTTGGACTCCAGAGGTAGAAGGAAAGCTGAGGTTTCAGGGACTGCCTGGTGGACACCAACAACATTCCAAGGTAGCAGTGCTACAGCCCACACCGGAGCTTAATGATGACTTTCTCCAAAAACAAACTGTCATTGTGACTGGTAGAAAAGTGTTGTACTGTTCTAGGCCCACACTCTTAGTCAAGGGAACCAAGCTGTCTTTCAGTCCACACCCACAAGCACCAGCGGAATCAATGAAAGCTCGTGTTTCAGATGTTCTCTCTCTTACACACACACACACACACCACGTTAGTTCTGAACTAATCAGAGAAGTAAATAAGTGTTCTATGAGTGCATTATGGGAGACGTGTGTTGACTTCCAATTTCTATTAGCTCAGTAGGCCAGACCCCCTACCTTATGCAGGGTTTTTTTGACTTGGCCTTTTTTCCCTTTCCTTCCTTTGAATTTGTTTTTCAGAGGTTAGTTCAAGTTATTCTAAATGAGTCAAGGGTTGGGGCCCTAACTTTTTCTCTGGAGAGAATTATAACTGCTAGGAAAACTTTCCTGTTTCATCCTAACCTGTCTTCCTACCATTCAGGCCACCATCAACCATGTATTTTCTTATGAGTACCAAGAAAAATGTCTTTAAAGTATATTTTCTAAATAGAAGAATGCCAGGAGAGGCAGACATCCATGGGGTATATACATCACAGCCTGTCCAAGATAGAGACTACAGTGCTCCCCTAGTCACCAAGATGCACCCCATGAGATTAAATCTGCTCTGAGTTAGAGTATAAACATCCTTTTTTCTTTTTCTGCCTGGCAGCTTTAATCTCTTAAAAAGGCTCAACCATCATCACAGAAAAGGACATACTGTAATGTTTTCAAATTTTCCTCTAAAACCCCAGATGGCCAATCAGAAGAGGGCAGCAGAAAGTGCAAAGCCCCTAGGGGCCAATGGTGACCTCACACACAGCATGACCCTTGGCTGTGTAATCCTATCAGAAACGGGATGGAGCAGCTTCCTCCCTCCTGCTTTCCAATAGAGAAACTGAGGCAAACAGATGGAAGGGCATGTCTGAGGCGGCTAAGACTGACCAGGAAGCCTGACTGCAAGGTCCGACTGGGAAAGGCTCATTTCCTATTTCTTCCGAGCTGGTTTTAGAGGGAGAGGGGAAAAGGGTTTCCTTCTCCTGGGGTCAGCTCATTTGCTCCAGACTCATAAAGCAATTACCTTGTCTCTTCTCGATGCTGAGAAAATGATATTTCATTGGGTTCTATCTGAAAAACAGATTTTTAAATTTTCTTTCCCCTAGTGAAAGGACTATAAAAGAAACAAGGATTTTGGTGTGGCAGTGCTGATGGCAGCAGGGAGTGGTGGCTGGAGGAGAGGCATGAAAAATTATACTTTGACATATATTATGCGCTTAATCTTTTGTGGCAACTTTTTTACATTTGTAAGAGTTATGGATTTTAAAAGTCAGGGCTAAGATGGCTTAATGAGCATTCACCCCCCTGGAAGTAGAAGTAGGGCTGATGTGTGTTAGTCAGCTGTTAGCTTTATTGCCTCTCTTCTGTACTAAAAGTGACAAGTTGAACACATTATAGAGAGCTCAGATGTGTTATGCAGATGAAGCCTGCAGCAATATCTGCCTGCTCTCTATTATTTATGATGTCTATATAATACAATGGACTGAGATTTAAGCCATTGTGATGCAGTTTGTTTTCCAGGGTGCTAAAGTACAGCACATTTTACAGAGAATTGCATCTCTGTTACATATTAATCAAATCCATCTTACATGCAGCTCTTACACTGTAAACTAAAGGGAAAAAAAGATTAAAGCGCTTGGCTTTTCCTCAGCTGTCAAGGACTGGCAATAAAATAATAATAAGGGCTTCTAAATAATGTGTGTGTGACAGGCCTGTGCTCGCTCGCACAGTCCTTTATGGAGGTTAACTACAAAATAAGTTCCAGTGAGTGATCGGGAACAGGCATGTGTGTAATACTGTAATGCCAACGACGGCATAATTCTTGAAAAGTTCATTTGCAGAAAATTCTCTGACTTGATGAGGCAAAGTTTGGCCTCTTGAATCATTCTGCCATGGTGTGCGGCATTTGCAGAGTTGTTCTGAAGTTTATAATCCTCGCACTTTTGAACTTGCCTCAGCTGCGGTCTATTAAAAACGGAAAGCTCCATTCCCTGTACCCGAGCTGGGGCTTACTATTCGGCTAGTCATGGGAAAGTGGTTTTATGATGGGGTGCGTACAAAAGCCACATAGTTCTGCAGTTTGGGTAGGACTAGGGGTGGGGGGGGTAGTTCTTGTTTTTTAACAGGAAGGTGCTCTACAAGGCTCGCTGGCACTTTGGGCTTGGGGAGGGAGGTGGAAAATCTGAGCAGCGAGAATCTCACTCTCCAGAAGGTCTCCCTCAGACCCTCAAAAACCCATGAGATGCTTGTACCTTTATTTTCAACTCTACAAACCCTCAAAGAGAGAAAGAAAGTGGGTTACAAGTGTCACGGATACTTCTCATCCCTCCCCTTAGGAATGGAAAATGCCTGCACGCCACCTTGGGCCTGACTCACTTTTCAGCTCAAGGTAATTTCTAAAGAAAAGAGGGAAGGGAAATTGCACTTGGAAGCACTCAGTCTGCCAGGGAGTTAACAAAGAGCCTGAATTTGTGCCTTTGTATAATCAGTAGACATAACACAATGGTTTCAGAATCTGCCTATCTACCCAAAAGCTCAAAGCACAAAATTTACATTATTATCCTCTTGCCCACCATCTGTACAAACCAACCCCAAAATACCCCTACTTAAGGAAATCACTTAGACTCCCTGGGGCTGCTTTTCTTGCTCTAATGTGGGAAGAACAACGCCTACCTCTTCCTACCTCCTAAGGCCTCAGAACAAGGGGTTCTGGAATTATGGGTAACACTATATTCCCACATTCTTCAACTTTCCTGAAATGAATGCTTCTTATCCAAATTATTAAAACTGCAGTGAATGTAACTTTTTAAATACTCAATTCAGTTCATGAATCCAATAAGCATTTATTGAGTGCCCATGGTTTGCCGAAGCTCTGTATTACTCAGATCTCAAATAGCTGAGTTTCCAGCACCTTACTCAGAGATGTCAGGAAGGCATATGTGCAATGCATGGTGGCCTTCAACCCTGTCTACACATCACAGACTTCCAAGGGGCTTTTAAAGACGTGTCAATGGCCAAGCCCCACATCAAGTCAATGAACTCAAAATCTCCCTATCTTTCAAAGTCCCAGAGGTGATGGTAAAACAGGTTGAAAACCTGCAGAAAGCATCATGGTTAAGAACATGAACTTCCAATGAAACTTCAAGATCTATATGGAATCAGGCTGACAATGTCCTGCTTTGCCAAGTTATTTCAACCCCTGCTTCATTTTATCTTGTGTAAAACTAGGACAATAAGACAACTTAATAGATGCAGTCACTTCTGTTCGGAAGACAGATGTGCTCAATAAACATATCAGCATCATCTTATGTTTGAAACACTGTAAATTACCAGAGTACCTTTGGAAGCATCAACTAATCAACTTTATCGTAACAAAGCCCATGGTAATGATGTAGGGCTATTCCCATTTTAAAAGTGAGAAAACTGGCTCTGAAAAGTTCAGGGTTTTTCCCCTTCCTTTAAGAGGTAAATGAAAAAAGAGACCTTGAATCCCAGTCTCCTAGTATCTATAGTTTCCACATCACGATGGTTGCCAGGGTAAACCACTCTGTTGGTGAATGTGAGCTGTCTTAAAGGTGGGCAGCCTGAATGAATGGCTTAGACCAGGTGATTCCAAAGTACATCCATGTCACCTGGAGGGCCAGTGACACTGGAAGCCATTCCCAGAGTCTGATTGAGTTGGTCTCAGTGGGTCCTGAAATTGTGCATGTTCTAGGTGATGCTGACACTGGCAGTGTGGGAACATTATTAATCACGCTTTCACTGCTTAGAGCCTGTGAAAGGAGAGGAAGCACCATTTCACACCCTACCTGGGCCACTTCCTTGTGAAAGAGCTTCACCCACTCCCCTTACAATGGTGCTGCTGCCGAGCCTAGGCCATAAGTCATTGTTGATCTCTTCCTTAAAAGTCTCAGTGTGAGCCAGGCATGGTGGTGCACACCTGTAATCCCAGCACTCTGGGAACCTGTGGCAGGAAGATGGCAAGTTCAAGTGCAGCCCAGGCAATTTAGTGAGACCCTGTCTCAAAATTTTAAAAAAAGGGTTGGGGATGTAGCTCAGTGTGAAGGCCCTAGATTCAATCCCCACCACCAAAAAATAAAATAACATAAGATCTCAGTCTAAAGGCCTGCAGGGGACATGAGAGATCCAAGTCTGCTTGGCGAAATCACTCCTTCCTCCAGAGAGCTGCAGACTGCCTGGCTGGCACAATCCCTACAGGATCTGTTCCAGAGGCAGATGCACTAATGGAGGATGCATGTCTGTGCTTCTAGTCATTTCCAGATTAACTTGTTGCTCTGCATTTCAACTTCCATCCATCTGGCACACCCTCATACACTCATCAAAGAGTCTGTCATGGGTGCCTTTGGGGACCAGATCTTCTAAGTCCTTCCATCCTTAAGTCATTGTAGGCAGGGAAACTGTAACCTGCCAATACGGAAAGAACACACGTCTCTCTCCAGAGGATTCAGAACTACTTTCCAGTAAGAGTCTTCTGAGAAAACCTAAAAGTTCTATAATATTATTCTCATCTTCCTCTTTCCCATCACCAATCACTTTATCTCTTTCTCTTTCCCCAAGAGTAGAGAGACCTGTACGTACCTAAGACTCACGGCCACTGTTTTCCTGTACTGAAAGCCCAGACTAGGCCACTAGGGAGGACAGTTACCTAGCTAAGAGCTTCTAAGATCCATTTCACCTCTTTTCCTGTGCGTGCGCCTCACCCCAGTTCTGCACAGGGAGAGCTTAGCAAGCTAGGCCCTCAGGTCCTGAATGAACACCTTGGAGTCCTGGAGTCCTGGAGTCAACCTATCTCCTCTAGGGGGCAGCACAATTTCCTTCAGAGAAGCCCAATTGCCATGAAGCCCTATGCCTTCATCAAAGGGCTTTGGTGCAGCCAAGAAGCTAAATCAGCAAGTTGGGAGGGGAAAGTGGCTCATCAATGGTCAATTCAGGTCTTTGCAGTGTAGACAGAAAGAGGAGCTCAAACAAGGAATCCTGCTGAGCTCACTAGAAAGGCCAGCCTCTCCCATGACATGAAAAACACCAGAGTACTATTAATTCTTTAGGAAACTGAGCTCTGTGAGGAACGCAGTACTTTGCATCCTAGAATCACACTCTTTTGTGCCATATGGGACTGCAGAGGTCTCTAAGTCCTAACCAGCCCTTTACAGATGTGACCAAGAGCTGTAGAGTACCTGGGCCTTCAAAGGCAAAGTCAGCAATGAAGGATAATGGAGACTCACATAGGAAGCAGGCTACAAGGGCAACAGCCCTCCCACCTGGGGTGGGTGGGACCAGGGAGTGGAATTTACTCTGTGCGGCTCTCAGGGAGCCTGGTTCCGAAGAGAGAGATGTAGAGCAGCACTGGGGTAAGGATCCCATTAACTCCTTCCTGAGGTCTGGGAAGGGACTGCTAGAGGCTTCTTCTACAGCGTTCATGCATTCAAGTATCTACTGAGCTGCTTTAAAGGCTGCTGAGGAGCCTGGTGTGATGGCCCACCCTCTAAGCCCAGTATTTGGGAGGCGGACGCAGGAGGATCGCCAGTCTGAGGCCAGCCAAGGCTACACAGTGAGAACCCATCTCAAAAAAATGACTCTTGGCTCACATATGGGCTGGTTTAAAGGTTCCCCTTGTAACCTGCCTGCAGGGTCGGGGGGTCCTGGTTGCTTGAAGGAGGGGTGTTTCAGGTCACTGATGGGGCTGCGTGTCCCTGGGAGCCTACAAGAAGTCTGTTTACTCCGTAAAAGCCAACCATGGCTATTATAATTCCATTAATGCCATGAGCTGTGGGATGCTCAGAAACACAGGAAAACTGTGCTCAGGGTGACGGCCGGAGGAAGAGCCCAAGAGAGACATAAAAAGGCAAGAGGATTCAGAGAGCACTTGTAGGAGAGAAGAGGGGGAATGGGGAGATGGAGGAAACGAAAGGCGGGGAGACACGGAAGTAGGAAGGTCAGGACAAGCCAGTGACGGCATGAGGGCAGGAGAGAGGGAGGGAGGGAGGGAGGACCAGGGTCTGCAGGGCGCATGCGGCTCAGTGGGGAAGACGGTAAGGCAGGGGCAGCAGAGGTCAGAGAGAGTCTGAAAGTCTGTTCTCCACTGGACCTCATGAGGAATGGGCAAAGGCCAAGGGGTTTAATTAGAAACCAGCAGGGCTCCCCCTCATCTCTCCTTTGTGAAACTTTGCCCCATGGTCACGACCCAAGAGGAAACCAAATCCCTGCCCTTCCCCACTCTTTTCACTGGAACCTCCTTCCTGCCTTTCAGTCCTCTGTTCGCCCTGGGCCCTGAGCACTGCTTCAGCACTAGGCTAACAATGGATGCTCCTGATCACTCTCATATGTGTGAATACACATTTGGAGTCCTGTTTCCTGAGCAACTCCTTCCGGTCCCACCTCTGCCCTTTTCCCAGTATCACTGGGGCACTGGCATTGGTTACAACCTCCACTGTGGGTACTGACCATCTAATTTCCTAGTCTCCTAGGGGCTCTAAATCCAGCCCCCTCTGACCTGCCAGCAGGAGAGATGACCTCACATTTGTCCTGCTTATCACTGGTAATAACCATTAGGGACAATGGCAGGCGCTCACACCTGCTGCCCACTAGGACAGCAGATCCGTCTCCACAGGAGGCCAGAGATGCAAATCTCCTGTCCTTTTCATCACAGCCTCACTCCCAGGCACTTTTCCCCATGGTCCAGGACTGAACCAAGTGATGGCCGGAAGTAAGCGGAAGAGGCAGAGTGTGCCCCACCCCCTCCCCGCCCCAGGGGCTGTCGGGCCACTGTCAAGCAGTAGGACACATTCTGGCCAATGTGCTGCTGAGCCCACCCTCTGCCCCACTGCCATCCATCCATGCAGAGGCCCTGGCTGGGGACAGGGGGCTCTAGGCAGTGCTGACTGTGTTCTCTGCACAGCCATTTCTTTGTGAGGAGTGACTTTCTGTAGCTTATTTTCCTAGTTGCCCTTGTTGTTCCTGAAATAGTGCTGAGAACACTTGGGCCAGAACCTGTGGCGCTGGGACCCTGAGTGGCACAGTAGTCTGCATCCTGCACTCCAGGGATCTTGATAATCCCCTTTCCCTATGACTCAGAAATCGCCGAGGGTCCCGGAATTTCCTAATGTAAATGCCCCGTTAGCCATTTCCTCCAAAGCAAGACCCTCCTCACCCGGACCAGCACACCCCACACTCGCACCGCCAGGCAGAGGGGCACTGGCACATCCTTCCTGCCGCCGTGTCGCCAGCCCTGCCCTTGCATCCTTTCTGAGGCAAGCCAACAGCCCGAGCAGCCAGCAGCAAGCTGGGCCCCAGCCCTGCTGTAAAGTATTAACTCATACTGAACACAGTTTGTCTCCGAGGACCCTCTTGGCCCCTTCGTCATCCTGTGCTGACATTTTAATCGTGCTTTTGTGGGAGCTGGCTGGCAGTTTGTCATCAGGAATGGCGCGGCGAGGGGCCAGAGCGGGTTGCTGGCTGTGGCTGCTGCTGAGGGAAGCAGCCCATTCTGACAGACTGAGCAATAATCTGAACTTACTGCGCCGAGCCTGTGGGACACCAGACGGGCCGCTTTATCTTCTTCATTAAAGTGCGCTCAAAAAAAAAATCCATTTTCCTTTAAAGTCTCAGGAACAGATGGAGTAAAATTAATTGCGCCATTAAGTCCCGATAGACAATACCAGAGTGGTTTTCTTTCAACTGTGCATGTGTGTTACAAAGTGCTCTTCGTAAAAGGCAATTACTGCAACATTTGCCATAAAATAAAGGTTGCTTTAATGGGCAATAAACACAGGCTTCAAATTTTGTATGAAATGGGTCTCCAAAGGGCGCTGTTAGAGGCAGCTCAAAGGCACGACTGACTTTAGTATTTCTGCTCGGGCTTCAGCTCAGCTAGTTCCGAGAACAATGATTCCCCACCCTTGGATATATTCTGATAGAATTATGTATGTGATGTTCACTCACTGTATGGGCCTCTCTAGCCAGATTTTTCTGGTCAGCAACCAGCAGGCAGGAGAGAGAGAGAGAGAGAGAGAGAGAGAGAGAATGAATATGAATCCAGGGCAGTACCCACTGCCTGAGACAGAGCCAGTAAAAGTAACAGGCCTTGGTCACAGAGGCTGCAGAACATAATTTACTCAGTGTTCTGTCTCGGAGACCAGGTGAGGGTTTCCAGTTGATTCCTGGCAGTGGGACTCAGGAAAAAAAGAAATCTATATTTATGTATATTTAGAGCCATTTAGGTCTGAGTTTTGGCAAAAGCGGGGAAAGGCTATGCTTTACAACTGAGATGAAAACGATGATGACAGTCTGTCAGCAGACTGACGACCAGGCCCTGCAGCCAGGCCCCTGCGCACTCCTCTGAGGACAGTCACACACCACCATGAAGCGACCCAGAATGCAAGAGCAATGCACACCTCTGCCAGCACAAGGGGAGGAAGCTGTCTGTTCTGAGCCCCTGCCCCTTTCTCCTGAAACCCGATGTTAAATCTTCCCCTTTCACGATCCAAGCTGCTCTGACACGGTTGGATGGGGGCAGGAATGCAAAGGAGACCAGAAATTCATTTCAATCCACTATATTTCTACATTTCAGTAATTACAAAGTTAGCCTGACATACAAATGATCTATTAATTGAAATATGGACTACACCAACTCCAATATTTATGGTATAAATCCATATTTCATTAAATAAATCCAATAAGCAAATATATCAAGGAGAACAGGAGAACATTTTTATTTAAGTAGGAGATCAGGAGCTAAAGGACTATTTTCTGTCCAACCTAACAGATCTACAGGTTAAAAAAAAAGAAAAATGCTTAGCAGATTTGAAATTAGATGGGGCTGGTGAGATGGAAAAGCTGGCGGTGAGGAAAATTAACTTCAAGTAGATCCAGGGTCAGCAAGTGTGGTCAGGGACACCAGCAGCCACCAGCTGCCACGACCTGAGAGGCACCAGCCCCACTCAGACAGCTGAGGGAGGCAGCCAGGGGCATAGGTCAGGCCCCTGGGAACACTCTGGCTGCTCCCACTGAGGAGGGCAGGCTTTTCATGGTGTTAAATGGCGGGGTTGCTCTGCATGGAGCCATCTATACTGCCACCTGACGCGTTCTGCATCAGGGAGTCCTTCTCCAAGTGCCATCTGCAGAGGTGTGGCCAGGGAAGCACAGCGAACTCGATGCCTCACATGAGACATGGACCTGTGCTTACCTGTGCTCACCCTGCGGTGGTGGCCCTGTAGCCCTCCCTCCCACCCCGGTCCCCACTGCCTGCCTGCCACCCCTCCTGTGCTCCTCCACCTGCCCACCAGCTGCAGCTGAGAAGTGGAGGCACTGCTCTCGATGGTTCCTTCTCCTGGATCCCTGCTCTCCCGTCCTGCCAGTCCCCCTGCCTCATCTCCACTTTCTCGACTGCCATCTTAATCCTGACCCCAACATATCATCAGCCACAACAGCCACCTCAGAGGTGTCCCCACGCCAGCCTGGACCTACTCTAACTGCCTCTCAAGATTTCTCACCAAGCGGCTACATGGAGAGTTTCTGTACACAACTTCTTGGCCAAGAGGATTCTGGTTAGACAATATTTTTGATGAGGTAAAGATTACTTTTCAATCTTTCCCGGACACGTAATAATTATATGTATTTATGAGGTGCAGTGTGACATTTTGATAAATGTAGACAATATGTAATTGGTGTATCTATTCTCTTAGACATTTACCATTTCTCTGTGCTAGGAACATTCACAATCCTCTCTACTACCTAGTGTGAAATAGTCAATTAATGGTTGCCAACTGTAGCCACCCTGCTGCGTTCTAGAACATTGGAAGTTATTCCTGTCCAGCTGCACCCCAGTACTCATTAACCATCTTCCCTCCATCTGGGGAGGGACATTAACTATAAAGACCACAGTCACTCACTTCCAGTGTATCCCTGTTTTGATGATAAAGTACAATCCTACCTAAAGTTCATGCTGTTTCGTGTCTTCAACAACTGTTGTCATCAAGACAACTCTAAAGTCCTGAAAGCTTCAGATCCAGTGTTTGCAGGCCCCAAAGCTTACAACTTAGGGTCCCTCTTTCACAGAAAGGATACAAAATTAAAAATTATTATACAAATTTATTTTAAATATATTGTTGCCAATTAAAAAAGCAATGATGAACAACAAAACCCAACATGTGGCCACGTGCAGACACTGTGCTAACTCCTGAGGGGCCTGGGGAGGGGCCCTCAGCTTCAGCATCACGAGCTCTGTGGTAAATGTGCCCCAGAAAAGCTGCAAGCAAGCTTCGTGTGGCTGCACCTCACTCTCCAGGTTCTCCCTTGACCGCTGCCCCACCGGACCCTCGATTCAGTGCTCACCACATCCTGTCCCTGCGCTTCAGCCACAATCACCACTTAGAGTTAGATCACGCCTCCAGGCATGTGCACATGTGTGCCCGCCTTCCAGGCAAAGGACAGGGGTAAGAGTGGCCTGGTAAACTTCCGTGCAACTTTTAGAGCTTAGGTCTAAGATCGTCACCTGGAAGTCTGTTTCCAGGCGAGGTCAGTAAGCACTCTTTCAAGCTCTGGCCACTTTTATCGGTGTCTTGATTGCATAACACGGAAATGAAGTTTCTTTCTCCACTGAGTCAACGGAAGATGCTCAATGAACACCTAATGAATGAACGAGCAAATCTGAGATCGAAGGGTTCCTTCGCACTGCCACACAGGCTCCCCCTGAAGCTTGGCTTGGCATGGGATGAGGAATGATGGAACTGGAGCCAACGAACCCCATAAAATCCCAACTCACTTTCCCGAACCAGGGCAGTTCTCAAACTAGAGCAAACTGTGACTGAATGTTGGCAAGGATAGACCATGAGTGGCTACTTATTAAGACTAGAAGACTGCAAGGACCCAAGTTTGATCCCTGGTACCAAAAAAAAAAACAACAAAAAAACAGACTTGAAGACTGGCTCAACAGTTTCCAAGTTCGTTTGCATATCAAAAACACCTGAGGAATTAAAAAAATGGATTTCATTGCTTGGTACCAGTCTGAGAGACTACTTGTTTTGATGGTGGGATCCAGTCTTACTGATACTTCCAAAGAGCTTTTCAGACATCTAGAGTTGAAAAGCAACAACTTAGCCAATCCTGTATAACTCTAGAAACCTTCACTTCACATATTTTTATGCACAATTGGATGTGATTAACATTACCAGCCCATGTGCAGCACACCTGTCGACACTCCATCACTTCTCATGTCATTCACTCCCAATGGATGAGCAGCCATGGTGAAATGTCTGCATGGAGGACACCATGGCTCAGCACCTTCCCACTTGCTCCTCGGATTGGTCAACAACACTCCAGGAATGCTTGTTAACACAGCACTTGGCCAGGTGTGGTGGCACAGGCCTGTGATCCCAGCACTCGGGAAGCTGAGGCAGGAGGATCGCCATGAGTTCAAGGCCACCCTGGGCTACATAGTGAGTTCAAGGCCACCCTGAAGTACATAGTGAGACCTTGCCTCAAAAAAGAAGAAGAAGAAAAGGAAGAAAAAGAAAGCACTCACTGGATTACACAGAAGTAAGATTGGGCCCTTATCCTCAAGGAGCTTACAGTATTGTAGGTCAAATTACAGTAAAAGTTGATAGTAAAAGAATATTCACAAGCCTGGAGGTCATCAAGTACTGCATGAGTGCTTGCAGGAAGTGTTTTGTGTCATGTCCCTCGGTGACACAGCTGTGACTATCAAGCACTCTGTGACTCTGAAGACTCTGAACACTTGGACGAAACAGCAACTCCTACAGCTTAAAGTCAGGGGAGGACTCTAAGGTCAGAGGAGAGACTCATTCATTCTCTTATTTATCGCAATACATATGCACCAAGCACTGATCTCATGCAGCACATAATGGTAGGTTCTACACATTCAGAGGTGCGCAAGACAGAGATTACCTCTGGTTGGAGGGAATGAGGTGCAGAAGGGACTAACTCCTTATGCATCGATGTCGTGGTTGTCACAGTGCTGTGAAGGGAAGTCCAGGATCTGGGATGTGAAAGATGACCACAGAGATCGCCCCAGAACACAGGAGGGAACGAGCTCAACATCAGCGGCAAGCCAGCTGCTGGCTGCAAAGCAGAGTTCGCAGCAACCTTGAGAGGAGGCTGGTGAGCTGAGATGACTCAGGCTTAGCCTCCCTGCTGGACAGAACTGTCTCTCACTGGCAGAGAAATAACCTGTGGGGACTTACACCGTGCCATGCGCAGATGGGGTTTAATGAATGTGGTGATGATAATGATGATAATTATTCAAATTCTTTCCTATCTCTGCACCCCAGGGAAGCCAGGGCTGCCTTTGTTATCTGACTGAATTTCCGAGGTGACCTCCCGTCCTAAGTTTATTTTGCAATGTCTTCCCAGGTGTGAGGTGGTGTTTTGCTACCTCCACAACACTCAAATCAGCATGTTTAGCAATATGCTAGCTACTCAGGAGGGCCCGAAAGACAAATGAGATTGTCAGAACGTCCCTGGACCCTGACGTTTATGCCTGGACCTGGGCCTGGGGCCCGCACAGACTACTGCACAACAGAAACGCCGGACAGTGAAGTTCGTACTCATCTGTTTATACTTCCCTTCCGTAAGAAAATAATTTAAGGAAAATTAAAATAAAAGGATGTATGGTCACTAAAACTAAAATGGAAAATTAAATGCCTGATTAAGAAATAAATAAAAAAAAATAACCATTGGGATTAATAAAGTCAACAAAAATGAGTGTTGAATTTAAGTCCAGAGCTTTGACAGATGGGGCAAAAGGCAAATAATGGTTCATAAAATTTCCATTCCCAATGATATTGTCCTAGATATTGTGTAATAATTTACACAAGTGGTCCAATTCCTCAAATAATAAATGATTTTCACAGCACATGCAAGTTATTTTCATATTGATTTTCTGAATCATCAAGAAACCCTAGATATAAACATTAAAGTGTGATCTATCAAGTCAGCTCTATGGGGGAAGACAAGTGAGGGCTGTTTGAGTTCAAACTTTCCTGGTGGTCTCATCTCACTTGATGAATGGGAATATGAAGATCACCCAGGGGCAGGGAGGACACCTTTGGCTGTCCCTTGGCTTGTTCTTCAGGAAACAGCCCTTTTCTTCATGATTTCAGGGAAGAGCTGAAGAAACGGAGAGTTCAACAGACACAGCATGATGTTCACCTCTGGTAGTGCTTACAGGTCGACCCCTGTAGTGTGGATCCCCAGAATCATGGACATTCTGAGAAGGAACTGAGAAGCTCGGAGCATCCGTGCCTGATGGAAGGCTGTCCCTGGTTGGCATGATGATGAAACACTGGTATACCCTCAGGGAGGCCAAGATTCCCCAAGGAATGACTCTGGGTCCACTGACCTGCTGCAGGTGAAATGTTGAAGCCCAAGAGCACTGTGCTGTCCAAGAGAACTCTGTGATGAAAGAGATCTGTATTGACCGGTGTAGCAGCCACTGGTCACATGTGGCCATCACACTCTTGAGATGCAGTTAGTGTGTTACTGAAGACCTGGCCTTTAAATTTTACATAATGTTAATTAATTTGAATATAAGTTCAAACAGCAAAAGGTGGTAATGGCCACTGTACTGGGCAAAGCAACCCTAACATCTGCATCAGGGAACTGAGCAAAGTCATCCTTGGTTTGTCAAGTTTCCTAACTGGCATTTATTGTAACCTTCCCTGGCTGTAGATAAATCTAAGACATGCTCTTGAGGTCCTCGAAGGGTAAATCAGAATCAAGAGACTCGTCCCAGTTGAATACACTGGTCTGTCAAATGAAACTATTTAGTATCAACCCAAGAAAGTTTGGAGAATGTTTGCCAAACATAACAGTTGTGGCTTTGACATATCTGGGGTTGGGTCATGCTGGTATTGGTAACTGTGAGGACCAAATGCTTCCTGAAGCCCTTTCTAATTCCTATATAATCCATGGTCGTAAAACACCATCAAACACACAAGCAGCTACTCTCTTGCTAATTGCTACAGCAGAAGGGCACACAGAGAGTTCATCGAAATGTGGTAATTAACTCTCACCTTTAATGGCCTAGAATAAAACACGTCTCTGTTTTCAACACTTGTGATTAAGATTTGAAATTTCTGGATGTCATTTTGGCCTACCTTTAACTCTTGCAGTGGTAATAAAATATAATGTTTTCAAGAGTATTAATGGACAAAGATTTTGGTTAAGTTTGGCTCTTAGCTAACTTTACTCAACAAAGAAAAATGCCAACAAAAGATATGTGAAAGCTGCCAATAATTCTGGATCCATCTTTCAACAAGTCAAAAGAACAAAATCATCACAAAATAAAATGTTTAGAAATATGAGTTAAGTTTTGTCAGAAGTCATTACAGCTGATGTCAGAAAAAAAAATTCCAACCCCTTTTCTTGCCTTATATATAATAACAAATAAAACTCTGGATTAGTGAAGAACATTCTTGGCGAGATGAGTGAGGGATTATGGGATAGAAGCCTGGGGATCTGACGGGAGGGAGTTTGGACTTCAAGGAAGTCTGGGAGTTAGCGGGAGAGCAGTGTGACTGAGGCCGCATGGTGATGGGGATGACAGGAGCTAGGAAGCTGGCAGAACACCACGTTCCGCTCAGCAAGGACACCGTGTGCTGCTCAGGGAACAAACATACCATCAACCAAAACCCGCACCACCTAGATGGCCAGAGGGGGTGAACACTCGGGAACAGACAACAGCAGAAACCGTGAGGCATGAGGAGAGCCAGGTCAAAAATGAGCTGTAAAAGAACTTGGAGAAAGAGGCTGTTGTGACAGACCACTTTAAGAATGACTATGCAGCAAAAGCCTGTCTTTATGGAACTGTTAGAAAACCTCTAAACTGGCCCTCTCCGTTTGCTGTAGTTTGTGCCAGGCCTTCTTCCTTATTTTTTGCTGTTACTCTTGATCCAATTCTGACATAACCATCAGTCTAAAGATAACTGAGCTAAAAATGGTTGTAGGGCTCGGTTTCTCAGTTTAATACTTTACACAAGAAGCAGTTCCTTACCCAGTAACCTCCCACCCCACCCTGAAAATCTGGCACCAGGTGGAAAATGTGGTCACAAAAACTAGTGGGTCTCTAATTTTGAGGAAGGAAAGGTTATACGTTGGGCTACATTTTGAGTCAATCCAGCAAAACCTACAAATTTGGAGAAAGTTTATGGGAATAACTTGGTAAGAACTGGGCTTAGTACTCAGACGAGGTTCAGGTGGCAAGAGATCTGCATGTTGCAGTGACCAACGCCAAGGAGACAGGAGGTGAGATCACAGGATCTGAGACAGCAGTCCTGGACCGGAAAAGAAGGCTTCCCAGGCAATACAGGGGAGTGAAACACGGGGTTCTAGCTCACCCCACAGAAGCTGCACTGCAGGTAGAAAGACTGCAACCCTTCCATGTGCTGTTCATCAGTCTATGGGAAGGGGAAGGAAAAAAGAGATATATGTGGACTAGAGCTTTCTCGTGTCTCTCCCCATCAAATAAGCTGCTGTTCTTTGCTCCATTCGTTGCCTCTTCAAACAGGTCTTCACTAGCATACCTCCTCTGACTCTTGTGGCAGCCACATGCCCACTCAGGTGCCGGATGTACGGCTGAAATTCTCGCATCTCTGCTCAGCTGCTGGCCTAGTTTTCCTGACTCACCTCTTTTCTGCAGCCACCCTTCTGGCAACCCTGCTGTCCCACTCCCACACATCCCAGATTCCCTCCCTGTCCCTTTGCTGGGTGCCAGAAGGGACAAGGAACAATAAACAAAACAAAAACACAACAAAGAGGCCATGAAGCCTGTGCCAGAAAGCAATGAATGGGAGAAATGGAGCCCAGTGGAGTTCTTCTCCCTCCAGGAAAATTAACAGACAGATGCACTATCAACTGGCTCCCAGAAGTCCTGCCTGAGGCTGAAAGGAAATAAATAAATGAAAAGGGGGAGAAATCCTAATGAAATCACCAATCCCACAGCACAACCACCCGAGGGCACTGAGGGTCAAGGTTCATGGTGACTCAGGGAGAAGCAGTCAGGGTCTAAGATTTCCCAGTCTCTACTTTGGACCTGGCCTCAGCACACAGTGGAGCCAGGGGCCTCTCCCTTGGCCCGGCCCGGTGCATGGGTGCCATACGTGTACGTGAGATGGAGCATCACCTGTGTGTGACATCCACAGGGTGTGCTCTGGGGGCAAGACTCTCCAGGGCGTGGCTATGTATGATGGAAAGGATTTCTCACTTCATGAAAGGACTGGGGAACTCGGGTTCCTTCACTGGTAAGTACACAGGATAAAATTATGTTTTCAGCTTCATGTCAACTGATTCTACGCAGTGTAATACAGAGGACTCTAAACAGTGGAATATAGGATTCTACCTGTCCAAAATTCCATTCGCATGCAGTTTTTCAGAAGGGTGTCTTCCATAAATTGAGGTGCACCAGTACTATGTCCTAAGAGGAAGTAGAGAGGAGGATAATAAGAAGGCTCAAAGGAGCAGTGGTTCCTGCCCCACGTCTCGCAGGCGCTCCCAGTCTAAAGGGACATTCAGGCAGTGTACGTGGCTTGGCAGGACCCCATATTCCCAGGGGCAGTGCGGGGAGGCTGGCAGGGTGACAAGCACTGCTCAGTGGGAGTGCTGGGCACACATCTCTGCCACTGTCTTTGGGGTCTGTCCTTTCAGCTCAGTGAGGAACCCAAAGACTTGAAGATATCAGTGGCCCTGAGGGTCCACAGTCTGAGTTTGTCCCATTAGCAACTGAGACAGGGAAAGAAGGGACAGGGGAAAGTGACAAGATAGGAGCATTTCTGAAACGCTGACACAGACATGCTCCCTCTTCACTCGCCTACTTGCTAGGGGTCAAAGCCTTCGCACAGGCTCAGGCTGATTTCCCTCCTCGCTTCCCTGCAGCCTCTGCTCAAATGCTGATGACTACTCAAGGGTCAATGGCAGCTGGGACAGTCACCACTAAAGAAACAAAATCCCAGAATCATACAAAATAATTTTCCCCCTTTGCCTGTTTTTCTAAAAAAATATTTAAAGAATATTTACCTCAACGAGTACTTTTAATTATTTTAGAGGGAAGAGGGAAGAAAGGAAATCAAAAGATCTGGTGCGGGATGCAGCCCTTCCTCCGCCTCCCAGGTAAGCTGGTCTCCCGTGAGACAATAAGCACCAAGTGGATGGCGAGCCGAGCCGCATGCACTCCCCAGACAATGGCCAGGCACAAAAAGGATGCAGCCAGCACACAGGGGGCTGGCAACCTGCTGTCAGTAAAGGGTTAAAGCCCACAGCAGCCTGCAGTGCCCCGTCTGCCTTTCTGTGGAAGAACACAGAGCTCAGTGGGGCAGGGAGGGAACTCCCACTGGGTCCCTATTAAAACAGATCAAGTCATACATGTCGATAGCCCCATTTCATAGATGCTATAATTTGTTTGACAGGAGCGAATCCTGCTGATCCAAGTCAGGGCAAGGAGTGGGAAAAAAAAGCTCTGCTGGTAAGGGAGACTCAGAGAGACAGACCCCAGTGGCTTTCTTGTCTGACCTTCACAAGACATTCGGCAAGGCTTTGAAAACAGGGTGTGTCTCAAGCAGAAGAAGGCCATCCTTGGCTGCGTGCATACGGTGTGTACACGAACACGCGGTGTATTGTTCTGATCTGACTGTGAGATGTTAAGAAAGGTACAAAAAAGCTTTTCCCTCTCCCAGTGGAGACCAGGATCAAACCCAGCTCTCCCTCCAGTAATCCTAATAAATGCAGTGCTGATGTTCGAACAAAACGCAGGGCTGCTGGTAGAGAGCCTTTCTTTCCTCTCTTGTTCTTCTTTGTGTTTTGGTTTTTTTCTGTACTCTCTCCCTGGCTTTCCTTCTCTCTCCCTGTCTCTGTCTCTTGCCAAAGGCATTAAAAAGAGATGAGAACCACTCCACGGAGCATGGAGGAGGGGGTCCTAATCCACTGGCCCTGCTTTGCTGGGAAAGCAGGTTTTGAACAAGGCCCCTGGCACAACAAATGAGATGAGTTTAGTGATCGCAGTTTAATTCTTAATAGGGCACGGTGTGCTCTATAGATATGAAATTCACAATACAGGGGAATGGGAGCCCTGTTTGGAATTGGTTTTTCCTCTTGGTTAATGAGGGTCAGCAGGGAAGGGAGGCACAGACTGAAATTCTGAGGAAAATCCAAGAGGCTGAAGCCCCAAGGAGACACTGCTGGAGAGGGCCTAGGGCCGCTGTGACTTCACCTCAGGGAGGCTGGAGTCCCACAGAGTTAGAGAGGATGTCAGGAGCGGAGAAGACTCTCTGAGGTCATCCATGCTTCATGCTTTACAGTGCCCCCAGCCCCGGTAAGACAACTGCCCAAATTGGTGGCAAAAGCCCAGGAGAACCATGGGCCTCCTCAGGGGTTCATAGGCCCAGCTCTGGCCTGTTCTCTCTGCCAGTGAGGAGAGATGGACAACTGGTGAGATTGTGCTGGGAAAGGTGAAAAGGCAATCTAAGGGGGAGGAAAAGGGACAAACTTGTTATCTAGAAGCTTCTCTTGAAGACTCTTCATAAATCTTAGGTGGGGTTATTTTTGCTTGGGTTTGTTCCCTCGTTTTCCAAGTTAAGTTGTTAAAGGGAATATACATTTTGGAGATCCTAAGCACAACGATAATCATTTTAAGTAGAGATGGTGGACAAAAATACCCACTGATTTTGAGGAAACTTCTTTTTGTTATGGGTAAATGGTTAAAGTTCATGGAGGTTTGCAGAGAGAAAAGAAAGCAAAGCAAAGGATGCAATTTTCAGTCAAAGTAAATTTCACAAAACTAGAATGTCCGAAACTTAGCAAAGTTCTAGTAACTCACAAGTGAAGAATCTGACTTTCTGACTGTCCCCTTCCTGTCCTTACTTCACAGTGTTGTAGGTACCCCTGAACTATTTTTATTCATAGTAAGAGAACTAAGCTCCCATGCCACCAATCCTTGAACCCCACTACTGCACCAATCGGTGTGATGAGTGGTCACCTGGCCCCTGCCACTTGCTCAGCCAGCAGAGCAGCGGACAGGAGGGCGATGTCTGACAGGACAGCAAGGACTTTCCTTCAATGCAGATGCGATGCTAGGAGCTGCCACAGCTGAAGGGTGGCCTCCCGGGAAAGGTCGAGAAAGTCTTCAAGGTGTTGATCCTGACAGTGAGGAGCCACCAAACCAAAGCAGGCACCTAACTAAAGCTTTCTTCCCATCATGCGAGGAAAAAAGAAATCCGTGTTTTCAACGCTGTTGGTCAAATGTTCTATTATTACTTGCAGCTCAAAACACTCCTGAGCCACACACAGCCCGTGGCTGCGGCACCTTTTCTCGGTCTTCACCTCTGCTTGCTAAGAATGAACCCTGTTTCTGCTAATGAAAATTCTTCTCTGCTCTTAACCTTAAGATCCCTTTGGGACCTTGTTTCATTAATATTCCCATCATTTCCTCTCCAATAATTCCTGCTGCTCAGCCTAAAATACACTCAGGTTCTCTAAACTTAAAAAAAAAATGACACCCTATTTGGAGGAGAATTCCTCTGGGTTTGGGAAGCATATTTAAAGTACATGATTTTTGGAAGATGGGCATAGTGGCACATGTCTATTATCCTAGGACTCTGGGAGGCTGAGGCAGGAGAATCACAAATTGGAGTCCAACCTGGGCAATTTAGTGACTGAGCGAGACCCTGTCTCAAAATTTTGAAAAATGTAAAAAGGTCTGGAGATGAAGCTTAATGCTAAGGTCTTCGGTTCAATCTCCAGTACCTACACACACACAAAAAAAGAGACGTGATTTTAAACTTGGCCACTCATGTTTTGATTGCTTTTCACTTGGTGAACAGGCATTGAGCTCAGATGGTGTGCAGGAGACAGTATCAGGCACCAGGGATTCAACAGTATGTAAAACAGATGCAGACCTTGCCCTTGTGGAGCTTAGAGTCACCAGATAATCCAAACATGGAAGCAAAATTACAAGTGCAGGAAACAGCAGGCCACACCGTGTACACGGGACAGCCACACAAGCCCTGCGAGCTGTGAGAGCCAAGTGGAACCACATCAGTGAGTCAGGGGCAAGGGCCTGGACCTGTAGGCCAGTGCTGGGTTTGGATCCTGGTCCTCCATGCAGAGCTATGTGAGAAGGTTCTGGGCTCTGTGGTTCCCTGGCCACACTGGACTGGTGACCATGCCTCCCTCCATCTTTGGGAGGAAAGAAGACTTTTGCAGAATGTCCAGTCCACAGAATGTGCTGATGACTGTTAGCAATTATTATGACTATTGTTCTCTGCACTTCTCAATGAATTCGGATGAATGAAATAGGGAAAAATTTGATGCCAATTCACTCATGCCTTTTTTTTTTTCTCTTTCTGGAGAAATCCCTTCATTAAGTACAGTAAACAACTTCTGGTAAGATAAAATGCTCTGAATAGAACACATTTTGTCTGTCCTCAGTCTCTTACTATGATAAAGTCTACCTGTTTCAATCAGCCTGGCTGACCTCACCTATACCAACCAAGGGCCATATACATATACATGTATATGTTTTTTTGAAAGTCAGAAACCTTGCAGGACATAGTTTTTGTAGACTCAGCAGGACAATCCTAAGTGTAGTGTATCAACTGAGAAAGCTGTAGATCAGTGATGACGGACCTATGGCACAAGTGCCAGGGCCAGCTACTTGTTATAATTGAAACTCTAAAAGGTTCGCCATCACAGCTCTAGACTGTTCTTGGGTCTGACCAAACATGGAAATGACTGAAAATGCTGTTTTCCAGGGCCTCTCAGGACCCTGCTCCTTTGCTGTGAGATTCTGGTTTAAGGCCAGGAATTCTCACTTCAATAGACATTGTATCTAGAAATGAGTGTGCCAGAAAGATACGTGAGGGTGGGGAATCTATCAAATTTGGGACTCAAAGATCAGCCCATTATTTTTTCCCTGCAGACACTTATATACTACCATGTATACTCGCTTCCAGGAATTCTAGTGTCGCCTCACCCCACCCCCCGTATCCCTGCCACCTACTGCCTCTCCCACCATCCAACACAGATGCATCGGCTTCCTTTCCACTGCAGAGGATGGAGCACATGGGAAACTCTCCTGTGTTGCTGACCTCGAGCCTGGGAAGATAGACAGTCACAAGAGAAATGGTCCCACATTAACCCCAAGTGGTGCCCGCCAGTTGCTCTTCATCCAGCACTCATGGTTTTATCTCTAGAGAGCCACATGGCTTCCTGGGAAAGCCCAACAGATGAATTACAGTGGCTGAGCCGTGAGTTCAGCCAGCATCCAATCTGGAAGGCTGGGGATGATGCAAGGGCTCCCAAGGTGGGCTGCCTGGGGTGCTGGTGCAGGTTGGCCCTGCAGCCGGCTGGCCTCTGGGCCCCTGCCAGGCTGCCAGTCTGCCAGGGGAAGCGAATGTGCTCAGCATGAGAGTGCCAGCTGGTTGGGCTTTCTCCCCAGGGGGGAGGCTGTAAGCACAGATTACCAGTGACTTTGTTCAGTTCTGCTGCCGAGCTCCCTGAGGAGAGGAACATCACAGCCCAGCATCAGCACTAATAGGCTCTGATGCGCCAGGCCCGAGCTAAGAAGGCCAGCATGGGGGAGGGCACAGAGGGGAGGCCAGCCCCGCCCCCACAGCGAGCGACTGGCTCGAGGCTGCCTAGGAAGCAGTCCATGAGGGTACTTTCACTGCTTTCCCATCACTGCCTGTCCACACGCAAAAGGACCCCTACACCTCAGCTTGGCCCCATCAGGGAGTCCCAAGAGCCCAGTGAATTTCAGAAGACACCAAAACTTTCCTTTGCTTCATTTCAAGGGCCTGTGACTGTGAAGTCACATGAGCTGCCACAGACAAGGAGTTGTCATGGAGACAGTGGTGGTTGCATAACTGATGTTGGTCCCCACTTTCGTAAAAAAATGTAATTTAAAATTTTTATGTGTAAGACCAGTTCATTAGACTGAGAAATTAAATTGATAATGTCTTACTTTTTTTCTCCCAGAGGAATTCCTGAGAGCTGGGGACTAGCTTAGCTAAAAGTTTGGTGGGGTTCCACATTAGAACTGTCTGGGGGGACGTACAGGATGATCCGGCCAGGAGCATCTCTGACTTGAAACTGATTTATGCCAAGAAACCAAGATGGCTCCTCTCCTAGCTTCACTTCCAGGGTCCCTCACTGAGCCCACCCCTATGACCCCGGGCTTCATTTTGGGCGTGCTGCAGCTCATCTGTAGCCTGGGGGTTTTGTCACTTTTAGGTACCATGTGCACCGTTTGGGCAATCTAAAAAGCAGTGGGTAGATGGATGGATGCACATTTGCGGCATGACAGGCAGGTGCTCAACAAAGCCCAGTTTTACTACAAGGGTGATGAAGCATCACGTCACCCTGCTGGAACACTCGACCGAGTCAGAGAGACCATGTTCTGATTAGGATCTTGCTTTTTTTCATTCCCCTCCTGTTTGGGAGGCTGCTCTTGCTCACCTCTCTCTGATTGACATCCAAGCACCCACACCCTCTGAGCTCAGCAAGAACTCCTCCCTCTGTCCTTCTTCTGTCCATCCCTGGAGCCAAGACCGGCACAGTGGGGCTTATGGAGGCCAAGTACTTTGAGCAACCCTCCCCTCTGCTCTCCTGGGGCTGCCTCTGAAGTCCCCAGCCTGGGAGGAGGGAGACTTAATGAGTTCTCACCAGGGTCAATCCCTAACAAAACACACCTAACACAATACCCTCCTCATCTCCTTTCATAATATGTAGGCAAGCTGTCATCAGAATCTACTGTGACACTCCGAAAATCTAATATTACTTGCAAAAGAGCATTCTATATTCTCAGTGGAAATGTCTCTACAGCCTTGATTTCAGTGGCTCAATCTGGAAAGGGATGATGTACTTTTAAGACAAAAAAATACATACACACATACACACACACATGTATATACATGCCTCTCCAACCTTTTTTCCCTCTTGCTATTCTGGGGCTTGTCTTTAATGAGCAGCTCCAAATGACAGCTTTAATCACTGCCTCTGGCCACTGAAAGAGGCCGCTAATGATAGGAAAGAACATAGGGCCATTTGCATCAATCAGCTCCAGTCTAAATCACTTTTTATGATAATGCACCCAAGCGAAGAAGAAAGTCTCTGATGTCGCCTGCATGATGATGTACCACCGTGCTGTATCCCCAGCTCAGACCTCCACATAAATCTCTTAAAGAGGCACACACCCCACCCTGGACTGCCTGCCCAGCACTGCCCTCATTTTCTACACCATTAATGATCCACCACCAGGGAAGAGACATGAGGGGCTAAGGAATCCGTGCTTTTAGTTCTTATTCTTGGGCCTATACCCTGCGACTTAAAATTTTAAGAAGGTAGGGGAGAAGAAATAAAGGCTAGTATTTACTACACCATTTCCTTTTGTCACTTGCCAAACTCAGTATGGTATTTGTTCGTCCCCTAGAAGTGGAAGGTTATGTTGTAGGATGACAAGAACAATGAGGTCCAAGTTCCAGCCCTGTGCGGACCAGGCCCATGTGACCTTGGGAAAGTCTAATTAAATTTACTGGGGCTTTGGCTCCTCAACATAAAATGTAATTCTAGATCACCTTCAAGATCACATCCAGCTCTGAGATGTAGACTGTTAGAAGAGCTTATCTCCAGGTCTAGAATCCCATTATGCTGGGAAAATGGTTGACCCTACCTTTTCCTGGGCCAAGGGTCTGAGCAACCACAGCTCAAGATGTCAGAAGCAGCCAGCGGCTGCCTCTGCAGGGGTGCCCTGGAAGGCAGGAGCCTGGGGATGACCTCCAGAATTTCTCACCAGCCAAAAAATAATTGTTGCACAATTGCAGTCAATTTGGATGCCGAGATGGCTGAAATAGGAATTTTCAAATTATGTATTCTTTGTAGAATAATGATGCCTATGATATTTTCCTCTTTTTTCCCTAACTGCAAAGATCTATTAGTAGCTGATAACCCGAGGTCATCTGTCTCCTTGTCATAGTCCAGAACAGGTATTTTCTGCTATTTGAAGTGTAACAGCCAATGAATGCACACAGGCAGACAACATCCGTACAGATAGGCATGTATTAATATAGAATGTTCCAGAGGGTTTCCCATTTATTGTGTATATATTTGAAGAACTGCTAAAAGCAAGCCTATTTCTAAGGCTTCCTTTGTAGAATATATTGGTGCTCTAATGAAAGCGATCCTCAGTACATCACAGAAGTCACTATTCAAGGATGGTCTGGTTGCCCACATGGCAGACTAATTAGTAATTATTTTATTTTATTATGCACATGGCTGTAAGTGGCATTTTGGTAAATGCTAGCTAGAGCACATTTTAGTGAGTGAGCCTGAGATTTTTATTCCTCTATGTTTCTAGTACCTTTCCACACTCCACAGTTAAGTGCAAATAGTTATCCATTGTGACTATGTAATTGTAACAAAAAAGACTTGATATAAGAAATGACTTCTAAATGTTAGAAACTTAGGAGGGTGAATGATAGCTCCTTTTAGAGCCATTTCCCCAATGGATCATTCAGGATTAGGGTTGGCTGCAAGTGACAGACAAACTAAAATAACAATGGCTTAACTAAGAGTTCTCTTTCTCACATCAAAGTCTCAAGGTAGGCAGTCTAGGGCTGGCATAGTGTTCTATAATGTCAGGGACACAAGAGTTTTTCTGGGTATGTTGTTGTTTCTGCCTTTGTTACCTTCCATTCCCAAAGCCAAATCATAGTCCAAGATGATAACTGCAGTCTCAACCACTGTGTTCACATTCCAGACAGCAGCATGAGATGAGGGTGAAGTAGGCTTGCCCTTCACACTTATAGGTACTCACTGCAAGCAGCGTTTAGC
Source organism: Heterocephalus glaber (assembly GCF_053883595.1). Taxonomy (NCBI): domain Eukaryota; kingdom Metazoa; phylum Chordata; class Mammalia; order Rodentia; family Bathyergidae; genus Heterocephalus; species Heterocephalus glaber. The sequence continues at coordinate 18,098,241 of NW_028258381.1, forward strand.
TCTGTATTCATATTCATCAGCCAATGGGTAAGGACGGTCTCTTTAATAAGGAGCAGTGGAAAACTAGCTATCTACATGTAGAAGGATGAAATTAGACCCTTATGTCATATCACATAGAACAATCAACTAAAACTGGATTGCAGACCAAAATGTAAGACCTGAAACTAAAAAAAAAATTAAAAAATAAAATAATAATAATAATGGTGGATATACTCTACCACATTGATGATAATTATTTGTTTATGATCCCAAAAGTACAGACAACAAAATCAAAAGTAGACAAATGGGATTACACCAAAGTAAACAATTTCTACATAGCAAAAGAAATAATTGACAGAGTGAAGAGGCAACCTATCGAATGGGAGGAAATATTTACAAAAATATTTACAAACCATACATCTGATAAGGCATATCCAAAATATATAAGGAAATTAAACAACTCAAATGTAAATAAACAAAGAACTGGATTAAAACATGGACAAAGGCCCTGATTAGACATTTCTCAAAAGACAACATATAATTTGGCCAATGGATATATGAAAAAATGATCGTCATCACCAGTCATCAAAGAAATACAAATTGAAAGCAAAATGAGGGCTAGGGTTGTGGTTCAGGGCTAGAGTGCTTGCCTAGCATGCCTGAGGCCCTGGGTGCCATCCCCAGCATTGCAGACAAACAACAGAACAAAACCGAAATGAGGTATCCTCTCCCCTGTGAGGATGGCTATTACCCAAATGATACTTGGTAAGTGCTGATGAAGATCTGAAGAAAGGCAACTCATGGACACTGCTGGTGAGAGTGTAAATTAGTGCAGCCATCAAGGAAAACAGTATGGAGGTTCTTCACAATAATTAAAAACAGAATTACCAAATGACCCAGCCATCTCACCTTTAGGTACAAACCCAAAGGACAGTGGATCAGTACGTCAGAGAGATGGTTGCACACTCGTGTTCACTGCACTATCATTCACGTTAGCCAGGACAGAGAATCACCCTCAGCGTCCACGGACATGATGTGGAGAAGAAATTGTGAGATTGTATATACATATTCCAGGATTTAAGGAAAGAAAATTGTGTCATTTGTGACGCACGAATCAACCTAAAGTATATTATATTACATGAACAAAAGATACAGTGGTACCTTCGTTCATGAACACTTTTGTTTGCGAACAATTTGGTTCACAAATAGAAGCAATTGGCAACATTTTGGTTTTTTGCTGGGAAATCTGAATTGGGTGATGAAGCACGGCCATCTTTCCCATACAAACATGAATATGGCCATCTTTTCCAGAATCATGGAAGGGAAACTAAGTTTATGAACTGAGGTACCACTACATGATCTCACTTATGTATGGAATCTAAAACAGCTGAGCTCAGAAGCAGTGAGTACAAGGTTGGTTACCAGGGCTGGCTGTGGGAGGTGGGAGGACAGTGATGGGGAGAACTGGTCAAAGGATACAAAAGCACAGAAGCCAGGAGTAAGTTTTGAGATCTATTGTGCAACATGGTGACTACACGTAACAATGTATTGTATTCCTAAAAATAACAGAGTAGATGTTTTTTGGTTACATATACACAAAAGATAAGAATGTGAGGTATTGTATATGTTAATGAGCTCAATTTAGCCATTCTACAATGTATACATATTTTAAAACATCATGATGTATACATTAAATACATGATTTCTGTCAGTTAAAACAAATGCACAATGATACATTTTAAAATGTATTGGCCAGAACACAGATGTCATAGATGTCAGCATCTTGCTGCATCAGAGGCTAGGAAATGTACTTTTCATTCCATTTAGCAGGCCAGTTAGTTGCCCAGCTAAAAATCAGTGGTGTATCATGGTAGTAAGGAAGAATGAATATGAGAAATCTACAAGCATTCTTTGCTAAATCCACTTAGCTATGAAGCCACATAACACAGAACTATCCAATATCATCAGTGGAACCCACACCAGAGGTTCCAAACCCCATATACAACCCATGGTTTGGGGCAGGGCTGCTCTAAGTATTCTTTCCTCTCATCAAGGTGTCCATCTGCTGATGCATCTTGATGACTTTTAATCTCCCTAAGAGGTATGGGGTATCTCTGAAAAAGTTAGGTCAATAAGAAGCTAGAGATTAGAGTGTCTTCTAGGAAAAGCATTATAGACCCAGAGAATAATTTCCACACTACGGGAAGTAGCATTTTAAAGTTTCCTAGACAAAGCAACAGGACATCAGTTTTTGCCTGTCAAATTTTCAAAGACTAAATAATCAAAGAAAAAAAGTGCCCAGAGTTGGCAAGTCCACTATCCTCCCATGCTAGTCCAAGTGTTGCTACATGTGTCCTCATGGAAAAGTCATATTATATAACTATTTATAGAAATAAACATTTTGTATTTCTTTGCCTAGCATATCAACCAACAAGTTTTCACATGTGAAATTTCTTCCTGGAAGTAATTAACTTCCCTTCCTTCCTTCTCTTCTTCTTTCTTCTTTCCTCTGCCTCCTCCTTCTCCTCTTCCTCCTCCTCATCTTCGTCGCTCTTCTCTCTCTCATTCTCCCTCTCCCTCTCTCTCTCTCTCTCTCTCGTTCTTGCTCCCCCCCCCCCCCATGTTCCCGTGGTGCTGGGAGTTGAAGCTGTATCCCCAGCCCATTTTTTATCTTCTTCCTTTAAGATAGTGTCATGCTAAGTTACTCAATTACCCTGACTGGGCTTGAACTTGCCATCTCCCTGCCCCAGGCTTCCAGAGCGTTGGATCAATAGGCGTGTGCCACCAGGCCCAGTAGCAACTAACTTTTTGGTTTTAGGTAAATGCAGATAAGAGCAAACCTATAATTTTACTTCTGTGATGCATAACACCCTTTCTTTAGATATTTCTATTATATTCTAAATATAAATATCAGTTGAAGGAAATAATAGATTAAAAAAGCAATTGTGTACAACTTCTCAAGCTTAATCATACAGGTAATATCATGTGTTAAGTTCACCTCCACCTCACCTGCACAGACGTGTCTTATACGCTGTAAGATGGTATGGGGACTGTGCACTGCCAAGAAAGCGGGTGACCGTGCTCATAGGTAGAAGTCACTGAGCGTGCACCATTTCTATGGTTTAACCTGCCAGAGTCCCCAGACTGCTCAATTCACCTTGCCTGAACTATGAATTGGCTTGTATCGTGTCTAGACTTGGCTTTTCTAATACTGGACACCACAATGCTTTCTCCTTTGCTGCACCATATACTCCTTATCATACACTTTCTCAAGATTCATTCTTTATATACATTTTCTGTCAATGGATTTTGCAAAAAAGGCGGTAAGTGATCACATGGCTCAACGCAAAAACAATGTTTTAAAAAGACAGCATCTTCCTCAGCACTACAGACTGAATGGTTGCACTATGTGATCTCAGGGGTGGCAGGCTCCACATTGCTACTAAGGGAACTACAATCCTCGGAAGCCCTCCTCATCCTTCAACATGATTGCTGAGAGTAGCCCTTCCTGGTCAAGAAGTTGGCCCAGGGCAGGTGGGTCCCTGGACCTAACCCAGAAAAGAAATGCCCAAATCACTCAAAAGCATGGAGCTGCACAGGATAACTCTAACTCTGCCTGCTTGGGAACTGGGGTTCTTTGTCACTAGTTCTTATTAAAGATCCATGCCTACTGGTCCTCCTAATACTACCACCACAACTGGAGGTTTAGCTCAGTGGCGCCAGTGCCTGCCTGACAAGCACAAGGTCCTGAGTGCATTTATTATGTAACTAGGACTTACACATGCATATCTCTCTATATAGCAGGAAGTTGCCTGAGAAAGACTGCTAAAGTAATTCATCATGAAAGGCTTATGAACACTGCACTATACATAAGCTTCGGGATAGCAGAAGCTGTGGCTGTTTCCTTCCCCACCGCATTCCAGCTCTGAACACCTTGCCTCATAGAGAAAGCCCTCAGTGTTTGTTGACTGAATACATCAATAGTGCTTCTAAACCAAGAATCAACTACGTTATTAATGTAATTATTGATAAGCTACAAAAAGCACAGTTGTTTCAAGAATCATAGATTAATCAAGTGGCAGGGATCTCTCAAATCCTAAATCATTTAGTTAATCACATAGGCTTCAAGTAGAACCCCTCAGAGCTATCGGATCTAGATGAAGCTTGTTTCTAAAGGTCTAGAGATGGTCTAAATCCCTTCTAATAATCTTCTTCCATGTCCAATAACCTTTTATAAAAAAGATGACCTCAAACAAACTCATTTTCTGCTATTTACTAAAAATGTTCCAGATATGGTATATGAAATAGATTTCAGTGAGTTTTGTGCTTATATAAAGAAGGAAGGAACACAGAGAAGGAGGGAGGGATTGAGGGAGAAAGGAAGGAAGGAAGGAAGGGAGGAAGAAAGGGAGGTGGGAGGGAGGGAAGAAGGGAGAGAGGGAGAGAGGGGGAGAGAGGGAGAGAGAGGGAGAGAGAGAGGGAGAGAGAGGGAGAGAGAGGGAGAGGGAGGGAGAAGGAGGGAGAGGGAGAGAGAGGGAGAGGGAGAGAGAGGGAGAGAGAGAGAGGGAGAGAGGGAGAGAGAGAGAGAGAGAGAGAGAGAGAGAGAGAGAGAGAGAGAATGAACTTCTACTTGTGGTACACAGTGCCAGGAGTATCTGGTAGCAAATAGGACTTGATTACAACAGAGACACCTCTTTGATGTGAGACATCTACTTCAGCACCTGTCAGCTGTGAACATGAATGCCACACTCTTCCAGTTTTTAGGCTGTTATTTCAATCCATCTCATTTAGCAATAGGTGGTTAGCCAATGTCAAAAACAAAACAGGCAATGACCTCCTAGCATTTCTGTGGGATGTAACACTGAGGAAAGCACAAGGGAAAATGCTGTTTTATGATGGTTTAAAGTGGATATGTCACTGTCAATAAGTTTAGCCTTAGTGAAAAATGGAAAATGTTATACCAAGTTGTTCACATGTGTTGAAACTGAAGACTGGTAGAGCAGGAGGAAGCCTTAAGATAACATGTAGACCTTTGCCTATTTAGTGGAACTGCCCTAACACCTTACTAAGAGAGAAGATTAAAGTACACAGGACAGGATTCCTCGGCATCCTAGGGGAATCTGTCCCACATTTTAGAAATCTGGTTTTTATTTTAGCCTTTAAGAATGGAAATAATTAAAGACTCTTTTCTACCAGGTTTTCCATTTGGGGAGGATAATGTGAAATCCAAGTTCCCAGATTCCCTTGCAGAAACACCATGTAGTGGAAGGCAGCCCAAGTTGCAGCTCTGACTGCTGAGGTGAGGCCTGTCACCGGCTTGTCCTGTGACATGGGAGGGTCATTTCTCCCTCCTGACCATGGCTCTCCTACGAGATACAGGGCTGAATAGAGCAGGTGGCAGGCAGTATGCTCTTCATTTTCTCCATGCTCTGGCGTTAGATAATTCCATGCCAGGGAACAGCCACATCCTTGAAGTAGGACCTAGAAGCAAGTGACATCTATCAAAGAAGATGAAGACTTCTACTTTCAATGCCTTTCAAATTTCCATTTTCAAAATCCTAAATTCAAATTTGACTGGGACCACTCCTTATCATGGTTGATGCAGAGTCAAGTCGCGCTTCTACCTCATCCAACTCCAGCAAGTGAAACAGAAGCTAGGCCAGGCACAACCCCAATGCTGCCCCAGCAGTCACTGGCGCCCTTTTCTCTCATCCCACCTCTGCCCATCGCCAGCCTGTGGCAGAGAACAAGACTGAGCCAAGCATATTTACGAAAAATTTCATCCTATGGGAAGGTGATAGAGCCAGGCATGGCGGCATACGCTTGTAACCCCAGCACTCGGGTAGCTGAGGCAGGAGGATGGCTGGGAGTTCCAGGCCAGCTCTGACTACATGGCAAGACCCTGTCTCTAAAAAAAGTAAGTAGTAAATAATCTTCTATGGAAAGGAATAACCATCTAAAATGGCCATCAAAAAGAATGAAATTGCCCCAACAGGTACAGAACTTCATTTGTTCAGCCAGTGTTTACCAAGGGGTTTGGTGAATCCTACTAGTGCGTGCCGTGTAACCGTATGCCAGGCACACTTTCAACCTCTGCTGGAAAGACTCAGGTTCCAACCCAGACAAAACCACCTCACCGAGCACTGATGACATTATACATCCCTACCTCAGAGGGGTTTCTGAGAGAAAATACCAAAGTGCTGAAACACCTGTCACTAGCCCTCAGAGGATCTGGGGGAGGCTGGGCATCACTAACTGCACATTTCTTCATTAAGGGAAGAAAGCAGCAATTTAAATTATTGGCAATGTCATCTCCCTAACAATGAAGTGTCTTCTCTCTTGTGCTTTCTTTTCTCCTTCTTCTCTTGCCAAGAGAACTAACATTTGCAGGCCCTTTAGATAGGGCCAGGGTCTCATCTTTGTGTTACCTGGCAGGCAGTGGCTGAGAGTGCAGAATAATTTCCTACAAGGACGGCGCTTTCTCTTCCGTGTCCCCAAATCCTTGCCTTGGCATTTCTAAATGCTGGTGGCGGTAGCACAGGCTGCAGGAGGACATACCGCAGAGGAGAAGAAGCCAGACCCGAGATGCTGCCAGGCCTGCACTAGGGGCCTTTTCTGACTGAAGCACTTCCCCCAGGCCACCAAGCCTCTTCACAGATGTCATTCTGGGACAGTCAGTCTTGACTGACAACTTGACTGGCTTGAGAGATGTGCAGAAGTTAGTAAAGCACACTTCTAGTGTGTCATGGAGGTGTGACCTTGACGACTCTATGTGGCCTCTACCCCCTTCTTCTCTGGCTCTTCCATGCTCTCTCGCTCCTGGATGCCATGAGCTGGGCAGCTTTCCTCCTCCACTCCCTTCCGCCATGCTGCTTCTACCTTGGAGCCAGCTGACCATGCACGGAAACTGCTGGAAACATGAGCCATAATAAATCTCTCTCCCTTTAAATTTTGGGCGTTAAGTATTTTCTCTCAGAAATGGGATGTTTGCCAACACAGGCTGTGTTCAGAGTTTAACCAACCAGGATTATCAACCAAAGGTGACCAAGTATCTAGTATATAGATGCTGGGTAAAGAAGTTCACTGATAGAATACCGTGAACCATGTGTGGTGGCACATGCCTGAAACCCCAGCCATCAGGAAGGCTCAGGCAGGAGGATTGTATGTTCAAGCCCAGGCTAGGGAACCTAGTGATTTAGTGAGATCTTGTCTCAAAATAAAAAAGAGGACTGGGGATACAGCTTAGTGCAAGGGCCCTGGGTTCAATTCCCAGTACAAAACAAAACAAACAAACCAAAAAACCTGAGAAACTTGAAGGTCTCCTCTCCTGCTACTTGGAATAAAATAAAGGAAAATGGGACAACAGGGTAAAGTGTTATTGCCCATCCTGACACCTCTAACATCCATATTATGATTTCAAAGAGTTTTACATAACCTGTTCTGCAAAATCAAACAAAATGAGCAGAAATACCCTATGTAGATATAACTACCTTCAAAAAAAGGTGCATAAAATCCCGATTTGTAAAATAAATGAATGCTTAAAGTAGAATAACTTGTTTCGTGACACAGTTCTTTGCTTTCCTAGAGGATTTGCCTTTTTTTGAGCATGTCCATTCTGTGAACTAGAACTCAAAGGACTTAGCCCTGACCAACACACAACTTTGCAGGACACATTCTTACCCAAGACAGGGGATGTGTTAGAAAGCACAGCTGGGGTGGATGAAAGAAAATCAGACCCAGTATGTGGGTTACTCAGTACACAAATGTCCTGTCCTGCTTTTTGAATTCTACAGGGTCACTGATTGGTGTTGACTATGTTCAAGAAAGAGTGACCCAAATACTCTATTACCCAGCCAACTATAAGAGCTTCTGGAAGAAACTGAGAATTTAAGTACACTTAATAAATATCCTAACACCTCAACCTCTCTGTGTACTTTTACAACACTTTTCTTCTGAGAGTCAGGGTGATCTCATCAAATTTGGAATATATTACTCCAGTGGAACATACACAGCTGCCACACCAAACAAACACCAGTGCATGGTATCAAGAGACCTGAACCTCCTGGGGAGGAGCCACTTATAGACCAAGAACCAAAACATCCTATCATTAATCCTTCGCAACCTGTAAAGTAAAGCTGCTAGATGAAGACACTTGGCCAGGTGACAATAGACCAGGGTTCAAGTCCTGGTCATACCACAGTGTAACCCTCATCCCTAGCCAAGTCACTTCTTGGAGCTTTGGCTTCCTCCCCTGCTGAGATGGGCAATCCCGCTGTTAGCCGGCCAGTGTGAGGTAGGTGGTCTCCACACAGAGGCCCTTGCTAGATGAGAGCATGGCAATGATTTGGCTTTGCACACCTCTGTTTTGAAATTCTTTTGTCCCCAAATGTCATATTCAAGGCCTGTTTACTACCTATAAAGGGAGACTACCTGGAAGCCCCGAGGAGTTCCCTAATGGTCTCAGGTGCCTCAAGAGCTTTAACTGCCCCCCGGGGGGCTGGAGAAAGCTGGTAGCACCCCCCTGTGATCTGCTAATAGGGAATCAGAGACCATTAGGGACAGCTACAAACTTTTTTCTCACCCGTGCTACAAAGTCAATCACACTCTTGAGCACTTGCTTATAGAGTATAATAACCAATCTTTACAACCACTCTGATAAACAGGGCAGGTAAGTAATGCTTGTCCAGATGAGGAAACAGGTGAATTGCTTCACCTCACTGAGGCTGATAAGGGGCACAATCTTGAAGGAAGTCCCGCACTTTCGAATTGCCCTTTCACAAGTATATGCAACCCGGAAAACAAGAGTGCTCTGTGGAAGATGGGCCCACAACTTTCTGCCCCACTTCTCTACTCTGCCGTTGACTCTCAGCAACCCATCTCCTCTAGAAGTTTCCAGCCGCCATGAAACCACCCATAACCCTAAGCATACCCTGCCCTTGCAATTTAAACATTGTCTCTCAGTCACAAGAACCTTAATAGTATGTGACTCTCTCCATCTAGCCCTTGACAGAGGATGTTTGTGTCTTCTGTCTTTCCTCTTTAGACACTCTCTCATCTAACTAAAACTTCTAGTGGCTAAAACCCAACATCCTAGGCTTTCTTTAATCAACTCTTCAGCACCTGTTCAGGGACAGACACATAGAGACAACCTGAGAGACTTATGTACAAGGTTGCTCCAGAAAGGATCTAAATAGAAAATTTCCCCAAACAGATCAACACATAGCTAGAGAAAATACGAAAAGATGTTCAACAGTGTTAGTCAATGGTAAGATGCAAACCAAAACCAGAACCACACAGCACCATTCCTCAACTAGAATGGCTATAATAAAAAGATAACAAAGTGAAGGAAACGATATGGAGAAATGGAACTCTCACACATTGGTAGTCGGAATATAAAATAAATCAGTCACTTTGGAAAACAGTCCAGCTGTTTCTCCAAGAACTAAATAAACACAGAGTTAATATATGACCCGACAGATCCACACGTAGGAATTTACCCAAGATAATTAAAAAATATGTCCATAGAGAAACTTGTTGTTCACAGCAACATTACTCATAGGAGTCAAAAATGTAAAAAAAATAATTGAAATGTCCATCACCTGATGAGTAGATTTAAAAGAACATGGTATAGCCAAACAATGGAATATTATTTGTTCATTAAAAATGGAGTGGGCCGGGGATTTAGCTCAGTGGTTTCATCACCTGCTGCGCAAGCATAAGGACTCAAGTTCGATCCCTGGTACCAAAAAAAAAATGGAGTAATGATACCTGTTACAACTTGGATGAATCTTGAAGACATTAATGAAAAGGATGCAAAAACTATTGCATTATTTATATGAAATAAAATGTCAAGAATGGGCAAACTCATAAAGTCAGAAAGCAGACTGCTGGTTCCTCAATTTTGGGGAAGGTATATGGAGTCTGACTAATAGGTAAAGGAGTTTTTGGGGGATCTATGAAAATGTTCTGGAGTTAGTGGCCATAGTCATACAATCATCTATTCTAAAAATTACTGTACATTTAAACTATGGAAATTTTATTACTGATACAGAATGTACATCATATTTCAATAGAACTGTTATTATTACAAAGCCAAACAGACAAGAAAAAGTCTACCTTACAGCAGTGGTTCTCAAACTACTGCATGTAGGAGTCACCCAGAGAACTTGTTAAACACAGGTTTCTGGGCCCCACTCCTCTGGTTTCTGAGCCAGCAGGTCTGGGGTGAGGCTCACCTATTCAGGCGTCTCTGACAAGTGCTGCATGGGACAGGTCCTGTTGGGCTGGAGTCACATGTTGAGATCCACAGGCCCAGAGCAGCCCTTCTTCCAACACAATGCGTGTGCTGGACACTGGTGCACCATGCAGGCCCCTGCCTGATGGAGGGCTTGTTGCTCAGGTGCTGGCGGTGCTGCTGGCAGGGAATTGTGAGGCCTGGCTATCTCTGCCCAACATGGGGCAACTCTGAAAGCAAATCTAGCTCTGGTCAGTGACTACTGTATTACAGCTTGATGTCTCCCTCTTACCTATCCACTCCTACTTGTTCTTCCTTCTCTCACAGGCACTGATCCTAAGAGCACCTCTTAATAAATATTCTGCTCGCTAAATTCTATTTCAGGTCTGTATCACGGGAGAACCCAATCTGTCATATTACATCCAAATCATCCAGGGAGCTTGTTAAAATGCAGATTCTGATCCTGTAAATCAGAGCACAGGTCTGAGGTTCAGCATTTTTAACAATCTTCTGGGTGACTCCAGATCTGTGGCCCAGACGGAGCAACAAGGACCTAGATAACCTTGAAGTACTCCTCTGAGTCCACTGTAGGGAGACTCCATGAGCTATCAGGGCGAGTGTAACGGCAAAAAGATACCACATTAAGTAGGTCATTAAAAGTGGTTGATATTACCCTGTCCTCGAGATCCAGGCCACGGAACTGGGTTACAGGTGAGTGTGTTCAACTTAGGTCTTTCAGGCACTTCCAGCAGCTAATCCCCTTGGACAGGGGCCAAGTGCAGCCTGAGCGTTACTTCATGCTCTATTGTTACAGTATGGCTTCAGGGAGTTAGCTGGGCAGGAGTGAGTAATCGGCCTTGTGCAATGAGCAGACAAGTGGTGACTGATATCCACTACATCACCTATTCAGGGAATCTAAGGGAATCTAAGACCAAGTGGGTAAGAAGGTTTCAAAAAAGGTAAGGGCAGGAGCTGAGGCGCCATCTTTTCTAGAGCTTTTGCCCTAAGAACAGGGCATTCTAAAGCATGCAGGCCAGTCTGCATCTTGTTCCAACTTGGACTATTTTATCTGGTTAGAAATTTGGCTTTGACCTGAATTTATTCCTAATTTACTAGGCGCTCTATAACCTGTCTTTCAGTTTTTCTACCTGTTTGGAGTAATTTTATTTTTTTATTTTTTTTGGTACCAGAGATCAAACTTGGGACCTTGTGCTTGCGCGGCAGGCACAGGAACCACTGAGCTAAATCCCCAGGCCCTAGACTAATTTTAGATAAATACATAGGTGGCAACTTAGCAGGTTTTAAAAAGAGAAAAGGAATTTGGAACTAGTTTTCAAGATAGAGTCAGAGCAGGGAACTTCTGTACCACCCCATCAAACACACCACTGGTCAAAGAGAGAACTGTGGGGTAGGCTGAACTTTGGGGAGAGATTACAGTAGCATGTCTGAAGGGCAAAAACCCCTAATCTGTCTTTTTACTCATTTCATTACCAGAACAGTTAGCAGTAAGGTGTGAGAAGGATCCACCAATGCTTCAGGGGAAAGGGGCAACATGAAGTTATGATCTTTAGAGTTTTGAAACTTGGGAATATGTCATTCATTGAATGTTACAGCTCTTAAGTTTCTATGTGTGTTGTATATTCAACCATCTGCTGTTCTACAAATTTACAAAGAATAAAAGAAGTGGGTATCTGCTGTGCCTTGGGAAGAACACAAGCCCAAAAAAGGAGCAGGCAACCACTGAAATAAGCCTGCATGGAGAAGCCATGCCTCTGCAAGGACAGTTTTCTACAGTTTTACTAGATTTTCATGGCAGTAAGGATAAAATGGCATTTTGAGAAGATAGGAAAACACTAGAGTAGTTAAGTCCTTAAAACTCTGGACCATAACAATGGCACAACATCAAATGACTTCTGGACAGTGGGATCCGCAAAGCATCCTGAAAGGCTCACAAGGGAGGCACTCATGCAGCGAGCCTCTTTCCATACTTGCTTTCCTCTCACTCCCAAAGTGGATTTATGAGTAAGTTTCCAAAGTGCTCTGCAAACTTTAAAACCCATGAGGTATTAAAGATGCATTGCTCCATCATTACTGCTTGCTGTCCCTTCTGGAGGGACGTGCAACTTTAATGGTGCCCTGAGCCTGTTTGTGATATGTGGGCTCTCAAGAGGAGGTAGCCCTGATCATCCTGTTGAAAATCCAGACCTTGTGTAAGCAAAAAAAGAAGTCAAGGACAGAGCAGCATAAATATTAGTATTGGAAGTGCTAATTATTTACCAGTGTTCTCAAAACCTAGTGATTTCCAAACCTGCTGGAGCTTCTTATGAAAATAAACACATGCATCCTGATGCAGGGTTAAAAGGATTCCCAGAAACCTACACCAAAAATACAAGTAAATGATCCTCTGAGTAGGGATTTCTCTTCAGTTTCATTGCTTCCCACAAGGGGAACAATTTGTTGAGAACATAATAGTAAAGGAAACAATACACCACCAAAGAGGAAAATAACATCTTCATAATTACAGATTAGTTCCCAAACAAATTGCACACCTACACTCACTCTGCTTTGAGGCTGAATGACTTTGGTGAAGCTTGCCCGTCCCCTTCAGCTACCAACATTTCACAGCTTAACAGCTCAGTCATGGGATTTTCGATAGAGAAACTCTAGACAACAAAAACGCTCTCAAATGACCCACTCGTTTCATTCCTGGGAATGCAGAAAGCATAGTCACAGAAGTGCAGGCGAGGTTAATACCACTTCGGGGAGGGAGCACTGGGCTTTGGGGTCTTTGATTTCAGCCCGATTTCCGTGTGCCAGTTTCAGAGACTGCCTAAAAACTTCTAAACTCCTCTGGTTTTTCCAGACAGGAATCAGTGGTTGAAAAAGTCTAGCTTGGCCCAAGCCAGCACATCCTTTTATCAGGAATTCAGCTAAGTCGCATTACTTCGGCAAGGCACCCACATTCATTTCAATCTACTGGTTAGTTATCCATTAAATCGGTTTCTTAACCGTCACACTGGTTATTTAATTCCTACCCCATGGCTCCCCCAAGAAATAAAAAGTGCACTATAATTATATAAACTCTTAATTAAACCCAAGAATTCAGTGTTGCCATTACCCATCAGTAATTCCACTCAATTAGGACAATAGACTTCCATTTATTACTGAACTCCTAATTGCTACTCATTTTCCTGGTTAGTAATTGCCAATCCTATCACACAATGTGCTTAAAGAAAATTCTGCCATGAAACGATATTTCTCTCCTTCAGAGGAAAGGTGGAGTCTGGCCACCCTCAGGCACCAGGAGTTCGGTCCTCCTCCGCAGCCGCAATCCGGAAGACTTACCCACAAAGGCCAAAGGGGAGCGCATCCAGGTAGCCAGAGAATCCCAAAGTCAAAGCCCAGAAGAGAACACAAAAACAAAACCACCCACGCGGTTTCCGGATTTCCAGAGATGAAGTTCAAAGTCTCCGGCAAAGAAGCATCTTAGGTCTTCAGGTGTACGTCCACGGCAGGGTGCAAGTTTGGCATCTTGACCACGGGAGATCCAAAGCGGGGTCCGAGGTGGCAGCCGCGGGACACCCCGGGGAGGCCAGCCGCCCGCGACGCCTCCAGGTCGGGCTGCGGAGGCGACTCCACCAGCAGCGACAGAGCCCAGTGCGCCGAGGCCCGCTGCAAGCCGCTCTGGCCGCTCCTCAGGGTCCAGCGCCTGGCTTGAACGGGTCTTGGAAGCCGGCTCTGGCGAAGCTTCCAGGCGAGAGCAGAATCGCGATCTACCCGCGGCGACTCGCGGAGGTCTCGGTCTGGGTCCCCGAGCCGCGCGCCGCCTGTCTCCGCCCCAGCTCAGCCCGCGGAGCGTCCCGGCCCGCCTTGCTCCTCATCACGCTCTTCCTAATTAGCCCAGAAGCCTGCAGCCCGTGGCTAGCAAAGACTCCCGCGGTGGGGAAACCTGACAATTTATTCCCGGGCCCGGGGGAGGTCACCCGCAATGCACCCGCGGATTGGCTGCGACGCGCAGGCGGCGGCGGACGCGCAGGCAGAGCGCGCGCAGCTTCTGCCCGGAGGGACAGATAGGGAGATGGAGTAGCAGCCGCCGCTGGGCTTGGGGAGACTGAAAAGGGAGGCTGTGGAGCCACAGCCTGCCCCACCCACCCAGACCCTGTGGTTCGGAGGAAATGCTCTCTTGTTTGGGGGTTCAGAGGTCACTCTCCCTATCTGAGTCTTCCAGGTGACAATGGGCTCAAGCTATTTACAGTCGGAGGACGTTAAGAACCAAGTGGCATCTTCCTGCCACAGAGGAAGGATGCAGTGGCTGTAAAGGTGAGCAGGAGGAAGGCCAGGGCCGGGCCTTGGTCGGCTTCACGCCTGGTGTCTCTGAAGAGGGTTGAGGCTGCAGGGAAGTGGTGGGGACTCCCTGCCTTCCAGGGAGCTCTGACATCCGGGTCCTGTCCAGGAAGGCGCAGCTGTCTGAGAACCGCGGAGCACAGTGTGCGCAGTTAATGACCGGAGAGATCAGTGAAGCAGAGGGCATTGGCTCCTTTGCACAGGAAGTGAGCAGTGGCCTTCCGGGCTTAAGCTTCTGATTCCTGGGTTTCAGCCACAACATCCCAGTGCTCCTTGAGGAAGAAGCTGTGTGGATGAAGAGGAATTCTTGAAGCAGCCAGAAGTAAGAGGCTGTGAATGACACCTGAAAATGATGCCAAGTTCCTACATGAGGCCGCGCTGCTTCCATTCCACAAAGCAGTGAGAGTTCTTACTGCCCACTCTATTTTGGGAGTCTTGCTACAATGACCCATTTTCAGAGGCAACATACTCATGCACTTCCATCTCCCACTCCACTCATTGTGTCTCTTCCGGCCTTTGCAGCTTCTACCCCCAGAAATGGAACAGAACCATCTGAGCAGGGTGCAGGGAAGAGCAGGCTGCAGGGAAGAGCAGGCTGCAGAGTTCTCTCCTCAGGCCCAGGACCTGAGAGCTGCTAAGCCTCTCTGTGGTCCCTGAATGCACAGCATCAAGCAGGGGCCCTGTCGGAGTTGCCCTGTGTTTGGAAGAGAATGTGCAGAGCTCAGTGTCTAAACCGCCCTGTCACTTTCAGGAGCCAGGCAGTGAGCCTGCTAACCACTCCTGCCAAATCACAGGTTCTCCAAGTGTGGTCTCTGGAGCAGCAGCATCCGGAAACTTGTAGGAAATGCAAGTTCTTGGACCCAACCCCAATTCTACTGAGTGAGAAATTCTAGAACTGGGGCCCAACTGTCTGAGTTTTTAGATCAAGCCTTCCTGGTGATTCTGGTGTACACTCAATTTGGAGAACCACTGCTATAAAGACCCACTTCCCATGGTCACATGACAGGGACAGAGCAAAGGCCAGGGTCCCAGTAAGCAGGAACACTGTGTATCAAGGAGCACCTCCTATCCCTTTAGCCACAGCCTGAGCCCTGCTGGGGGATGACCAGAGGTGTGTAGAACTGGGGCAGGGGATTCCTCTTCTCCTCTAACTTGGAGGTTCCCTGGTCTGATCTCATCCTCCTGCCATCTCAACACTCATGGGCACAGAATCGAAGGCCTCTGAAACCCATGCTATTTCGCCTTGGGCAGAATAATGTACTGGGTTCTAGGATGTCCCATGATGCCTCTGTTATCAATCCAAGGACCTGGTCAAGTGGCCAGCCGTTATTGTGGAGCGATCACAAAGCCAAGGGGAGCGAGTCCCTGCACCGGGCCCTGGACCTGCACTCCGATCCCTCAAGGGACTCAGCCTTCCCACCCATTCTGGGCAAGGAACAGTCCCTCACTTGCTTCCCAGATGTTGTGAAAAAAAAACAGTGCTTTGAGTTCTGGGGAGAAAAATAAAGCATTACCAAAAATATAGAGTCCTTGCTGACCCTCATAGTGTCCAGTAGTGAAGAGACATGTAATGAATGGTTTCTGATTCCCTCATCACCAGACCAGGAACTGGCCTGATGCAGTGGTGAGGCAGGTCCCCTGGCCTTGACCATCAGAGTTGTGCCTGCTCTCCCAAGGTGTACATGACTAAGGACTGGAGGCAGGGGAGGGAGGCCGGGCGCTCTAGCCTCAGTCTTAGGTTTCCACAGGCATGGACTCATAGCTCTTTGATTATGACTATTATTGTTTTCAGTGTTGACCACTGAACTCAGGGCCTTGCACAAGCTACAGCGCTAGCCCCGCTTTTAAAGTTTTGTGCCCCACCCCCCAGGCTCTTACTAAATTGCTGAGGCTGGCCTGGAACTTCTGATTCTCCTGCTTCAGCCTCCCAAGTAGCTGGGATTATAGGGGAGCACTCCACACCTGGCACTGGTCCTTGATTTTTTTTTTTTACCGGGAATCGAACTCGGGTCCTTGTGCTTGCAAGGCAGGCAGCGGCGGCACCATTGAGCTAAATCCCCAGCCCTGTTCCTGGATTTTTAAACACTGTTCTCATTTAACAAAACATGGTAGAGAAGAAAGGAAGCTTACCAACTCAGACTGCTGGATGCTTACTTAGTGTTAATGCCTCCAAACAACCCTATGAGGTAGGTACTATGACCTGTCTGACAGCTGGGGAAAAGAATTCTAAGTATATAACTAACCTGTCCAGAGTCACATAACTAATAAATGGCAGGACTAGATACAAACCCACTTTTGGTTTGGCTCTAGAACCTAAGTACCTATGCTTAATACCATACTGCTCACCACAATAAGTTAAGGAAAAAAATGAGTCTACCCTTTCTTTGGTATGTCATACTGGAAAAAAAATATATATATAAAATATATATATACTGATGGGAAATGTGAATATTTTTTCTTCATATGTTGAATTTTCTAAATGTTCACAAGGAACACATCCTCTATTTATTTATTTATTTATTTTTTTGGTGCCGGGGATTGAACTCCAGTCCTTGCGCTTGTGCAGCGGGCGGTGAAACCACCAGCCCTACACATTCTTTATTTATAACACTGTAATGTTTACCTGTTACTGTTTGGTGGCTGCACGGCTTCGTGAGCCAACAGCAGTGCCAGCTGACTGGAGGGACGGAGAGTCATCTGCTCAGCAGCCAGATCAGGGTGAGAGGAGGGCACGGCTAAGCAGCCTCGAAGTCCATCACAGGCAGGGGAAGCATGAGCCAAAGCGGGGCGCATTTTAAGAAGTCAGTGGGTGAAACCCTCAGCTAGGAACCGTCAAGGAGTGGGCTGGTGTGGGTCTCAGAACCTTCCTTCCTTCCTTCCTTTCTTTTTTTTTTTTATTGTTGCAGTATTGGAGATTGAACCCAGGGCCCTTCACACTGAGCTACATCCCTAGCCCTTTTTATTTTTTATTTTGAGACAAGTTTTTGCTGAGTTGCTAAGTTACTCAGCCTGGGATGGAACTGGCGATCGATCCTCCTGCCTCAGCCTCACAGAGCTCTGGGATCACAGTTGTGTGCCATCGTGCAGGCTTCAGAACTTTCTTTTCCTCCTGCAGCAAGGTGGGTGGAGGGGCAGCGTGGCTTATGACCCCAAAGCATTGAACTGGGCAGCTACAAAGTGGGCTCTCACATCCTCATACCATGTCTGGTGAACACTGGCACAAGGTCGCAGTTAGGAGCACTTCGTCTTTCACTTGCCTTGGAATTCCTATGATGCGGGGTCAGGGACAGGGCTGGTGTCAGCATCTTCTGCTCCTGAGCTTTGATCTAGTCACACACAGCTCAAGGCGGGCCAGACTGGGGCCAACATTTTGAGTGGTCTTTTGCCACCTCATGTTGCAAGTGGAGGTGAATTTGTAAAGCTGGATGAGGAAACATTGAACATCTGTACAAAGAAACTGACCTCATAGAGCTCTCACAAGAAGGTACAGTGAACGAGGAAAAGGACATGGTGAAGGGCATCAGCCTGCTTACAGGGAGAGTTCTGCATTCACAACTGCGTGATGCTGGAAATTGCTCTGTTCTGTCGACAACTCAGACACTGTTCCTACATTCCTGCCACATCACTGGGAGATTTCCATGCCCAAGGAGAGAATATTTTCATGTATCTGCTCACCAGGGTGATGATGATTGGCTCTAAGGTCTGGAGAGACAAGCTTGGGGAAAAGGAAACTCACTTACTGGTTCAATGATGCTATCCTTCTTTGCAAAACAAATCCTTGTAGCAGCCTCCACCACTGTGTATCTAATGCATCCCTAAACTGAAGGCACACTGTGGCCCCAAAGAATTCCTGCCAGCCTCTAAGGTATTGTCAAGAGATGGAGTCAGAAGCCCACTCAATCACCAGCCCTATGAACTTAGGAAACCACCTCAACCTCCTTCCCAGCTTTCTGTTTCTCATCAAATGAATAATAGTTCCTCCCTCAGTTTGCAGTGAGGACTCCATCGAGCACACCAAGGCAGTCATCAAAAGCTCCAAGTCCTGGCCCTCTGGTTAGAGATGGTTGTTGCCCTTCTTTGTACCCAGTGTTCCATTATTTTAGGAGTGTGCCAATGCACGCGTGTACACACACACACACACACACACACACGCACGCACGCTCAAATGTGAAAACAAGCCCTGCCCACTGTTCTGGAGGCTACTGTTCACCTGAGTTCAGCTGACTGTTTGAGGCCAAGACCAGTTCACTGCAGCCTCCTGGGCCTTGCCTCAACACTGCTGTTTGGGAGGCAAAGAAATGTGTCTGGGCTTTGTGAGAGGGAATGATGGGAGTTCTGGTGGCAGGCAGAAGAGGAGGAAGCTGGGGGGGAAGAGGATGCTTTCATGAGTCGCTTTGTCAGGTAAGCCTGAGAACAACTCTGGTCCCTCTGTGCCCTGCGCTTGGAATGATGAGCTAAAAAACCATAATGGAAGTGGAACAGAAACTATCAGTCATATCTCCTCAACTTTCTAGGTCATTTTTTTCCACAGAGTTTTGCAAACAAAAGGGCTGGTGGCTTTTATTTCTCTCCCTGTTAGTCCCGGCTGCTCCATGCTCTCAGGCACCCTTTATAGATGGCCCCCTCCTCCCCCTGGGAGAGCCCTCTTTCACTGCTGCTCCGAGGAGTGGAGGAGGAAAGCCCTGCTAGCAGACCCATTCTCCTTGCCCCTGAAAGGAGCAGACTGCCCGGCTCACATCCAGCAGTTCGAGCTTCAAAGGCCACTGCTCCACTCCCGTGGGAAGCCAGAGCCAGGGAAAGGCCCCCACTGCGCGAGTGGCCGCTTTTTACGGCTGCTGCCTCAGTGGGGAATGCTCTGAAGGGATTTTGAGGACGTGGGGTGCCCAACAAATGTTTCAAAGTGGATGCTTCACTTTCAGAGATCCTAAGCTTTGTAACCCCTGATACATAGCTTGGAGTCTGAATATGCTTAGATCTCAGAATGGAAGGGTTTCTAAAGAAAAACTCCAGAAATACCTGAATTCAGATGTTAAAAAAAATGTGTAAGAATCAAGAACAAAGCCAGCCAAAGCACAGGGAGTGAGTAACCTTTCATTTCAAGCTGCTTTCCCCACTAGAGACAGTCATGATCTGCGCAGCACCATTTGATGCAAATGCCTCAAAGAAAAGAGCCAGTGGATAATAGATAAAAAGATTATCTGTGACATTATGAAAAATGAAAGTTTAAAAATGGCTACAAGTCCCACAAAAAAATTCTAAACTTTATTCAGTCTCGTTGAAAGGCAAGAGCGGAACTGTGTTCTGTTCAGCCCCTGGGGGCCCTGCCTCTCCTGCCATTGTTCTGATGCCTTCCACCAGCTCATCAGTTGTAAAAAATCTTCCCTGCAGGTTTCTCTTTGCTGGAAACAGAAGGCCCAAGAAGCTATCACAGCCCTGTTTCCTTCCCCTAACCTGACCCTGATGCTAGAAATTCAAGTGCAATAGCTCCTGCTCCTCTCCCTTCCTGTCCTGTTGGCCCCCTCACTGCTAAACCACCAGCTGCACACTTGATTTAACAGATGAATTACAGATTCGAGGCATGGGCTTCCAGGGCAGGAAAGAGTCTGATTTCTGTCCAGGTCTCTCTTGATTGGCTCAGCATGGAAGTATTTCATTTAATGGGCCAGGCCCTGCTGCGAGCACCTCTGCTGGCTCCACACCGATTTCTTTCTTTGCAGGAGAGAAGAGCAGAGATTCTAAAGAGAGATTTTTCTGTCTTCTAGAGTTCTGGTGTGCTCTCTACATAGTAGTCTTTTAAACAGAGCACCAAAAGTGTAACCCAAGACTCAGGGAACATTTGATCCACTTGACCAGCCATCTTTGATCTCCACGTTGGTTGAGGTGCTGAAGAACCTATATGCACACCTAGGCCACAGAAATATGCCACTGTCTTCCACCCAAGAAGGAGGCAGCACTGTGTGGCAGTTCAGTGTGGGGGTCTGGAAGGGGACTACCTGGTTCAAATTCCAGCTCTGCAGGTAGCCAGGTGGGTTCAATTGGAGCAAGTCTCAGCATGTGAATTTCTCCACTTAAAGAACAATTATAATGAGATTATTGGATTTAACCATACAGAATTGTTGGTATTTGGCTGTTTTTAATACAGTAAGATTATTTGGTTTGGACCATATAAAACTGTCAGCATTTGACTATTTGAAACGTACACAAATGGTGACTTCATATGGCTCACACTAATATATCCCTCAAAGGATGGCAAGTGTGGATAAAGGCAGAGAGCCATATGAAGTATTACCAAAGCACCCAGTACACAGTACATGCCCAATGGAGGAAGCTATTACTATGACTGTCAAGAGGCTTACAGCAATCACTTGCTGTGTGCAGATCACTATCTCAAGTAATCAAAACCTGCCAAGGACCATCTGCCCAAGAGGAGCAGTGATAATGAACATGACAAGGGACAGAGTATGGTGTACACTAAATCTACACTGCAAGTCCTCAGCACACCATCTTCTGTCTCTATTCCTCTTTTTTTCTTCTAGGACTGGGGACTGAACTCAAGGTCTCATGCCACTTCCACAGCCTTTTAAAATTTTGAGACAGTCTCACTAATTTGCCCTGGCTGGCCTGAAACTTGGGATCCTTCTGCCTCCGCTTCCAGAGTAGTTGGGCATGTGGTACCATGCCCAGCTTCATTTCCTCTTGAAAAATCCCTTCCCATGTGGATGGCCCCTTCCACTCTGGGGCTATTTTATCCTTCCCAGGTCACTTTCATAAGCCAGCTGGTATGGCTGGAATTAGACCTGTGTATACCTGGTCAAATAGATTCTAAAAATATGCTTGAAAACATACATGAATGGTAAAAATACAAAAACAATGGGGAAAGGGTGTGTGGCCCTTTCTTTGCCTGGAAGCACAACCAATTGGAAGCTAAATAGTACCGAGATCAGGATGAGATGCAGTTATGGGGTTTGCAGGGAAGCCACCCACCTTGAAGTATAGATGCCAAGGCAGAATTATGGCTTCCTCACAGCTCATTTATTCAGGAGGAATCCCTCAGATTCCAAGTTGGTGTTGCTTTGGCTCAATGGAACATTCTCCAAGGGAAGCTAAGGAGCTGCCTATGAACTCCCAGCCCCTCTCCTGAAGGCTGCCCCTAGGAGTGCGTATTTGTCTTTGTGCCTCCTTCTTCTGATGGCCACACATGGTGGAAAGAAAAGATCTGAGTTCCAGCAACTGTTAGAGTAAGAAGGAAATAGAGGAATTATGAAAATCTATGGACCAGGGCTGACCTCAAGGACAACAGGAAATGTCAACCTGCCAACTGAATGTGACTGAATGGCAGTCTGTAGAGGCCAATGCAGCCAGAATCAGTCTGTAGAGGCCAATGCAGCCAGAATGCAAGCCTGAGGCAGTCTCCCATGGCATATTTTAAAATGCAACTCTTAGTGTTAAGTACTCCTAGACACAGCGGTGCTAAGTCTCGGGCAGCTTCTGATGCTGAGTCAACCCACAGGTCTTCCTGGAGCCCCTATCTGAAGGTGTTCTCCAGGGTGTCAAATGTAGAGCTCCATTCATGTTCCCAGGCATAATATTTCTAGTAGCAACCCTTAAGATTCTCTATCCTAAGTATGATTCCCCTCACTACACACACACACACACACACACACACACACACACACACACACCCCTATACTTTAATGACATCATCCCCCATTGGCTAATCATAATTATCCAGCAGTTGTGTTTGGTTCTTTTAAAATTAAAATAAATCTCATATTAATTCCATTCCCTTCTTTCCTTTCCCCTACTGCTCCCACTTTCCCTTTCCCTTTGCCCCTTTTCTTCCTATTTCACATGATCTCTTTTATCTTTTAGCCTGGGAATTTATATGAGAAAATGAAAAAATGGAAACAAAGTCTTTGTAAATAGGGAGGGGCAGAGGGGTTGAAGGGAAGACAGGGGAATGGGGGAGAAAAACAAGAACCAAGAGAGATTATGCAAAGGTGCAAATTTCCAACGATGAATGCCATTATATTGTATACCTAAATGTACCAATAAAATTAATAATATAAAAAATACAATAAAATTAAAAAAAATCACAAAAAGTAGAGGATAATATAAGCACATATGTAAGGAACATCTAAAGAGCCACCATCCAGCTTAAGAATATATATATTTTCACAGGGTACACACTATCACCAGTGTGATATTTATCATGCAATTATGGTATTCTTCTGCAATTCCCCCCCAGTGCTGAGAATCCAGCCCAGGGGTTTATGCATGCTAGACAAGAACTCTATCACTGAGCTGGACTCCCAGCTCTTCCTTCTGAGATTTTTAGGTAAGAGTTTCTGACTCATTGGGCCCATTGTGGTTTATTTGCCTTGGACAAACTGGCTGATGATGGCAAGAAGAGCAGACCACACAGAATTCAAATTAGGACACGTTTAAGAGCGAAGGTATCCATTGTTAACTGCAGCAGGAGGCCTAAATTGGGACTCTTTGAGGCAAAGCACGAATACGATCACCTGAGTGATGGCAGATCAGTTTCTGCCTTAGCACCTGGCATTGGTATGACTAACAGTAGCCTTTGCCATCCCAGGATCTGGTGGGCCTCTCAGGACGAGTCAGTTCATTTGTCCCTCTTTCAGCAGAATGTCATCAATGAGAGGCTCGTGCTCATTAGTAGAATGGGGAGTTGGGAAGTGGAGAGAGTGTGTAGCTCTACCCACCCTCTTAGTTTCTGCCATTACAGGCCTGTGTTATAAAGTGCTCAAAGCACAATGAAACCCCACAGCGCTACTGGAAGCCATAGTGCCCTCCAGAGGACTAGAGCCAATTGTTCCCACATCAGGGCAGGGGCAGGTTGCCCCCTGCAGGATCCCCAAAAGGAGAATGGTCAAGACTCTCCTATGGTTTTTCGGGCAGCATCTTAATTAGCTGGTTTCTATGGAAATGAGGTTATTGCTAATCAGATTTTCTCCCAGCACCCAATTGGTTCCTGATGCACCCCTCACATTTGAAATACTGCTGAATTAGATAAAATAAAAGCAAAAGGGGTGTCAGAGGAGTCAGTCATTTGGGTTTCCTTTTAGGGTGGGGGCAGACTGACCCCTCTTTACTCAACACTTTGCAAAGCAGGATATGAGGCACAAGGAGACCCTCCTAGCACTGCTGGCTGGGCTAGGGCAGGGATACACCTGAGCGACAGCCCGTAAGTGTCGGTCATGTCCAAAGGGCCAAGGTTTAAGGTTGGTGGGACAGCGCACACCCTGGGCTTTGGCTTGCTTTGCTGGCAGGACAGAGAGTTCTTCCTGTTTGTCCTTCTCAGAAGCCGAAGCCAGTGCTCACAAACCTGGAAAAGGAGAAGCACCATTTTCAGGGGTGTTCTGTCTGTGCTGCCTCCAAGCCTGGCTCTGGCCGCAGTCTCAGCCTGCCACCCAAGATGCCGTCCTTATTCTGCTCTGCGTTTTGGCATTAAGATGTACATCCATCTTATCAAGGGTTATTCCCCCTACCAAATTGCATTTGACCAGTTTCAGTTCTGCCTGAAATTAAAACACTGAATTTATAAATCCCAAACTGTCACAGCATGAATGAAACCCTAGAAATAAATCCAGTCTAATGATGGAGCGATCCAGAGACCTCAGTGGGAAACAAGATACTTTGTTTAATAATTATCAGACACTTTCGGGGCCTGTCTGCCGAAGCGGTGGTGTCAGAATTGCACAGGGAAGAATTTTTCCCCCAGATTTCACCCTGGGAAAGACTGGAGCCATTTAAAACCAGCCTGGACGCTTTTGATTTACGTTTGTGATATTAAATGCAGAGCGGCTGTCTGCATTTATGCTACGGGGCATCACTTCAGTTCGAAGAAACAGGGAGGTGGCAGAGATCCAGTTTACTAATGAACAAGCTTATCTGGAGGAAAACAGCTTTTCACATCGTAACAAACAATGAACACCTCTTAGATAACAAATTCAATGGCAAAAATATAGCATTGTACATGTCACAGTCCCGTAATTTAATGGAGGCACTTGCAGCATTAGTGGTTTACATTAATTTTTAAAATTAATTTTGTTTGGCCTGCAGGGAAAATATTTTCTTTTTTGTTTCTGATATCCTGCAGCTCATTAATGCTGCTTACTGTTGCTCTACAATACCATCCATAATCGTCCACTTGCTAGCCAGAGGCCATTTTTATAAGAAGAAAGCTGGAAGAGGGGCAGAAGTAGGTTTTTCTGTTTCTTTGCACAAAGAAAGGCACTCCCAGCTTGACAGTGCTCCCCAGCAGCCGTGGAAGGCTCTGGACCTCTGGTGACTCAGGACAGCTCCAGATGGGCCAGCAGGCTCTTTCTTCCATCTCTTGTGAGTGCCCCCCCCCCCCAATGCAGAGCCTCCCAAATGTGCCCGAGAATCACCTGGGCAGTTTTCTGCGTAAGATGTGGATTGCTAGGTACCCCTCACACCCACAAATCACCTCCTCTCCCTCCCGCCTGTCCCACAAAAGGGTTAACTACTGGCTACCAAGAAAACAGGCCCCTCTCCCTCTGCCTGGGGCAGGGAGATCAGGGAATTCACCGCTAATCACTGCGGTTGTGATTTCTGATTTCAACTGGCAGCAAAGAGAATTGAACTGGAGTCCCCTGAGATCAGCCAGCTCCACAAGGCAGACCTTGGGCTTGTTAAGCTGTGATGCTGCCATGCGATTATCAATTTTAAATTAATCTCCCCAGTCTCTTTAAAGTGCTTGCTAAAAATATAATCTCTGGGATATCTTACCATAAGACTTAACTAAAGGGAAAAATTTGGATAATAATTAAGTGCTTTCCTCCATCTAAGCCTCCTGTAAAACCCTTCTGGAGACTTGGCCAATCCGCCAGCAGCAGGAAGGCCAGCCAGGGCAGTCTGGAGGTCTGAGGGAGCTGGTTTATAAGTTATACACTTCTTTCTCTAAATAAAATTTAAACAGGCAATATGCATTTGGACAAAAGGTTAAAGATACAGTGCTACACTGTATTAAAACAAATCCTGCTCTATTTTTAACTCTGAGAAGTTTGGGAGGGAAAGCCAGAAAAAATGGTCTAGACATACTTTCCCTAAGCTCACGAGGGAGTCATTACAAACTCACTTTATAGGGACATAATCTAGGTTATATATACAACACTTTTTTTTAAAGGCAGGAACATAGTGGGACAATATGAACAAAAGTGAAAGGAGTTCTTATGTGTAAGAAATGGGCTTTCTGTGGAAACATCTCTGGCCCTCGTGGAAGGTGCAAGTCAAAAGCAGACATATTTTCTAAAAGCTGCTAAGAAAGATGAAGGAAACTTCCAGTAATTCATTAACAAAACCCACCATTCTCTCCACACTCTGCAGCTTTCTGCCAAATGAAACGATGATTCTCTACCTGCACTTCTGTGAAATGGTAAATCCCAAGTTTCCATCGAGGGGAAATACCAGTGGTATTTTTCTTTACCCCCTTTGTGGCCTTCCTAGTTCTCTAGGCAGCATCATGCAGGGGCTGGATAATTTAAAGCAAGAGCACTGAACAAATACATGTACTTAGTGTTGTAGCCACACGCAGCTAAAAATGCAAGCTCCTGGTGGGCCCACTAAGAATCCAGTTGGTGGTGCTTAGCGGGACACACAGGGATGCTTTGGTGGTTAGGAAGAAGGGGTGGACAGGAAGAAAGAAGACAAAATTGGAAAAGACTGAGAAGACAGCTTATGGAAGGTTTGTATATCACCACCCTGTGCCTATTATTAATGAGAACAAGAAAGAAAAACCCCAATGTTGTCAGATTTAATTATTTCCGTAATTTCCTTTCTTAAAAGGAAAGAAAAAAATAACTTGTTACCTCTACTACCAACTAGATGTGTGACCTTGAAAAAGCTACTTAACATCTTTGGTTAAAAAGGGAGAGGGGCTGAGCAAGACAAGCTCTGAAATTCTGATTTCAATATTGTGGGTAAAACAATATCTTGCTCTATATAGGTCAAAGCTCAATTTTGATCCCACTTTTGACTAAGTGATAAAAAATTAGACTACGCTAGAGGTGTTATTAGTAGACACATTTTCACTGGAGAAACAATATAAACTAGAAAGGCTTTTAAAAATAAGCCACTCAATCAGCTGCTTGGGGGAATGAGAGAGAAGGATCGCTGAAGCCCAGGAGTATGAGGCCAATCTGAACAACACAGCAAAACCCTGTCTCACAACAAACAAAAATCAATCACGCCACATTTAAAAAAAAAATGCCTGAATGAAGACTGAATAAAAGTGAGAGTAAAGTCTCTTTTACACTTGTGGAAAAGTCCCTACACCTCTGGTGACTGGAATTATGGCTCCCTGGAGGCCAAGGCTTATCTTTGTTAAGGCTATGGTAGGTGGGGAGAAGGTAGTCAGGATGGCGCAAGTACCCCTGAAAGTAACAAACAGAACATTTCGAAGATGACTCGTGCATACTGGTCTCTGTTACTCTGTGATCTCAACTTTTTTTCTTGGTTACAGATTCTACTTGGACATTTGGTGCAAGCCATTGATCTTATTCTGAGGCAAATGTACAGGCACACAAATAAACAAAACTTTAAATTCACTTTCAGGAGAGTCCTGGACTCCTTGATGCTCACCTGCAGATCCTATAGCGCTCTATTAATCACAAGACAAAACCCCGTTCGAGGCCTACACAGTGGAACATCTATTTGCTTTCATATTTGCCTTGAAGGTTTGCAGTGTTCCCTTTTTTTTCAATGAGAAATTTATTTCTCAATGAAAAAATGAACTGACTCTCTCCACATACCCAAGCCATTCCACAGGGAGTCTGATGTACTCAGCTCCAGCACAGAAGGTCGGCAAACACCAAGATCCCGGCTGTAGCCTTAATGGCCTGAGCAGCTTCAGAGGTAGGGCATGTGTCCCGAGGCTTAATTCAGAACCCTTCTTCCATAGGAGACAAGTCCAACCAGCAAATAAGTCTGTACGCTTCCTCTTATTAGAGGCGGGCCTCTTTCTGACCTACTTCCTCCACCCCTTTGACCTGTCTTCCTTCCTGAAGCGCTAATAGGAGATGCAGTACCTGGCAAGGTGGGGTACCATCAGGAAGCACCTCCCGGAATGTCCATGACTGGGGCTCCCATGTCGACCCTGTCCTCATTCAGCAGGCAGCCCAGCAAGCACAGGCACATCTGCATCGCTTAAGGTCAACAGAGAGCCACCCTGGGATCCAGCCTCCAAACTCTTCTGATTCAGGGATGCAAGAGTGAAAACTGTCCAGAACAGCCACTCTAACTGGCACCGGGCTACTGACTGCTAAAAGACGGAAATTTACTTTGAGGCCCACCCAATGCATTTTAGAGAAGCATGAGTCCACTAAGTCTGCACTTTTCAAAGGAGCTGTACAGTGCATCTCAAATTCCTAAAAGGACCAGTTTCTCAGGGGCCTGTGTCCTGGCTGTGGAGAGAGCTCAGAGCCTGGCCTGCTAACAGTCAACTTCCTGCAACCAGCTTCTCAGAACTGCTGGTCATCCTTTGTCATCTTCCTGCGTCTTCCAGGCTGATTATGAATCATGTTTCAAGAGGAAAGAAATGCTGGCTCCAGGGCAGTTCCCTCACTCACACTCTAGCCAATCTCCCAAGTAAATAGGTCCAAAAACCTCTCCCAAAGAAAGTGACAAATGAAACACTAAATCAGAGGAACTGCGAATTCAATCACTTAGCCTGAATGGAGAGAGCCCTACAAGATGGATTCCTTCACATTAAATAGCTTGATTTCTGTCAGGAGGAAGCAGTCTACAGACCACAGGAAGAAAAACTCGGAAAAATGATTTATTAATTGCACATACTCTGCCCTATCCCTAGGCAGGGTAGGCTTGAAACTCATGTCCCCAACACTGAAGAATGTGTGATGGAAATGTTTTATATGTGAACAAGACTGCTAACCTGATTTCTGATGAACCAAAGCAATGGAGGAGAAACAGGATGGCACCAACTTTTTATTAGCAAATTAACTGCTAAAAGACAAGAATCCCACTGTCTCAAGAAAAAATACTTAAGAGCCAAATTGCTCATCTCAATTTCATCTGGATTATTATTTGAAAGGATTAATATTTGCTAATGTGACATTTCTCAGTGTTGCATATGGAGAAGGCAAAGTTGCCTAACTTGACTTCTAAGATGTTCCATCATCGTTTAGGAAGAAGTACAAATAGGTTGTTTTACACCTGTTGGCTTGGCTTTGGTTAGAAACATCAGTTACCAAAGAAGTCTGTAGGGGAAATGAACTTACTGAAGGGCAAGTCTCAATGCAACAAATAGGTTTTATTTTAAAAAGCAGAATTATGATAATATGGCTAAGGGTAGACAAAAACAATTTGGGTAGGTTTCAATGCTGTCAGAGACTGGGGAAAAGACGAGAAAGAAAGATTCTATATTCTGATTTTTATTTTATAATAAACTCAATGTCAAATCTAGAAGTAGCTTAATATTTTGGTGCCTTAGTTTACTAACTTTTCAAGTTTGAAGGAAAATAATTACTTCAGCAAGATGGAGTTAAAAATGGTCCTAGACTCAGAATAGTCACCTGACTCCTAATGTCATCTCTGTCTCACAAAATGTCATTGGTCAAAAGGGACAAGTGAGAGGTAGAAAATGTGCAGTGTGCACAATTCATTCCTTCATATCTTTCTCCACCAGACATCACTAATCGAGTCAGCCTTTTATTCCTTCTTGGCCCAGAATTAATCTAGGCATCCAAATAGTGGGCTAGAGATAGCGTGACAATAGAAACCTATTTGCCATCCCAATATAGACAGCTTCAAGTCCTTTTTAGTTCTGACTTTTTATGATATCTCCTATAAAAGTAGGGTACTGAGGGAAAAATATATGGACAACAATGTTCTATGAGCTTGGCATAGTAGGAGAAAAAATGGGAAAACACAGCTTAATAAATTGTTTTCATAGCTCCTATGGTTAAAGAAATGGAAAACAAGGGTTGCCATACTTGAGAGTCCTGAGAGCCCAAAACAACGATGCGTTGGAACTAGGTAACACAGCTGTGGGTGTACATCAGTTGCATATCAGCCTTGTTGATCAGCCCAAAGTGTCAACAGTCTCGCACAAGCCAATATCAATTTAGTAATAGATGCTGTTGTATCGCTTACCCAGACCAAAAAGGAATTTAAAGTAGCTTTAAAAGATAATTGAGGAGGGCCGGGGATTTAGCTCAGTGGTGCTGCCACCTGCCTCACAAGTGCAAGGTCCCGAGTTCAGTCCCTGGTAGAAAAAAAAAAAAAAAGAGATAATTGAGGAAAGAATTTTAAAAATTATTGGTAGAGGGCTGGGGATGTAGCTCAGTGCTGGAATGTGGACTGCACATGTGCAAGGCCCTGAGTTTGATCCCTATCACTGAGAAAAAAATATTGATAGAAGAGAAAGAAAAACAAAACAAGGTAAGTATGCACAGTGGAGATAGGAAGAAAGTTGTCTTCAAGCATTTAACTACTTATTTTTAATAAGCAGAACGCAAATCTGACTATAGGCTTCCTGGGGTCATGGTGAAGGGGAGAATCTAATCCCCTGCATGGTGCATGGGGGCTGCAGGATTAAAGAAATCAACTCTTCAAAGTAAGTTCCCTTACTCCTGATCCTACAGCCAGAGTGTTATATATTCTGGGGATCTACAGAAAGAAAACAATATACAATGTATTAAATAGTATTTTTCTTCTTATACATTTTCTACTCACTCAAAAGGCTCAGCCATGGGTTTCATAGGGCTATTACTCTCTGCATGCAAACTTCATGGTGGCATTCCAAAACAAAATGCTGGAAAGTTCAATTCTCTTGTTCTCTGATGCTTGGGCTTGCTTGGGAGGATCTGGAGTAATATTTCCCAAACTGTCCAAGGGACCTATGAGATATCAGTAACTTCTAGAGTCAACACAATCACCTCTACCTCCTATTGCTACACTTTCAAATAATTTGCTTAATTTGATCTAACCTAACAATTCTCAAACAAAATACTTTATCCTAGGGACATTTATTCATACCTTACAGGAACAGTATTCTAGGAAACATTTCAGAAAATAACAAACAAGAGAAGAAGGACTGCATATACTTTTGGAATTCTTCTAAGACACTGTTCCTCTCAGTGGAGTTATGAGAACTACTGGATAGCAGTGAGTTTGAAAGGCATTTCCTGAAATTACCTAGGAGACTTCACTTCTCAGTTACTGATTAGGAGGAGGAGCTTGTGCCTTAAGGAAAAGTCGAGATGCATGTGTGGACAAATCCGGCCTCTCAAAGCTCTAAGTTCAACCTTGTACTAATTGCTTAGGTTCCACAACCTTGACCTCTGAAAAGGAAATTTTGATATGGCCCAAAGACAAAATGGACTGTTCAAGGACAGACAGAGAGGTCCCAGTGCTAAGGGTGAAACTCTTCATAGGAGGGATGAGAAGTTATAAATGGAGTTCAGCAGGGGCAGGAGGTGGTTTCAATCTCTTGGGCCCTTCTTTGACCTTCTCCTTCATCTCAGGGGCCCAGAGAGAAGTGGGCCACTCAGCCTGGTCTCTTGTCCAGGTCTGAACTTTAGCTTAACATAGGAGCTTAGACCAGACTTTGGGACCCAAGTCACAAATGGCCACAAAAAATGGTACCCACGCCTGGACTTCCCCTTGGGAACCTAAAAGGCCAAGTAGGAATTTGGGTTTCAAGACACCACTTCTCTTGGAAACCTGACTAACAAGTCTTCTAAAACCGTGACAACCTATGAAGAACAACCACCTGCTAACTGGGCACAGCCACACTGGCTTCCACAGGTTGTTACTACTTTCCAATCTGACACCACAAAATAAAGCATCTACCAAATATGAGCAAGCCAAATCCTTAATGAGAAGCAAGGCAGAATTATTGGCAAAGCTCCCTAGGTGGTATGTTTGCAGGCAGTAGAACAACCTAAGGGTGTATGATAGCAGGTTATTTCTGAAGTTCCCATGATGCGCTCCTAATGGGTATAAGGATGTGCTGACTTCCAAAGTGGGACTGACAGGCCCGCAGTTAACTGTCATTTCCATCACAGACTTAATAGCTTTGCCAGGCATCCTCCCAGCAAATGAAGAGAAGAAAGGTCTTGCTATATGACAGGATTCAAAAAGAATGCATGTGAATGCCATTATGGTATTGAAAGTGTCAGGTGCCAGCAGAAGG